>NC_090442.1:331794467-332097497 GCF_031143425.1 Pleurodeles waltl | reverse complement strand
CAACATAGGTACTCTGGTGGCTAAGGGTCTGAAGGGGAAATTCTGCTTACCTAGCTTGTTAGCATTCACTACTGGTCAGGGCTATGTGGGTCACAGGTGTGCTGCAGTTGGTGGTGTATACGCCTCCTCATTCCTTGTTGGGTATACATTTCACTGGCAGTGCAATGCATAGTGCGTAGGCCTGTTCCCTGTGTGTGAGGGTGCTGTGTACGCCAACTGTGGTGTTGGTGCAGTCATTTACCCAGTGTATCCTTTGTCTCTCTCTCCCCTTTCTTGTTTTGTCATCCTATCCTTATGTGTGTTAGTATCATCTGGTGGAGGAGCACAGGCACCGGCGACAGAGTGAGCTGCATCCCACAGGACCCTGTAGGCAGAGCCAACCGACACTGAGGGCACCAGTGAGACAGAGAACAGGGGGAGCACCATGGCGGAGACTGGAGGGGACAATACAGACTCTGATACCTCTGTGACCACCCCAGCTGCAGGCACAACCGCCACCCCGTACCAGCACCGCCCTCCCAGTAGCCCCTCAGCGAGTTGCCCGTGCCTGCTCACCCAGGAGGGTGGGCATCTCCTTCACCACAGGCACATCAGGCCCTCCTCCAGTGAGCCTGGCTGCCCTGAGTGAGAAGGATATTGACCTCCTGAGATCCATCTCTGTAGAGCAGTCAACCATTGTGAATGCTATCCAGGGGCTGGCAGCCCAGATGCAGAAATCTAATGCATTCTTGGAGGTCATTCACTGTGGATTCGAGGCCCAACAAAGATCAATTCAGGCTCTGGCCTCCTCTCTGATGGCAGCCATTGTCCCTGTTTAAACCGCCCCCCTCCAACTTCCACTTCTCAGTCCCATTCTCCTCAACCCCAACCCATCCCATGCATACAGCCAGACGAGCATGCACTCAAGACAACACCCAAGAGTGTCACAGTCAAACACAAGCTTCACACTTCATTCCACTGGCACTCACACGAACACCATTCATTTGCAGACACAACAACATCCACTATTTCCACTGTCTCCTCCTCCTCCTCCTCCTTACTCAGACACCCAACAGTCATCCACCTCACAACACCAAACAGCCCATGCAAAGGCACCCAAATCCAGAAAGACAAACACCTCCAACAACCACTCCCTCATCCTTCACTTCCATTACTCCTCCCTCTTCCCGCCCAATGTCCCTAAAAGCTTTTCCTTTCCCAGATTGACCTACCCCTCCACCTCCCCATCCTGCACGTATGGGCAGGGTAGCAAGGACCTAGTCAAGCACCTCAGCCATACAGTCCATGGGCCCAGTGACAGCAGCACCTACTCATGGCGGAAAGGATTCCAGGCCACAAATACTGAAGGGGAAGGAGCCTGCACCAGTCACAAAGAAGGGGAAGGAGCCTGAACCAGCCACAAAGAAGGGGAAGGAGCCTGCACCAGCCACAAAGAAGGGGGAGGAGCCTGCACGAGCCACAAAGAAGGCGAAGGAGCCTGAACCAGCCACAAAGAAGGGGAAGGAGCCTGCACCAGCCACAAAGAAGGGGAAGGAGCCTGCACAAGTCACAGTGCAGCCATCGGAGGGTGCAGGGGCTGAGCAGGAGCCTCCCACAATCACCACGATAGTGCATCCATTGTAGGGTGCAGGGGCTGAACAGGAGCCTCCCACTACCACCACCACTGTGCAGCCATCGGAGGGTGCAGGCGCTGAGCAGGAGCCTCCCACAACCACCACCACAGTGCAGCCATCACCGGTGGATGCAATATAGTCCAGCCTTCATGGGCTGCTATGCAGCCTGCCCCCTCCAGAACCAGTGGGGTATTCCACCACTCCAGAGACTGTGGCCTTGCACTCCCCAGGACCAAGCACAGGGCATGTTTTCCCCTCCAGAACCAGCGGGGTATTCACCCACTCCAGAGACTGTGGCCTTGCACTCCCCAGGTCCAAGCACAAGGCATGTTGCCCCCTTCAGAACCAGTGGGAAAGACCCACTGTAGAGACTGTGGCCTTACACTCCCCAGGACCAAGCACAGGGCATGTTGCCCCCTCCAGAACCAGTGGGAAAGACACCCACTCGAGAGACTGTGGCCTTGCACTCCCCAGGACCAAGCACAGGGCATGTTGCCCCTTCCAGAACCAGTGGTCTTGTTTCCACATCTGGCTGAAGTGCTCCCCCCTGAGGTGCCTGCCTATTTGCCAACTGATGCCCCTATAGTGTTCTCTCCGTATTGGGCCAGGATTCGAGTGAGGCCTTGTACTTTGCCCTGTGGCCATGTGGACCCTATGAACTATGGACTGGGCAGTGTCCCTTTTTTGTACATTTGTACTTATCTGTTCCATTGCCACATCGATGTATTGATTTTTTTGTTGTACTGATTACAATCACTTTAGTCAATTCCTGTTGTCCTTGCTTTATTCTGCCGATTATCAGGGACAAATTGTTTTTGTAATGCATTATTCTGCCGATTATCAGGGACAAATTGTTTTTGTAATGCAGCTGGTTGTGTGTATGTTGTGTGTGAATGGTGTGTGTGGTGCATGTGTGTGTGTCACTCTCATTTTCCTCCCACTCTCCCTTGTGTGTTAGGCGGCTTTACTCAGCGTTGTCGTCTGTGCCGGCGTTGGTGTTCCAGGTGGAGCATGACGTAGAAGATCATCGGGAAAACATGCAGTTCTGGTTCCATGGTGGCTTGGTTCTTCCCTGTCTCTCCAATGGTGAGTCCTTTGACTTTTGTATTCTGTTTCCTCCAGCCTTTTGATGGCGTTGGTACCGCCCGGGAAAAGGTGGCTGATTCAAGGATCATAATATGGTGGGCGATACATTGTCTTCCGCCTGGCTGTGGGTGGCTACCGCCGTGGTGCCTGTTGTTTCCGCCCTGGCGGTCAGTGTGGTACATTGGCTGTGTATCGGAAATATCACTGCCATGGTCATAATTTGGCGGTAGATACCGCCAGCCTGTTGGCGGTATTACCACCACTTTATCAGTGACCGCCAGGGTCATAATGAGGGCCTATGTTACTCCACTCTATGCCACACTACTCTATGCCATTCTATTGAATCCTAGTCCACTCTACGCCATTCCACTGTATGCCACTACACTCTACACCTCTGTACTGTACAATATTACACTCTATGCCACTCTACTACACTCTAAGCTATTCCACTCTTTGCCCCTCCACTCTACCCAACTCTATTGTATGCCACTCCACTCTATGCTATTTCACTCTACACCACTCAAATGTATGCAACTCTACATAGTCTCACTCTACACTATTCCACTCTATACTACTCCACTCTACATCACTCCACTCTACGCTATTCAACTCTATACTAATGCACTCTGTGCCACTCCACTCAATGCTTTAACGCTGTACAGCACTCCACTCTACACCACTGTACTGTATGCCACTCCAATCTGTGCTATTCCACTGTAGGTCACTCAACTGTACACCACTCTATGCCACTTCATTCTCCACGATTCCACTCTATGCCACTACACTCTATGTCACTCCAATCTGCAGTATTCTACACCAATGCACTCTGCACTATTCAACTCTCCCCCCTCCACTCTATGCCACTCCACACTACACGGTTGTACTGTATGCCACTCCACTCTTTGCCACTCCACTTTATGCCACTCCACTCTATGCTATTCCACTTTAGGCCCCTCAAATGTATGCCATTCCACTTTATGCCAATCCACTCTACACTATTCCTATCTACACCACTCTATTTTATGTCACTGCAGTGTATGCCACTATATTCTATGCCTCTCTACTCTATGCCACTCCATGTTATACTATTCACCTCATTGCCACTCTAGTCTATGCCACTTCACTCCACTGTATTGTACCTTACTCCACTGTATGCCACTCTACTCTATGCTATTCCACTATACACCACTGAACTATACACCATTCCATTCTATGCTATTCCACTCTATTCCACTTCACTCTATGGCATTCCACTCTATGCCATTCCAGTCTACACTATTCCAAACAATGCAACTCAAGTGTATGCTAGTCCCCTATACGCCACTCCACTCTACACTATTCTATTGTACACGACTTCACACTATGCCACTTCACTCGATGCCACTTAACTGTAGGCCACTCTGTTGTATAAACTATGACTCTGGAGTGATTCTACAAGGTTTACTTTCCCACCCACTGGTAACATTTGTGAACCTTATTCAATGCACCAACACTGAATATGAAAGGCAGGTTGTTGTAGCCCCCAGGATCCCACACAATATATAGTTGAAGTGGAATCATTGCTTTGGGGTTACTAACTATTCCTAAACTGGGATCTGGGGCACTGTGGTAACAGAAACAAACATATTTTGTTCTTAATATCACACATGCACAAACAGCACTAAGAATAGACACTTTTAAATGAAAGCATTTATTACAACAGGACAAACATGTTTTTCAGTACACATGAAACAACCACACAGAATTTCATAAAACTAGTGAGACTGCATGTTGTGAACTACAAGAATAAAAGAAACATTTCTAACATAGTCGAAATGGCATTTTAATACGAACACCCTAAACTGGGATCTGGAGCACCGTGGTAACAGAAACAAACCTATTTTGCTCTTAATAATATCACACATGCACAAACAGCACTAAGAATGGACACTTTTAAATTAAAGCATTTATTACAACAGGGCAAACATGTTTTTCAGTACACATGAAACAACCACACAGAATTTCATAAAACTAGTGAGAATGCATGTTGTGAACTACAAGACTAAAAGAAACATTTCTAACATAGTTGAAATGGCATTTTAATACGAACACCCTAAAATGCAGGAGAGCAGAAAGTACAACTTACAATCTCTGCTTTTTTAGGGAGAAGCAATGCACTTCATAGTTTATTGACTGCAAAAGCTGAGGTTTTCAGAGAGGAGTGAAGGTAAAGTTCCTTGAAAAATGAAAACACATGCCACAACAGCATCTTTTCTCCTGGACTCAGCCTGTTATCTACATTGAGTGCGATGTGGCATCTTCTTGGTGCTTTGCTAGCTATGAAGACCATCTCTGGCTGCATCTTGTACGATAATCTGGGGCGAAAGACCCCTCCTAGCAAATGGTCAACTGGCAGCCATTTTATACTATTTCTTATCAAGGATTAGAATTTCTGACATAAGTTCAGGAATTTCTGACAAAGAATATTTGCATCAAGGTGAAAGTCCCAGACGTATCCTGATGACCATATAAGGTAAATGGAAGTCAATTCTGTCTGTGTTTGCCTTTATTTGTCTGTGATATTATGATAGCTAGACATTTGTCCCAGACTTGATGTTGCATCGGGTGACTGAATGACTTGACATTTTCACAGTTCTTGGAATGAGAGGGTCAGACGACATCTATGTCAAAGGCAGATATGACAATAATTCTGCATAAGTTGAGGAAAATTGTGACCCCCCTTGCCTAAAACTGAGAAAATGGTGACTCCTGTTATCTAAGATAGAGTCCTGCCCTAATTAAAATGGAGTCGGACGTTAGGGGATTTATGTCAGCTCCACTCTATGCCACTCCATTCTACACCAATTCACTGTATGCTATTCTACTCTATGCCATTCCACTCTATGCTACTGCACTATACACCACTCTAGTGCATGCTATTCCACCCTACGGCACTTCACTCTATCCACTCAACTCTACGCCACTCCACTCTAATCCACTTGACTTTACGCAGTTGTACTCTATGCCACACCACTTTATGCCACTCCATTCTATCCAACTCCACTGTATGCCACTCCCTAAGCCATTGGACTCTAGGTTACTGGTATTCCGCTTTTGGACACTCTGCTGTAAGCCACTTCACTCTTCTCCACTCCACTGTAAGCTATTCTACTTTCTGCTACTCTATTGTATGTCACTCCACTCTATGCAACTCTACTCTACGATATTCCACTGTATGTCACCTCATTCTACGCTACTCTACAAACACTTCACTCTACGCCACTCCACTCTGTGCCACTACCCTCTGCGCCACTCCCCTCTATGCCACTTCAGTCCATGCTATTCCACTCTACACCATTCCACTGTACTCCACTCCACTCTACTTCTTGGCATTCCACTGTACAGGACTATACTGTACTCCGAAATACTCCACTAAACACTCTATTCGATGACACTACACTCTACGATTTGAAACACTTTTTATAAAAAAATATAAACTATTGAAATTCAAAGAACAAAACAAAGGTTCAAATGTAGATATAGTTAGGAAAACTATTTTGATTAAACAAACCAAACTTAAACTACACAAACATTAGATATTCTAAAGTTATAGGTGTACCTTAAATTTGTAATTTATGCACCACCTTCAAGTTACTATAACTCGCAGACCTCTAAACACAGTGTTGTACACTCACTAGCCACACTACAGTAACTATAATTTATGATGCAATGCTTATACTGTTCATATTACATCACTTACACTATGTAAAATCATACCTTCCTTAACAACACTTGTGCCATCTTAAATGTGATCATTTGTGAAAAGCTCTACATTCAAATGGAACTGTGCATGGTAGAGGGAGAAAAGGCTGTGCGTGGCATGGGATTGTCATTATGTATGGTAATAACATACTATTTTACATTAAGAAAACATAGAAATTCACTGAAAAAACAAAGGTTAAATTGACGTTATAGTTAGGTCTGGTAATAATATCTTATTTTGCATTAAATAAACCTTAGGCATTCACTGAAATATCCAAAGGTTTTAAAAGGCGTTACAGTTAGGTGAAAATGTCAGTTCAAACCTATTTTTTAAACAAATAAAGTCACTGAAATAGACCAGTTAGAGTTATTTCAGAGTACGAGTTACAGTTATTTGAGATAACTATAACCCAAGCCCTCGCCAACTTTCTAAAAGTGGCATTTTCAGAAGTGGGACTTAAAATCTAATGTTGCCATAAAAGAGGTTTTTAAATTACAATTCGTTAGACGCCAAAATCATTATTCCTATCTGCTTCCAATACAAAATTATCACCTATTAAGTGTAATAAGTTAACTCAATTATATCCTGTGGGAGAGTCAGGCCTTGCAATAGTGGAACATGAATTTAAGAGTTGTTCAGTACTAGGACATGTAAAAGTTAAAAGTATATATCCTACTTTTTAAATACACTGCACCCTGCCCTGTGGGCTGTTTAGGGCCTACCCTAGGAGTGACCTATATGTATTAAAAACAAAGTATTAGGCTTGGCAAAGATTTATTTTGCCAGGTTGAAATGGCAGCTTAAAACAGCGTGCACATGCTTCAATGGCCTGACACGTGTTTAAAGGACTATTTGAGAGGGTGGCACAATAAGTGATGCAGGCCCACTAATAGAATTTAATTTATAGGCCCTGGGTATGTGTAGTACCACTTTGCTAGGTACTTACAAGTAAATTAAATGAGCTAATTGAGTTTAAGCCAATTTCACCATGTTTTAAGGAGATAGCACAAGCACTTTAGCACTGATTAGCACTGTTAAAGTGCACAGAGTTCTGAGGCCATCAAAGACGAGGTCAGCTAAATGGAGAAGTAAGGTAAAAGGTTTAGGAGAAGACCACCCTAAGACTAACAGCTTTATAAGGTGCCTATGTGTTACCTAAATAGCTATTTCAGAATATTATAAGGACATAATAAGATCGGCAGTGAAACAACAAAAGGAAAAGTAATTAGAGATAAAGCAAACTTGTGGCAAGAGAACAATATGGGCAAAACTCTGTTTACTTTGAAAAGGATGACCAATAAGCATTGGGTGAATCAGGACTACTGGAGAGTTAGTTTACACTGATGACCTAAAAGGTAGGAGATACATTGAATGTGTTTATGAACAGAAACATTTGTTTTAAGACCTCTTCTTAACTATGATGCTCATGTTCATTCTTCAGAGCAGAGAATTCATGGTTCAAGGAATTTTAATGATTTCCCTATATATATTTCTGTCTTTTAGCATGTGCCAAGTGAGTCGTGATACACTGAATGATGTCAGACTCCCTGTAGGCAGTTAGGACCAAATTGGTGAAGAACTCAATCCTCTGTTGTATAGGCATCCAATGCAAAGTCATCAGAGCAGATTAAGTAGATTCATATTTCCTGACAGTATGAGAGCTTTTTGCCATTTGACATATTAGTTAAGGAGCATAGGACCAGAATAACCAAGAGTAACCCCTTTTGTTATTTGTTTTTAACCATACCTACTGTCTCTCTGAATAAAGGGACACCTTTGTGAATCGTAAAGTATTTTTATCTTTACACCCCGGTATGATCCTTGGAAGAGATCACGCAAGTCAGTAGAGCCTACCCTGGCCTTTAGGAGTTAGGGGATGATGAAGCATGCCACTACTAGAGTGGGGGAGGGACACTAAAAAGAAAATAAATCTTTTCTGGACGGGGACAACCACAGACACATCTGTGATACCAATGGTATCATTGTTTATTGTTGGGCTTGGTCATACTCTATTGTCATAGTGAGGTGAGAAAAGGATTCTGTATCCCATATTTACCCTTGTTGGGGGTTCTTCTTTGCCTCCCCCCATAAAGGTCCTCCATACCCTCTGGAGTGAAGGGTTGGATCCCATTTGGCCACTCTGTTGCTCCTGTGTTGATTGATAGCTGGGTTGCAATGGCCTTCTTAATTATTTTTCTAACAATCTGGATGTGAATTATATGTTGGACATTGGCAATCTTAGTTGGATCTAGTGTATGATTTTTTACTAAGGGGAAGGTACTGTGCCACTCCTCAAAGGAACCACATAGATACAGTTGAGGCTATTCAAAAAGGTAGGGAGGGGTGGACAATGTGCAGAAGGGTGTGGGTGCTTTTCCTTGCACATTCATGATGATGAAGCAGGGAACCATTTCACCTTTGTAAGAGGTGATTTGATTTTGAGTGAGTTTGCAATTTTAGAGACGTCTGAAATAGTGTTGAAGTAGGTCTGAGATAGTGTGGAAGGATCACTCGTTAGTAGTATGGTGGCTATATACAGCTGATGTTCCAAATTACAAAGATGAAATGGCCATATTACACCAGATTTGTTGATTTTCTCTGTGAAGATGTGAATCTGTTGGCCAATTGTGGACTAGTGAGTTCTGATACAGGGATGGCAGACAGTCTGATGGCTTTAAAGAAGCCTTTGCTTCTGTTGATTGCTCCTTTGATGGTGGTATTGTAGTAGGGGGTACTAGTTGTGTTAATGATGGAACAACAGTTGTGTCAGAAAGCTGTCAGAAGGGTAAAATCCTCCACACATTTTGATATTCTCCATTTTATGTAAGAATGTAAAAGAAATTTCTAAAGTGCACCGATATTGAAAATGGCGCCCTGGCACCGATACTAAGAACTACAGAGGTAACACCAATAAATGAATTAGAAAACAGCCTTTGAAAAAGGCAATAGATTGGTGATACGATTCAGATGGAGTCAACTTACAGGTCCTAGCCAACATTATTTGAGAAGGCTCTGCCTCCAATATCAGAGATCCAGTATTCGTGGCTCCACCAGGAAACATGCATTTGAAAATCTTATGTTTATTGCATGCTGGCAATGGGGGAAATTCTTTTCCAAGTATGTGGGGCCAAAGTGGTGGTTGGATCTGAAAAGAATGCCCATGGTCTCGAAAATAATCATTTTAGAGACAGGCAGTCAATGCAGTGCCTTGAAAGATTAAACTGTAAAGGAGTAGCTACGGTGACTCAAAGCTAAGAGAGAGCATCTTTGTTTTGAATTCTCTGTAGCAGATACAAAATGGATGCAGGCAAAGCCGAAAAACAGAGTTGCCACAATCCAGGTGATTGAGAAAGGTGGCTTGAATGTGAGCAGGTAGATAAACTAGGATTTTTCAAAGTAATTTCATCAATAAAAAGCAGATGTATGAAAGCTTAATGATCTGATCATCTATAGAAATGTCTTTATAAAACTGAAATCCCAGATGGCAGAGAGAAGAGACAGGTGTGGGGTGTCTCCCTAACTAAGAAGACCAAAAGCCTATAGAATGACCTTTAAGAGAATTATGATGAGGACTTCTATCTTGTCACTGTTTAAGAGAGTTGGAACTCAACCACTCTTCACTCACCATCATCTAGTTGTTAAACATAGAAATAGCATCACAAGAAGGATTATATAATAATATCAGAATCGGCATGTCATCAGCATAATATATAAGTTTCAGACCAAAAAGTGGCTGAGTGAAGCCAGCGGGAGAGTATATAAATTAGCGAGTAGGGCTTAATGAAGAGCCCTGTGGAATCACCCAACACATGGATTTAAACATGTATTGAAAACACCTATGCTGTACACATTGAGACCTGTTTGACAAATCAGACTTAATCCATGCCAGAGTAGAGCCTCCTATTCCAATCTCACATAAACCATACAGGAGATGGTCATGAGAGATCATGGCAAAGTTTGTGGATAAATACAGCAGAATCAGGGCAGAAGAACTGTCCTGATCTGCCAAAAAATGCAAATCATCTAGAACCAAAGCCAAAGCAATTTCTGAGTGGTGAGATGGGCAAAACCCTAATAGACCTAATGTAAGAACATATTACTTTTCAGAAAGAGTGACAGCTGTTTATTAATGGCTTTCTGCAAAATTGTAACATCAAAAAGAGGAGTTCCATCTTCTGACAAACCATAAGACAACTCTACAATAGAAATTCTGGACCAGGACCATTTAAATTGGCCTGCCACTCTAAAGCACAAAAGTTATAACTCTTCAAAGGAAGCTTAAATGAAAAAGGCATTAAAAAACTGGTCTAAGCCTGAGAGCAGGCCGGCAACAAATCACAGAATTGTGACAAGAAAAAATAAGATCCAAACAGTGTTCAGCTAATATCTGGACACTATTTGATTAAACTGAGACCAGCCCAAGATTTGATCAGGGAAGAAGCCACAGCAATGCCTGGTAATTTTGACTAGATAATAAAATCCCCCCAAAAATAGAAAGGCTCCATGACTAAGTACAAGTAGCATTAAGAAATGAGCTAGCATACTGCCAAAGTTGGAGTTCGAAAAAGGAGGATGATAGCAAAGAACAACAGACAACAAAAAGGCTGGCTGTTCACCACAGAGAACCCCACAAAATCTGAAAAAAGGAAATAGTTCAATTAAAATAAAATTACATTCAGAGGCCCGATTCACAAAAGTAAAGATAGACTTTTGGCTTGAGTTTAGATCAAAAGTTTAACTTTACAACTTTTCAGTATTCAGAAAGGTAAGATACAAGCTGTATCTTTATGTCCGCCCTCCGCGGAAGTGTCTTTAAATATGGTGGCAAGACTGCTGTCATGTTCATTTGGGCCCTAGGATGAGAACTGTGTTTTTTAAAGGCAGAGGGACAGTGAAGGATGAAATCAGGCACAGACGAGTCAAGTGGTCCAGGATTCAAAAAGAAACAACATCTTGTTGAGGCCCTAGCTGGTAAGCAGCTCAACACCTCAAGCCAAGGTTTAACTAAAGAATGCTTTCTGTTTTTGTCTGGCACACTTGGTTTTGGTAAGTTTTTAGGTGTACCAGAGTGTCTATACCTCAGGCTTAGAGATGCAAGTTTCCAGAGGAGCATAGCATTTTATTTGTTTTTTACAGTGGTGTTGTAAATGTTGAGAAGGTGTTGACATCTAATGAGGGCTAGAAGTGTCTGGGTAAGATGATTAGTTCATTTTAGTTCACTTCAAGAAGGAAGTCCATAAAGAAGTACAAGGTAACTGATAGAGATCAAAATGTTACTAATACATTAGTGGCATTCTCGATGGAACGCTCACCATGACCTGCTTCCACACCCTCTGACTCGTATGAAAGCTCATCAGATGGGTACCAAAGGACTGCCGGAAACCGTGACACACACGCCCTTATCACAAGCAGACTTGACTGCGGCAACACCCTGTATGCTGGAACCTCCAAGAAGAACCTGAACAAGCTACACCGGATTCAGAACACCGCTGCCAGACTCGTCCTAGACAACCCCGTTGAGAAGACATCAAAGAACACTGGAAGACCCTCCACTGGCTCACTGTTAAGAAGATGATCAACTTCAAACTCCTAATACACATCTACAGAGCCCTCCATAAGGAGGGACCCAACTACCTCAACAACCAATCAACTGGTACTCCCTTCCCAGACTTTTCTGCTCATCCCAACAGTCACATGCCAACGTACCCCAAATAATGAAGTCATCTGCTGGAGGAAGATCATTTTCCTACCTGGCAGCAAAAACCTGGAGCACCTTACCACCGCACCTCAGACAGTCGCCATTGCTGCCTCAGTTCAGGAAGGACCTCAAGACATGGCTCTTCAACTGATCTCTGAGGTCACCCTTCAGCCCCTTTAGACCCTATGGGTGAGTAGTGCGCTATACAAGACAGTGATTGATTGATTGATAGAAGTTAGCAAATGGCGATTTGCAAACCTTCATTTAAAAGTTTAACAGAGAAATGAATCTGGAAATATAAAATATGCATATTTAACCCCTAGGGTGCCTTGGACGAGGTGATCTCGTCCAAGGCACTGGTTCCCGGGTGCCTTGGACGAGATCACCTCGTCCTACACCCGGGAACTGGGGGGAGTGCTAGCGCTCCTCCCATGTGCACCGCCCACCCCCCCAAGGCAGGGATGGAAGGGGAAGCCCTTCCCCTTCCACCCCTGACACCCCCCCCCGGCAATCTGATGACATCAGCGCGCTCACAGCATGCGACGTCATCAAGTATTGCCGGGACACGCTGGAAGCCATTTGCTTCCAGCGCGTCGAGGGAAGAGGACTTCCTTTCGGTAAGTCCTTCCCTTTTTGGGGACCTGGGGGGGGGAACAGACACGGGGAAAGGAAAGGGTTTTTCCTTTCCCCCTGTGCCTGTTTTCACTGGATTCCTGCTCCACAATCGCGTGCAGGGCCCGCGATCGTGGAGCAGGAATCTCCATTAGACACCAGGGATTTTTTTATTTTATTAGTTTTTGGGAGCGACCCTTGGGCAAGGGTCACTCCCCTGGGTGGCTATTTTATTTAGTATTTCGCTACCCCCCCCCCCCCCCCCCCGATTTTTCGGCTGATCTGCCCCCGGGGGGGGGGCGAAACCCACTAGACACCAGGGATTTACTTTTATAAGTTTATTTTGGGAACGACCCCTTGGGCACGGGTCGCTCCCCTGGGGGGGTATTTTTTTTTTCAGTTTCGGCCCCCCGAGGGCAGATCAGCCATGTTTTTGGACGATCTGGCCCTCAGGGGGGTCGAAACACACTAGGCACCAGGGATTGTGTGGTGTGTGTGTGTGTGTTTGGGGGCACCCCTTGTGCAAGGGTTGCCCCCCCAAAGTGGGGAAATTTCATATTGGCTATCTCTACCCCCTTTGGGGCAGATGGGCCTATTTTTGTAGGCCCATCTGCCCCCAAGGAGGGCAGAAACCACCAATACGCCAGGGATTTTTTTTTTTGTTCCCCTTTTTTTTTTTTGTGCTGGGGGTTCCCCCTTTGGGAAGGGTCGGCCCCTAAAGGGGGCACAGAGAAGTTGCCCATTTCTGCCCCCCGTGGGGGCAGATCGGCCAATTATTTTTACACCCAATCCACTTAGGCACCGGGGACAATTTCTAAGTTCATGGTGGTGGGGTGTTTGTCTACTGGCGAAGTATTTGTATTTGTGATTATAACAGTTTATTTCTTCTTTTTGTTCTAGTTCAAAACTTTTGCTTCCTTTGCTGTGGATCCTTGCAGTTTTGGCAGTAGTTGTCCTGCGGTTTGCATAGTTGCATGTTTTAGGTAAGTGAAAGCAATTTACTCCAAAGGAGTATTGTTGACATGCATGAATGACATGTTTGTAGGTGCTGTACTAAATGCAGTATTGCGTGTGAAATAGTCCTTAGATTTGAGCACAATGATATTTGTGTTGTCATTTGTCTAATTTGCTTTTTTCATTTTTCTTTTTAGTGGGATATCATTGGTGATTGCTGTGTCTGTGCAGAGTAGTTGCTGGTGAGTAGCTTTTTCAGGCAAGTGAGTGGTATAGTTTTTTAGTACATAACTCTTTGTGATAAAGCTACACTTTGTTTATTACTTATTTTAGTGCTAGTTGTTGTTGGCAATCCATTTGTTGTTAGTGAGGATCATGGCTAGCCGTAGAGTGACCGCCCAGCAGGTTGTTGGCATGCTCTTTGAGTCGTCTTCAGACCATGATTACGAGACTGACTCTGCATCTGAGGCAGAGGAGGAAGTGAGAGATTCTGGCAGTGAGTTTTCTGTCCGAGAGTATTCTTCTGATGAGGAAGCTACTCTCAGTGCAGATGAAGAGCCTGTTGTAGAGGAGGACATTGATGTGCCAAGAGTGGAGCAGCCTGGGGCTGAAGGGTTTCCCATTAGAAGACCTGACACCTGGATTGCCCCAAACATGGAGCAGCCAACGTTACCTGCAGTTACTGGTCTCCCAGGGTGTAGAGTCAATACGCAAAACTTTTTGCCTGTCCATTTCTTTCACTTGTTTATGGGCGATGTATTTTTGGAAGAGATTGTGGAGCAGACTAATTTGTATGCAGAGCAATATTTGAGGGACAGACTTAAGCCTCAGTCTAGAGCTACTCAGTGGGTTCCCACATATCTGGAAGATATGAAAAAGTTTTTAGGTTTGACTTTTTTGATGGGGTTGATCAGGAAGCCGTCACTGGCTTCTTATTGGTCTACTAGTCCCTTGATGGCAACGGCTATATTTCCTGCAACTATGACACGTAATCGCTATTTGCTTCTTCTTCGTATGCTGCATTTTGTAGACAGTGCTTTAGCCTTGCCACGAGATCACCCTGATTGTGACCGTCTTTTTAAGATTAGGCCTGTCCTTGATCATTTTGCAGATCGGTTTTCAGAGGTCTTTGTTCCAGGCAAAGAGATAAGTGTGGACGAGTCTTTGGCCCTTTTCAAGGGGTGTTTAGTTTTTAAGCAGTACATTCCTAGTAAGAGGGCATGGTATGGGATTAAATTGTATATGCTGTCAAAAAGCAGTACAGGATATGTGTATAATTTCCGGGTCTACACTGGTAGGGATTCCAGTATTTACCCTCCTGGCTGTCCGGACACTTTTGGAGTTAGCAAAAGAATTGTGTGGGAACTTGGTAGACGACTGTTTAACAAAGGTCACCATTTGTACGTAGATAATTTCTACACTGGAGTGCAGTTGTTCAAGGAGTTGTTTAGAGTGGACACTGTTGCTTGTGGCACAATCCGTTCTAACCGGAAAGGCTATCCAAGGAAGCTTGTCTGTAAAAAACTTGAGAGGAGACAGTGCAGTGTCTTGCGGAATAATGAGCTGCTAGCTCTGAAATTTTCAGACAGGAGGGATGTGTACATGCTGTCTACCATCCATGATGAGAGTACTTCCCCTGTGACTGTTTGGGGTCAGGTTGCGGAAGTGCGCAAACCTGCATGCATTTTGGACTACAATAGGCACATGGGTGGTGTTGATAGTGTAGACCAGAGGTTGGAACCTTACACTGCTCTTCGTAAGTCTTACGTGTAATATAAAAAGTTGGCCCTACATTTATTTCATTTGGGAACTTTTAATGCTTTTATTGTGTTCAAGGATTGTTCACCTGAGTCAAGGATGACATTTGTTAAATTTCAGGAGTCAGTGATAGAAAGCCTTATTGTGGTGGAACAGGCAAGAGTTCCTAGAATTGAAGTGGTGGAGGATGTGGCTAGATTGAAAGATCGGCACTTTCCAGATCACATTCCTCCCACTCCCAAAAAAGACTTGCCCACAAAGAAATGTAGAGTATGTGCCCGGAGATCAATTCCGGAGGGTGAGCCGGATGTACTGCCCTGAATGCCCTTCAAAGCCTGGGCTGTGTGTGCCCAGCTGTTTTAGAAGTTACCACACAAGGAAAAACTTTTGGGAAATACCGTGAGCGTAAACTGCCTGTTTTATATTTTCATATGTTGAGTTTCACGGTTGGCATCACTGTCATGTATTCAGTTAGAGCTTTTGTGTTTGTAGTTTTGTACTTAATATATAATTAGTTAGTGGTTTCTTTGTTGTTTATAAACAAAAAAAGTGATGGCGGTGTGCATGGGGTGACGCTTGGCTGGCGGTGTGCTTGGGGTGGCGCTTGGCTGGCGGTATGGGTGGGGTGGCGCTTGGCTGGCGGTGTGGGTGGGGTGGCGCTTGGCTGGCGGTGTGCGTGGGGTGGCGCTTGGCTGGCGGTGTGCTTGGGGTGGTGCTTGGCTGGCGGTATGGGTGGGGTGGCGCTTGGCTGGCGGTGTGCTTGGGGGGCACTTGGCTGGCGGTGTGCGTGGGGTGGCGCTTGGCTGGCGGTGTGCTTGGGGTGGCGCTTGGCTAGCGGTGCCAGCCAAACACAAGTCCACACACTCATCAGCTGGTGTGATTGCTGTATCAGGCATGTGGACGTATGAAAGTGATGGGCCCTTGACTGGCGCTGTCTGTCGATGCGAGTGTTGTAATGTGCTGGGCACGTGGCTGGCGGCGTGAATGGTCTTGTGCATGTCATGTATGAAAGGTGTGTGAATGAACTGTAAAACGGTTGGTGCCTTGCCGTGGCTTTACAGCTCACGAGCTGTGAGTCATTGGTTCAGTTTTTTGGCCTTTCAGTTATTACCAGTGCATTTTACTTTTGTGAAATCTCCTGTTAATGAAATTTGATCTACTGAACCATCACTCACCCTCATGCCAAATCCAACCAGTATGTGTGGTACAAATGACAAAACCTGCTCCGCTGTAATCAGGCATCGCAGCACACTTGAGACACGCTAGGTGTCTCAGGTGGGACCCCGATGATGAAGCATGCCACCAACTTGGTTGGTGGGTGAGGGGTCTTTTTCACATAACCTAAGTGCATTTCTTTTCACAATTTTAGTGTTTGGCACATCACAGACGTATGTGGGCACATCAAAATGATATATTACAAAACTACCTCTGTTTGGGGGGGAGGGGTAACCTATGTTTTTGGTCCTGGGTGCGGCCTTCATCTAGGGAAACCTACCAAACCCAGACATTTTTTTAAACTAGACACCCCAAGGAGTCCAGGGAGATGTGGCTTGCGTGGATCCCCCAAAATTTTCTTATCCAGACTCCTCTGCAAACCTCAAAATTTGCTTAAAAAAGCATATTTTCCTGACTTTCGTATTGTACGATCACTGCTCCAGCACAAAATTCCTACTCCCTAGCGTTCCCCTCAATCTCCCAAGTAAAATGACAACTCACTTGTGTGGGTCCCCAAAGCAGAGTCAGCCTAAAGATGTATAAAAGAAGAATATGGCCTTATCAACTCGCTGTGCTATCCCCTCTATCTCTACAAGTTTTTGGCCTTATTCTGTTACAGGCACCTGGCCCACCCACACAAGTGAGGTATGATTTTTATCGGGAGACTTGGGGAAACGCTGGGTGGAAGGAAATTTGTAGCTCCTCTCAGATTCCTGAACTTTCTGTCACGGAAATGTGAGGAAAACTTGTTTGTTTAGCCAAATTTTGAGGTTTGCAAAGGATTCTGGGTAACAGAACCTGGTCAGAGCCCCACAAGTCCCCCATCTTGGATTCCCCTAGGTCTCTAGTTTTAAAAAATGCACAGGTTTGGTAGGTTTCCCTAGGTGCCGGGTGAGCTAGAGGCCAAAATCTACAGGTAGGCACTTTTCATGAAACACCTCTGTTTTCTGTCAAAAATTGTGATGTGTCCACGTTGCGTTTTGGGGCATTTCCTGTCGCGGGCGCTAGGCCTACCCACACAAGTGAGGTATCATTTTTATCGGGAGACTTGGGGGAACATAGAATAGCAAAACAAGTGTTATTGCCCCTTGTCTTTCTCTACATTTTTTCCTTCAAAATATAAGAGAGTGTGTAAAAAAGACATCTATTTGAGAAATGCCCTGTAATTCACATGCTAGTATGGTCACCCCGGAATTCAGAGATGTGCAAATAACCACTGCTCCTCAACACCTTATCTTGTGCCCATTTTGGAAATAAAAAGGTTTTCTTGATAGCTATTTTTCACTCTTTATATTTCAGCTAATTAATTGCTGTATACCCGGTATAGAATGAAAACGCACTGCAGGGTGCAGCTCATTTATTGGCTCTGGGTACCTACGGTTCTTGATGAAACTACAAGCCCTATATATCCCCGCAACCAGAAGAGTCCAGCAGACGTAACGGTATATTGCTTTAAAACATCTGACATTGCAGGAAAAAGTTACAGAGTAAAACATAGAGAAAGATTGCTGTTTTTTTACCTCAATTTCAATATTCTTCTTTTTCAGTTGTTATTTTCTGTAGGAAACCCTTGTATGATCGACACAAATGACCCCTTGCTGAATTCAGAATTTTGTCTAATTTTCAGAAATGTTTAGGTTTCTGGGATCCAGCATTGGTTTCATGCCCATTTCTGTCACTGACTGGAAGGAGGCTGAAAGCACAAAAAATCGTAAAAATGGGGTATGTCCCAGTAAAATGCCAAATTCGTGCTGAAAAATTGGGTTTTCTGATTCAAGTCTGCCTGTTCCTGAAAGCTGGAAAGCTGGTGGTTTTAGCACCTCAAACTCTTTGTTGATGCCATTTTCAAGGAAAAAAACACAAGCCTTCTTCTGCAGCCAATTTTTCCCATTTTGTTTAAAAAACCAAAATTTCCACTGTATTTTGGCTAATTTCCTGGACTCCTTTAGGGGAACCCACAAAGTCTGGGTACCTCTAGAATCCCTAGGATGTTGGAAAAAAAGGACGCAAATTTGGCTTGGCTAGTTTATGTGGACAAAAAGTTGTGAGGGCCTAAGCGCGAACTGCCCCAAATAGCCAAAAAGAGGCCTGGCACAGGAGGGGGAAAAGGCCTGGCAGCGAAGGGGTTAAATCATGGTGGACAATGTGGCTGCATTTCTTTTTTTGACATCACGTTTAACATGAAGACATTGTTAATTTATATTTGGGTGAATTACTGACATGAGATAATGCAAAATATATTTTACTAGATGAATATTAGAAATGAAGTATTAAATGAATATGAATTAATCGTACTTGTATTGAATTAAACACATTTTATTAATGTGAATAACATGTGTGCAGAAAAATAAATGCACGTTTAAATTGTGTTCTAACATGACATAAATAATGTTTGCAATTAAATAATTTGCTTTGCATATCTGATTTGAATTGTAAGGTGTGCAATAGGGTTTATTTATGTTTTAACCATATTAATGTGTATTAGGCTTTCATTAGCTTGATTAGGCCGGAGAGTTTTATTTTTGTAGCAGTAGAGGAAAATTACTTGTTTAGTCTGTTCCCTCTGACCTAAAATCTTTCCCTAGGTTGCTGCCATGATGTTGAATGCCCTATTGTATTGAAGACATAGAACATGTGTCAAAATTAATTATGTATCAATGGTTGTTCTAGCTGTCGAACAAGACAGGAAACTCATGATTTCTATGTAAAACAAGCTTAGTTTATATTGTGTGTTGTGGGAAAGAATTTTGAAGTAACAACTAGAAAATGTAATGTTTGGTGGAACTGTAAGAAATCATTGAAATGAAAAGGCACTTTTGCTGAGAAAATTTGGAATAGTTGCAAACTTGATGGTGCCATCGACAACCATTGGACGTTGACTCTGAAGCCCACCTCAAGGACCAATCAAGAGGACCCTGGACTTTCTAATTAGTGAGAGATTTTGAAAGTTACAGTTAGTTTGTTAAGAGAGTCCATCTAATGCCCTGTGAGAGCTAGCTGCTGCTGCCCTGTTTTCTTCAAGCCTTCTGATAAGTTTCCTGTTAGTCTTGGTTGTCCCTATGCTGTTCAGTACTAATATGCCCAACTAATTCTGAATTCCTATGTGCAGCCCTTGTTCTGCACTGTCCTGATGCTGCTGTCAACTGACTTCGGGAGAAGATGACCATTCTTGCTGATGAAGTATTCCTGTCTGTTGTCCCATGAGGAGAGGTATAATAAAGCATGTGGTTTCTTGTTTCCTTTTCAGCATAGGTATTTGCACCAGCTATTTTTATAGGGAGCTGCCTTAGATAGATGATTTTTCCGAATTATTTTTGTCTTTCTTTTCTTTTTGCCCACTTGTGTTAGCCCGCTCCCACACATGCAATTCCCAGTTCATGTTAGAGATGAAGATGGCCCAACTCTGCAACTGACTGTTAAAAATTGTATTTTGGTGATTTGCAGATGTCACAATCATCTGCTTTGAAATCTAATATTAATTTGCACATTGTAGTTCTGCTAATTTATGTTATTCTTTTGGAGTGCCTAACAGTATTGATGTTTAGTATGTTAAATCTCTTTAGACTTTTTGGTCAGCCAATGGTTTTCATGTATGTTTATAACTTAGTTTTGCGCACCATTTACATAACATTGATTTTTGGATTGTAATAAAGCTTTCAAACTTTATTCGGTTTAGAGTTTGATTTAGTGTTAATTTTTTCATGACGTTTAAAATTGTTTATGGTATTTTGTCATTGATTTGTGATTGAATGATTCTGGCTACTACACTCTTTGCCAAGTATAAAGCTTTAGTCGACCTATAGTGGTGGGAATAGTGAATATGTTTCACCAGCATGCTTGTGGTTTCCGAACCCATGGCAGGAAGAAGACCTCTGCGAGCACCCCAGCAGTTTTTGGTAGCAGAGTTATTATTTTCTCTTGTGAGGAGGAGAGTCAAAATTTGCCCACATTTTGAGTTCTTCATGTAGTGTGAGGGTTGATGAAATTCAAGCATTGTGTTACAAGTATACAGTATAAGTTTTGAGTAGGGTTTGCGCTTGCAATCCTTTTGGTTAAGTTGCGGTGAAGTGTGATGTATGTAGTCAGTAGGGAGTTTGTGTACTCCAGGTAACTGTGTAGGGAGTTTGCGTACTCCAACTAAGCGAGTGGGGAGTTGGCGTACTTCAAGTGAATGTTGTGCTTTGTGCTTAAAATAGATTTGCTTGAGTGTGTGAGTTGTTGGTTAGTATTAGTTGAATCCTGAGTGCACAAGAGGAATCAGTATCAACCAGAGTGAGGTTTGCAGGTTAAATCTTACTTATGCATGTGAGAAAGCCATAGCCTGAAGAGTAGCTGTTTGCGAAAAAGGCTCCGTACAGTTTTCAAGGTGTTTTGAGTCCTACCCCTAGTGAGCAGACAGGTTTTTGTTTTTGTGCTTGCAATATTTACATTTAGGTTGTATGAGAGGTGTACGAGACACCTCTATAGTGAGTCACAGCTGCTGAGTGAAGTGAGTGTGACGTAATTTGGTTCATGCTGGGATAGGTCGGTTGGCGAGAAGAGCCGCTCATGGATTGGTGGACAAGACTGCACTGCTAAAGGTTGAGAACAACTCATGAAAGGGATTGTGGGACAGAAAATGACTTCCTGGCTTCATCGAATTTGTGTTTGTGAATTAGATTTGTGGAAAAAAAAAGATTTTTTTAAAACCTTTAAGGAGTGCGTTGAGAGGAAATGTTTTTATTTTAGTTAAATAGGGTGAACCTACTCCACCTGGTACTTTAGGTTTTCCCTGTCATGGATCTTTTTATTTAAGAATTTTAGAGAATCTGAGGAGGGTGTTGTATGAGTCAAACCCCCTTCAAAGACCTGCACAATTCGAAGCTCTTGTCATTTAAGAATTAGTTGTGAGACAAAAGAGGCTCAGCAATTTGAAAGGATAAGAAGGAAAGCCGAAAAGACGTTAGCAGAAGCTAGATGGGATGAGGCACAGAGAATGTGGAGAGCAAAAACATTACATGCAGTGAAGTTATTCCCAGCAATTACAACAGGTGTTAAACCTAGCGCCAAAAAGAAATCTGAAGAAGATGCAGAACAGAAGTTAGGTGAAAATAAAAAGGTAGCAGACACCAAAAGTGACGGAGAGGATTAATTTATAATGCAGTTTTTGCAAAACCGTCCCACACTGTATAATGCAGTCGCATCAGTAAGCCCAAATGGAGTCACGAATATGGCCACAGCCCCAGTTCAACAAAGCTCCAGTTCAACAAAGCCAGTTTGAATTGACTCCAAATGTGATCACTGCTAATGTTGCACAGGTGCTAACGGTTTATTCAATGGTACAAATTGTTAACACAGTTCCAGTTATGCCACAACCAATTCAGAATGCAGAAATGACGCAATTAGAGTCTGCACCTAATGTACAGACACATGCAAAAAATGTGAATCAGAGGCAGACAATGCCCATGTATTCCCCAGTAACGACACTGCAGAATGTTGCCCCGAAACAGTCAAATCAGGCTTTTGGCACAGTATTGACTAGTCCATGTAAAGGATTAATGTTCCCACCAAGTCAAACAAATTTGTCAGGGCCAGATGCATTGGCTTTTCCTGTGACAATAGGTCCAGTAGCCCCGTCGTATGCCCAGGGTAATAATGAGAGTGGTTCACAGATTCCAAATCCAGCATCAGCAATGAATTCCCCTTTTGGAACTAATGCAAAAATGGAGAGACTGAGCACTACGGTGCCAGCCATGACCCCTATAATTTTTTTTGGTTCAAACCAGACACATAATAGAGTGGGTCCACTGATTGATGTGACATGTCCCCCATGCTCAATGGGATCATCTGTGATGTCTCAAGAGCAGGCTATAAGAGCTCTATACAATATTCCACAGCTTATGCCCTGAGATAATGGTAATAATATTAGCTTACAAGGATTGACAGCCCAACAATTGACTGAATGGTAAGACAATTTGAGTGGAGCACCAGTTTCAAGAAAAGAGCCTGAAGGGGAAAAGACATTGGACAAGGCTCAATGAAAATTGGAATTAAATGAAATGATTGAGCAAACACTTGAATGAGACAGATTAGATTCTTACAAAGAAAATTAGTTGCACTTCATGTGCAAAGATATTACTCTTAGAGCAGGACAGGTTTGTGAGAAATTGACAAATTTGGCTGAGAAATATGAAATCGAGGTGCATAAATCTAAACAACTGAAGAAGAGTTACAGGTTAGAATTTGATTCAAGAGACATTGCAAATATGAGATCGCCTGGAATGAAGATTCATATTAAAAAGTTAATTCAGAATATTCAAATCTGGGGAGCATTAGGGAAATGGGAAGGCAGATGGGCAAAGAAAAGAGATCAGAAGAAAACACCAACTGCATCTTCAAATGATGTACAGCAGGCTGAGGGAGCTGTGAAAATGATGCCAATAGGAGAGATTTCGGGGGAAATTTCATTCCTTAGAGCAGAAGTGACAGATTATCATTCACAAATGATTACCCAAAGTTGAGGGAGAAACCAGTGGAGTTGTATCAGCAAACAGAAAGGTTTGTCAAGCTTGCGAAGTATTTGTGGGAAGATCTTAACACTTTATTTGAGATTCATGGTTCCAGCAGATTTCTGTTTTGAGTGTAAGCAGAGTGTTGATTGGCCAACGCATGACCTGCCAAGGGATGCAGTAACAGGTGCACCGTCTGAAGAAGTAATAAAAAGCTACTACAAGATGATTGAGTTTTTGAAAATTAGAGTTCCCCCCCAAAGATATTGTTTGGCAAAGAATTGACAGGATATCCCAAGAGACAAAGGACTCTGTTTATGCTCATTATGAGAGATTGTTGCAAGCATTCAAGCAATACAGAGGCACAGAGATTATTGAACCGAGAGACATGATTCAGTTTGTGTTCAGATTTGTTCAAGGATTGAAGCCTGAGATTAGTAACATGATTCGGAATCACTTGATTTGTTGGCAAGGAAAGTTGATTGATGAAGTATTGCATTATGCAAACTACTGTAGTGATGTGATTGAGTAGAAGCACAAGAGATTAAGGAAAAAGGCAATGGTGATGCAAATCAAATCTGCCCAAGCCACAGGTATACAGGGATCACAAGGAGCGGTGAACATAGGAGGAAGGCAGGGAACACAACAGCAGGACTATATGGTGCCCTATTTCAGGGGTAGAGGTTGTGGAATTCGAGTAGGTCCAAATGTTAATGTGACTGATGGTTCAGAAGATGAAGAGAGTGCTTCCTTGTCATGTGTGCGGCAATGTCGGACATTGGAAATGGGAGTGTGTGTCCCTCTAGTAATGTAAATAATTTTGTGCAAAGTGGTGGTGGTGCACAGATGGTTGACATAAGTCAATTTGAAAATCAAAGACTTCAAAGGCCATTAAATAAAAATATGACTGTTCCTACTGGAGCAGTCCAAATGCAAGTACTTCAGCAAAACATACAATTTTCCCAACAGCAGTTTCAAGCTCGACGGCAAATGAAGATTCCACAAGCTCAGATGGCACAGCAATAGGTAATGGTTCCTCAGCAAAACGCGAACCAAAGTACAAATGCAAAGGTAAATCAATTAATTAAACAATACCCATTTATCGGTTTCAGTGATGATGAAATGAGTGAAGAATGTATGAGTGAAAGTTCAGAAGAGGAAGAATGTGTGTTAGCTGCCTCACTGGAGGTAGATCCGTGTGGTCCTTGTGTGAATGCGAGTGTCATGGGTCATGATGTTTCATTCCTGGTTGACACTAGAGCAACTCATTCCACTGTCAGAGCTGCAGAAGTCCTTATTGTGCCCTTTTGTGGAAGAACAGTTCAGGTTGTAGGAGTAGCAAATTGGTAAATCCCATTACAGAGCCCACTGCAGTTAAAATAGGGACCTTTGAGGTTTTGCACTGATTCATAGTTGGTGATTCAAGTCCTGCGAGTCTGTAGGAAGAGACTTACTATGCAAATTAAAATGTTCCATCACTTTTACACATGAAGGGATAGCTATTCAAACCAACAGCGATGATGAAACTTCCAGTCAGACTGATGAGATGTATCCTCTCAATACGTTGTTCCTGTCATGACAGTCAAAGACCTGCCAGACAAATTACAAGACACAGAACCGTTGAAAGTTTGGGATCTCTCTGGTAAAGATATTGGACTAACTCGAGGTGTTGAACCAGTCAAAGTATCTATAAAACCAAATGCAGTTTTCCCGTGGACACCATAGTAGAACATGACCCCAGAAGTGATTGAAGGGATTACCCCGATAATTGCAGATTTTGTTGAGCAGGGAGTTCTGAAAGAAGCGATGAGCAGCCCATGTAATTCTACAATCATGGGACTGTGAGAGCCGAGTGGGAAATACTGCATGGTTCAGGATTTGAGAAAGGTGAACGAAATTGTGGTATTCTGTTGTCTCGTGGTAGCAAATCTGGCAGTAATATTATTTTAGATTCCATGTGAAGCCGAATGGTTTTCAGTTATCGACTTCTCACAGGCATTTTTCTCAGTCTCCGTACATGAGGATAGTCTATTCCTTTTCTCATTCTGATTGGGTAATCGTGTTTATTCATGGGGTTGCACTTCACAGGGGTTTTCAGAATCACCGTCCAATTTCAATCAGATCCTGAAAAATAATTTAGAGTCTTTGAACATGCCATTTCAGTCTGCTTCAGTGCAGTACATTGATAACTTGATGATTGCATCCACTACGCATGAGGCTTGTAGACAAGATACCATAGCATTGCTGAATCATTTGGGGAAAAATGGGCATAAGGTCAAGTTACAGTATTGCTCTAAAGAAGTAAAGTATTTGGGTCACCAAATTGAGAAAGGTTCTAGGAAATTGTCCCAAGAAAGAGTTGCAACTATTATGCACATGAATCCCCCAGTTAAACAGAGAGATGTCAGAATGTTTTTGGGATGGTGAGCTACTGTTGCCTATGGATCCCACATTTTTCAGCAATTTCAAAACCGTTCCAGAGGTTAACGCACAAAGAAGTTACACACCAAGTTCCCTTTAATGAAGAATGCATGAAACCTTTCACTAAGTTGAGAGAGAGTTTGTGCAGAGCTCCAGCCTTGAGAATGTCTGATTACATGAAAAGCTTTTGATTGTTTTGTCATGAACGTGATTGTTGTGATCTTTCTGTTTTGACACAGTTACACATAGGAACGAACAGACCTGTGCTATATTTTTCCACCACATTAGATCCCTTCCCTGCTGCTTTGTTGGTTGTTTAAAGGCAGTAGCTTCCGCAGGTGTAAGCATAGGTCAATGCAAAGGAATTGTGAAGGGACACCCTTTAACTGTTTATGTCCCACACCCAATATTTGACCAGTGCCCGTCTTACCCGTTATGAGTTATTAATTCCTGGATCCGCTAATGTTGTAGTCAAGAGGTGTGTCGTATTAAACCCTGCTACATTATTGCCTGTCAATGATAATGATTCAAATGATGTTAATGAAGTGGAATATGACTGCCTCGATGTCACTGAACTGCGCACCAAACTCAGACCGGATATTCAGGATACTCTTTTAGAGAAAAATGACCAAGTTGTATTTGTTGATGGCTCCTGTTTAAGAGACAGCGAAGGTACTCTGAGAGCTAGTTATGCAGTTTGCACCCTCTAAGGAGTTGAAGCTTCATGGCTTGAAGGAGTAGTTTCTTCCCAAGTAGCCAAATTGGTTGTTCTTACAAGAGCTTGCAGCATATCAGAGCAGGTCAAAGTGACAATATTCACAGATAGTCAATATGGATTTGGATTTGCACATAACTTAAGGTAGTTATGGCACCAATGAGGTTTTATGACCTCATTAGCATCATCTATTCGAAATAGTGAAAGAATTTATAATTTGTTAAAAGCTTTGCACTTACCTGAGAGGATTAAGATTGTGGTTGTGACGTGCACAGCCCACCTGAAGTCAAATGATTATGTATCATTGGGTAATGCCCATGCTGACCAAATTGCCAGATACTGTGTGCTCCTTTGCATCACCTTCAATGAGGAGTGGGGTGGTGGAAGTGATACCGGTGAGACAAATCAAAGTTTTTTGATGTCAGTGGTGGATACCTGGGATGAAATTAAGAGGTTGCAGGAAGAGACAACAGAGAAAGAACACGGAGGGTAAACAAAAGTAGGTTTTGTTCAAAAGGAGGAAGATGACGTCTGGATTTCAAACAAAGGGAAGGTTGTGTTGCCAGATTGTTTGTTGAATTTGATGGCAAGATATTACCATGGCCAGGTCATATTGGCAGAGATGCAATGGTTCGCACATTCAAACAGACACGGTACACACAAGTTTCGACAGAATGCAGAGAGTGTTTGTCACATATGTGTTGCGTGCCAAAAAATGAATGTAGGAAAACGTACAGTGGTTTGAGCCACATAGGCAGATCGGGAGGTCCATTTAACAGAATTCAGCTTGATTTTATTGAGATGCCCGCCTGCAATGGATTGAAGTATGTATTGGTTGTTGTGTGCATGTTCTCCCACTGGATCGAAGCTTATGCAACATGTAGAAATGACATTCTTACTCTAGCTAAGCTGCTGCTCAGGGAACTGATAGCTAGGTTTGGGTTCCTGACTTTCTTGGAATCAGATAGAGGAACTCATTTTAATAATGAGATCATAAAAGTTGTGTGCAGCACTGAACATTGAGCAAAAATTGCACTGCAGTTACAGACCAGAAGCATCTGGATTGGTGGAACAAATGAATGGAACACTGAAACCTCAATTGGCAAAGGTTTGTGCCTCTACAGCCTTGAAATGGCCTGATGCATTGCCACTTGTCCTGATGAGCATGTGTAGCACCCCTGACAGGAAGACAGGACTGCCTCCTCATGAGATTCCTATGGGGTATGCAATAAGGTTACCAGCAAAATCTGCTAATGCATTTGTGAACATAACAGATGACTTAGGCCCTCATTACCAGTTTGGCCGTCAGTGGACGGGGAGGCACCTGCAGAACACAGTCAAGTTTCCGTCCGAACCGCCAATGTGGACGGACCGCTGTTGCCAGCGGAAGGCCTCTCCAGGCCGGTGGTCAGACAGTTTTCACCCACCATATTATGAAGTTCCACACCGCCAGGATTTCCGGGGTGGTCTAACAGCCACGAAAACCAGTGCGGAAATTAACAACATAAAAGGAAGCACCCACTTTCCGGAACACAGGTACATCCGTAGGTGCCATGGCACGCGAATTGCAAGTCTTTCCAATGCTCCTGATGGCCGTTGACATCCAGGACCAGCGACGCCGACATAAACACCAGCCGTAAGTGCATCATCCTAGCACACACTGGAGGGAAGGACATTAGTACACACACAAATGCACAGTCATCATACATACATGCGCAAGGAAAGCCAGGACAAGCTATGCAGCATCGACACCAACGGTGCCGTTGTAGGTAAATAGTAATGTAAATATAAAAAATTTCATGACAACAGCTATATACAAAATGCCGCAAGGGCCAGTGCTTCATTGTCCAAATGTCCCGGGCACACTGGGCATATGAGGACTGCCCAACTTGACTCCTGACTGCAATGTGCGGACCTCCACAGGGCAGGGGCATCAATGGGCCATGCAGGCACCTCAGTGATGGGGGTTGGTGGAGTGTGATCAAGGTTTGGATGGGGGGTCCTTCCTCTTCTGATCAGGCTTCCCCCCTTACTGTCCTGCTGTTGGGGGATGCCTTAGCCTTGCCCCTCTTTCCTGCCTTCCTAGGTGTGACGGTGGTGGAGGCCACCACAACAGGGGACCCAGAAGGTGTGCTACCAGGGCTGAATGTGTGAGGGGCAGGTGTGCCTGTCGTGGCAGCACTGCAGACTGCAGACAGCGGGCATAGCTCAGCCTAGAGGAAGAAAGGGATGTGGAACGCAGGGGTCTGGTAAGGGTAGCAGGGCATTTGGAGGAACAGGCACTGGACCAGGAGACAGGAACAGGGAAAACTCATGCAGGAATCGCTTTTTAGGGACAGCAGGTAGGTCATGGGTTAGGTGTTTGGGAGGGGAGGGAGAGGGAATGGGTGATAGGTGTGTACGTGGATATGATTTGGGTGGTGGTGCATGTGTGTATGCAATGTGTGTGCTGGTTGTGTGTTGGATGGATGAGTGAGGGCGTAAAGGTGTATTGGGAGGAGGAGTGGAGGAGACACAGGGAGATGGCAGGGGGGATGTGTGAGTGAATGTTGGGGTGGTGTGTGCAGGTAGGGTGGTTGTGTTGCATGTGGTTGTGTTGACTGTTGTGGTGTATGCGGATGTGGTGTATGGGGTGCATGCATGGGGGTCAGCTGTTGTGGTGACGTGCCAGTGACAGGACATGTGTCTGGACCTGGGACTGATGATGTGGTGACTGCATGTGTGAATGGCGATGTGACTGTGAAGGGGAGAAAGTTGGGGAGACAGGGTAGGTAGTGGATGTTGGTGTGTGTGTCGGAATGGTGGGTGGTGGCTTTTGTGGTGCATGTGAATGTCCTTGCACTCTGGGTCTGTTGGTGGGGATGCATGCTGGTATGAAAGTATGCTTTGGATGGGAAATGGGAGAGGGATGTGGGAGC
The DNA here is from genome assembly GCF_031143425.1 of Pleurodeles waltl. Taxonomy (NCBI): domain Eukaryota; kingdom Metazoa; phylum Chordata; class Amphibia; order Caudata; family Salamandridae; genus Pleurodeles; species Pleurodeles waltl. Next base: position 332,068,277 of record NC_090442.1, on the reverse strand, counting down.
GGGAATAGGTAGTTGGAGGCGGGACGGAAGAAGAAGAAACACTGGCTGCCGTCAATGAGGAGGCCAGAGCCAGAGCCTGAAATGATCTCTGAAGGGCAGACAGGGCCACGTGAATGTCTTCCAGGAACGCATTTGACTGTTGCATATGGGATGCCAGTCCCTGGATGTCAATCACAATGGTTGTCTTCCCAACAGATATGGACCTCAGGAGGTCAATAGCCTCCTCATTGAGGGCAGCAGGGTTGACTGGGGCAGAGGTGCCTGCAGCAAAGGAGATGCCCACCATCCTGGGTGAGCGGGCACGGGCAACTGGGTGGGGAGCTACAGGGAGGGCGGTGCTAGTAAGGGGGGTGGCGCACAAGGATGGTGCAGGCATAGGGCCTGAAGGTTCTGCCACCACCAGGGAGTCACCATCGGGGGGAAAATCTGATGATGGTGTAGATGTTCCTGTCTCCCCCTTGGTGCTCTATTCGCCCTCCGTCCCACTGGTCCCCTTGGCTCCGCTGTATCAGCCTCCTGGGTCCCGTGGGACGCAGCTTCCCCACTTGCCAGTGCCCCTTCTCCTTCTCCAGATGATGCTGTTGCACACAAGATAGAGGATCAGAGGGAGGGAGGGTGGGACAGTGGGAGACAGGGTGGGAGGAAGAGAAACAGGGAGCAAGTGATCAATGCCAGCACAATAGCCACATACAAGTCACTATAACATACTCCAGTGCCATGTCATTACATGCCATGCCTTCACACACACATGCCACTGCAATGACAGCCCATGCATGCCACCTCAGTCATGCTCATGAGTTTCACACATGCTGACACACATTCAGTCCTGTACAGGATGAAAGCCATACCCTCAACACATGTCTGACCCACCCCTTTGGCTAATGGCTCTATACGATCACTAGATCCAAACTTTATACTCTATGGGTATTTGGAGGCATACTTACACAGCCACATAACCCAAGCACATATAGCTGTATGATGTGAAACCTCAGACTTCGCAGACTACACATACACCACATGCCAGCAGACAGCAGATAGGGTTATGGTCCCAGCAACACTGATTGGATAGTGTGTGAACTCCAGAAGCAGGAACCCTGTCCACATCTAAGACCCTGCTCATGCACTACACAGTTGCCCTGTCATTGATGCCACTTAGCAGTAACGTCAACCCCAAATAACATCCTGCACGGCATATGAACACATGTATGTAGCACATCCGGCATCAATCTGTCCCAAGCCTAGTCATACAGTAGCTACATAGCACACATTCCACAGCCTTCACACACTGCACAGGCTGTACCTATCACTCACCACATAACCTAAGTATGAATGTGATTTCACCCCCTTGTGGCTTCTGTGCTGCCCTCAAGAGCCCATCTACCTCAGGGTACGCCACCGCCAAAATGTGGGACATAAGAGGGGGCTCAGGGTCCGACAGACACTACTCCCTCATTGGGAGGACGTCCCCAGCTTGTCCTCACCAGTCTTCCTCGCCCAGCATCACAGGTCCTCCCACCGCTTCCTGCAGTGGGTGCTCCACAGGGCATGGACCACCAGGGTCCGCACTTGCTTGCCGATGGCCCGCCAAATTCCCTTCTATTTATGGGCGCTCACCTGCATGGATAACAACGAGAAAAGGAGACAGTCATGTAGCGTGGTATCTTAGGGACTGCAATGGACCCAACACATCCCCTGAACATACGCACATTTCAACCTTCCAGATATTCTCACAGCTCTCAGCCAGGTCCTTCCACAAGTCACTCGTCCTCGTCCCAAGGCCCCCATCCACATTCGTTCCACTCACAGACAGTACAATCATAGTGCACTCAGCTGATGCCCTGGTGCCCCATACAACTGGGCATAGAGGGGTAAGACACCCTTCACAAGCTTCTCAAGTTCCTCCTGTGAGAAGACTGGGGCCCTGCCTCCTGCAGCACATGGCATCTCGGCCACCAGTGGCAGAACACAGCAGCACACGTAGTGGAGGTATACTCAGCATGAGTGCCAGGAGTCAAGTGAACATGAGCACATGAAATAGCAGTCACGGCCGCCACGGACATCACCGGCTGCGGAGATTTGCCATTGGCTCATATCTCCGATGGGAGACATTAACCAATGAGGAGTTGCATGGTGGTTGCGACTGCCATGACGTCTTACGCCAGTAGAATTCACTCACTTCCATCTGTCTTGTGCATGCAGGACAGGCAGCTGCCATTTTACTTCTACAATGTGTACAGAGGGGGTTTATGAGGTGCTGGTTGTTTAGTAGAGACATGTGCACAGCTCTGCTGCGTCCACACAGTCCTTTCTGACATAATGACTGCCACTCCCTCCTATTCCCAGGTATTGTGGAAGAATGATGGGGAGGAATGCTCCTGTCTACAGGCCCCTGGTCGATCTTGCCACCCTTGAAGAGAGGCACGTCATTAAGTGCTATCAGCTCAACCGTCAGACTATCATGGATCTTGTAAGGCTGTTGGAGCCGGATCTGCGGCCTGGTATTCGTCATCCCAATGCAATCACACCCACGGTACAGGTGTTGGCAGTCCTCCACTTCCTTGCCTCAGGGTCCTTCCAAATAACAGTGGGCTGGGCTACCGGAATGTCCCTGCCCATGTTCAGTAACGTCTTGAAGAACGTCCTATGTGCCCTACTGAAACATATTGGCAGCTATATCAGGTTCCCCCAATGTGACGATCTACCCACTGTGAAAGCAGCCTTCTACGTTGTGGCACATGCCACATGTGATCAGGGCTATTGATGGGACTCACATTGCCCTGATGCCACCCAGGAAGAGTGAACAGGTATTTAGGAATCATAAAAACTTCTACTTAACCAATGTTCAGGTGGTATCTCTCGCAGACCTCTACATCACTCAAGTGACTGCCCGGTTCTCAGGGTCAGTGCATGATGCCTACGTACTGTGGAACGTGCAAAAAGAACAGTTCATGGACAGGAATGTAGAACAAATAAAACATTTACCCCCAGTCACAGATCTGGGTTTAATCCATCAGCTTTTTTGCTCACCATGCCATTCCAGTTTGGACGCAGGCATATGCATATCAGTCTTGACCCTGTTCCCCATGGGAACAGTCCAGTCCGAACTGCCAGACCAGGTCCTGCCAGGACCAGAAACAAGCATCCTGGGACTGGTTTAGGGGTATCACCCCTATTCAGCCAGGTTAGCTTGAATCTGGTGGCATAGTGAGCACAGGACCCACGTCTGGGCATACCCTTCCCACTTGGGGCGACAAATGCAAAAAGAACCGTTGATGGACGGAATGTAGAACAAATCAAACATTCACCCCCAGTCACAGATCTGGGTTCAATCCATCCGTTTTTTTGTTCGCCATGCCTTTCCAGTTTGGACCCAGCCATATGCAAATCAGTCTTGACCCTGTTCCCCATGGGAACAGTCCAGCCGGAACTGCCAGACCAGGTCCTCCCTGGACCAGAAACAAGCATCCTGGGACCGGTTTCGGGGTATCACCCCTTTTCAGCCAGGCTAGCTTGAATCTGGTGGCATAGTGAGCACAGGACCCACATCTGGGCATACCCTTCCCACTTGGGGCAACAAATGCAAAAAGAAGAGTTGATGGACGGAATGTAGAACAAATCAAACATTCACCCCCAGTCACAGATCTAAGTTTATTCCATCAGTTTTTTCGTTCACCTTGCCATTCCAGTTTGGACCCAGCCATATGCAAATCAGTCTTGACCAGCCCCACATGGGGTGACAAATGCAAAATGTTAGCCTGCAGAACAGCAGTATCCCACATATGAAAGCACCATTGCAAATGGATCTTGCCTGGCTCACCGGTATGTATCGTGTCATATGTGTGCCGATGTATTCTGCACACTCTACACCACCTTCCAGATTTACCTACAGTTTTCAATATGCCTATTACCTCTGTGCACACAGGTGACTCTGGTTATCCCATCCGACTACAGCAGCAGAAAAACGTTTCAATGAGGCCCATGGTCGGACTCGATGGGTAATCAAACGTACCTTTGAAGTTCTGAAAGCCAGATTTAGGTGCCTGTACCTTACTGGAGGGGCCCTACTGTACAGACCAGCAAAAGTGTGCCAGATTATTGTAGTGTGGTGCATGTTGCACAATTTGGCTATCAGACGTCACATCCCATTACTGGATGCTGATGAGGGTGCAGTTGGGCAGTGGCTGATGAAGAGGACATGTGGAGTGATGAGGAGGATGATGACGAGGATGCAGCTGATTCCAGAGCAAAGCTGATACAACAATGCTTCCAATGACATGCAGTTATGTGTCAGAGCCATGCTATGTAACCAGTAACAATGTCTGCTGTGTGCAGGGCTGCTACCTGGGTTGTGTATTCAATTTGGGTGTAGTGTTGTTAACTGTATTACAGAACTTGTAAATGATTGCTCCCCCTTCTAGCACTGTCACATAAATTGGTAGGTCAATGGTCTTCCTGTTACATATGTGATGGCTGTACATAATGTACTCATGGTAGATAAAGACGTAGACAGAAACTGTGCTGAAAGGTGTTTATTTTTATAATACAAGTGTAAGGGCTTATGAGTGCGGTCATGGTCAGTGAGATTGTCAGAGTACTTAGCCCACCTGTGGGGAGTCGTTGTCCAGTATGATGGCCACGTGAAAAAGGTGTTATGACAGTGGACAGTCAACAGGGTGTCGCTGTGACACACAAGGGAGTATGTTCTGAAGTGGCTCACTTCCGGGCGGTGGTCTTGGCATCAGTGGAGGCTGAATGTATGTTTAGACGTCCTTGCTAACGTGGGGGCTCCTCAGCTATAGGGGAAGGGGTGCTGGTCTCCTGCATGCCCTGTGGCAGGGCCTCCATTCCACTGGTTGCAGCTGACATGGAGGGTTCAGATGTGATCTGCAAAATGGTAGGGGCCTGCTGGTGGGAGGTGGACTGACGCTGGAAGGTGACAAGTTCCGTCAGCACACTTGCTATGGTGGCCATGGTGGCATTGTGGGTCTGCCACTGCTGCATGGCCTCCTGATGGTTGTCCCTCTGTAGCCTCTGGGTCTCCTGCATGGTAGTGAGGATCTGGGCCTGGGTTTGGTGGTATGCACCCAGGCCCTATATGAGGGCCTCCTGGACAGTCTATTGTTCCTGCTCCCTCCCTTGGACCACAGATCCCCTCCCACTAGCCCTGGCACAGTATGCACACTCCCTGTAGCACCAACGCCTTCATTGTCTGGGGCGGGTGCCCTTGACCCAGGCCCCTGTACTGTGGGGCACACCTCTAACTCAATGGTCCCTGAGGCACACGTTTGGCGAGAAGGGGCTAGCTGTGGTGTTGTAGCCACACGGGAGGGTGAGTCTGGGGTGTCTAGGTTGGGGCTGCTCGTGGTGGACTGGCCAGTCTCCCCAGATGGCCCAGGCATTTCATTGTCCCCCAAACATCCACTGGGGCCTTCCTCCTGGGGAGGGCTGTCTGACCCTGACATCCTCTGGTGGATGGCAGTAGCAGGGTTTGCTGTGGATGGAACGGGTGAGAGTTATTACTTGGAAATGTCATTGTAGTGTCATGGTGTGCCACTTGTAGTGGGTGGAATCGTTACCCAGGGATGGCAATGACGTTTGCAGCAATGCTGACACAGCATGGTGAATGGCCTTTGGGCCATGCCTGTCATATCAATTGTAGTTGTGGGTTTGCTGTTTGACATTGCTGTAATTGGCATTGGTAGTGAGGTGGTGTTGGCTAGCAGTCAGGATGGGCTGTGGGATGAATGTCCATGCAGGTGCACCATTGTGAGGTGTGAGTGTGACTCGGATCCGGCATGCCTAGTGATGGATTGTGGGAGTAGTAGTTGATGAGATATTGAAGGTTTAGCATGCATTGTGCGGGGTGGGTGGGTGAATATTGGGAGAGATGTGGTGTGGCATGCAGAGTAGGAAGGTGGGGTGATAGTGGGGGATGCATTCTTGTGGTTTGTGATATGATGGAGAGTGGTAGGTGGTTGGGAGGCATGCAGGACTGGAGAGGTTAGTGCTCAGAGAGCGTGTAGATTCCTTACCAGTATCAATCCCTCCAATGATTCCTGTCAGGCCCTCAGGATGCATGATGTCCAAGACCTTCTCCTCCAGGTTGTCAGGTCAAGAGGAGGAGGTGGGGGGGTCACCACCAGTTGTGTTGAGGGCGATGTTGTGCCTGGATGCCATGGAACGGACCTTTCCCTTGAGGTCCTTCCACCTCTTTCTGATGTCCTACTTGTGCGTGGGTAGCTGCCGACTGCATTCACCCTGTCAATGATCCTCTGCCATAGCTCGGTTTTCCTGGCCATTGATGTTTGCTGGACTTGTGCTCACATCAGTTGTGGCTCAACTCTGACAATCTCGTCCACCATGACCCACAACTCATTGTCAGTGAAGCGTGGGTGCTTGTGGCGTGACATGTTGTGGGGATGCGTACTATGCATGTGAGGTGCAGAGCAGGTGGATGATTGCTGTGGGGGTACGTGCAACATGTGAATTATTGCTCTATGTGCAGTGGTTCATGGGTTGTATATCTCTGGCTCATGGTGATATTTGCAAGGGCTTGTGGCGATGTGAGGGGGTGTATTATAGTGCAGTGAACAGGTATGTGTGGTGTATGTATATGTTTCAGCTGTGGAGTATTTGGGCTGCCCAATCTGGTGTTGCCTTCTATTGGCAGCATTTTTCTAACCCACCGCGGTGCGCACCGCCAGTGGTTTACTGCCATGCATGTTCTGCTGTGAATTGTAATTCATAATATGGCGGCCAGAATGGTGTTGGCGTGGTGGGCTCGGCAGACAGACAGTCGCTCTTTTGCCATCAGTGGCACTGGCGGTGTTGGATTTCTGGCTGCGTTTCGTCGGCTTGGTGTTTGTGACTCGTAATATGGCAAACACTGTACCGCCAACACTGGGATGGTGGCGGGATTTTGCATGGCGGTCTTGCCCGAATACTGCTAAACTCGTAAAGAAGGCCTCACTTCTGGATTATTGCAAAGGTCTGGCTAATGTAATTTGTTCTTTGTCTCATGAAGCTGAAGCAGCAACAGCTCAAATGGCTCAAGAGCAGTGTCATAGCTTGAAACCTGGCAATTGGATTTTAGTTAGGAAACATGTCAGGAAAACTTGCCTAGAACCACAGTCGAAAGGACCTTTTCAAGTTATCTTGGTGACGACAACAGCTGTGAAGTGTGCTGGTCTTCTGAACTGGATTCATGCAAGACATACAGGCAAAGTTCTGTGTCCTCTTGAATACACAGAGTCTGATCCCACAAGAGCTAATGCTGATGAAGAAGGGGTTTGGCTCAACCAAGCCTGTGAGGATGGAACCAGTGGCTGAAGAACAAAACATGCAAAGAAGTGAAGGTGCAAGCAGCCTGAATGTAGGCAAAGGTGCAGGAGGGCTAAGTCACAGTCAACTGACTCCTGCCAGCACAGTAAACATTGTGAATGCAGTTGTACCCTAAAAGAGAACTGTGAAAGGAGATAAATGGCCTGCAGTCACATAATGAACTGGTTGCTGATAAACTCCCAGCTATGACAGAAGCAGTTGAAGAGTCAAATCAAAGTGAATATGAAGATGGTGTTGTAAGGAGAATGAAAAGCAAAAGAGTGCCAAGTCACAGATACTCTTCACCTGGATGGATTTATCTTGTCACAAATGAATGGGAGAGAGAGTTTATGGCCTTTTGTTTTGACCGTGAGAGTACAGCTAAACATTCTGGAACTTGAAATCGCATTTGAACTGAGTTTTTAAATAATCTTGCCAATTGATCAACAAAGACAAAGATATTACACTCTGGAAGTGACCATAAGTGATCATCAGACTGTGTTCTATTTAAAACAAACATATGAACTAATTTTGAGAACTTTTAGTTGAACTCGAAGAATATTTTTTTACTCTTTTTGAAAATCAAGAACTGTTGTAAATAATGCGAAAAGACCTTGAAGAATCATTTTGTTTTGAGTTTGCTCATTTTGCTTTTTATATTTGTTTCCTTCCTTTTTCTTTTTTCTCTGATTTTGTAGAAGCCATGAACTGAGCAAAGGGAAAACACAGTAAATGTAGATATGTGTGCATTGGTTTAGTTAGAGTATGCATAATTGCATGTATTTTATTGATTGCAGGAATTAGTGATTCAATAAAAGGGGAGATGCAGAGCACAGCAACTCTAGTGCAGAGGTTGACAACATTTAAACAGGATAAGTTTTATAAGGATGAGGGATTGCTTCATTCAGATGACACACAGGGAGATTTATCTTCCAATGTTTATTATAGTTTGCTGTATGAGTATGTGGACACAATGAATGTGTGTGATTGTTATGTGTGTACACAAATTCATTTGTCAGTACAAGAAGGGATCACTTATCACACCTTACCACTAACTCATGTCATTAGTTTCAGTTTATTATTAGCATGTCTACAATCAAGAATACATTCAGTACTTCTATTCTAGCTTCAATTTCGTGTTCCCTTTTGTTCCCATTAATCAGCATTTGAGTAGTATTGAAAAAGCTAAGAACATATATATAGTAGGTGGGTTCTTTGAACCTACACTAACATTTGGCACAGCATATGCACACCAGAATAATTTAAAATGTCTTCTTACATGGGTAGAAGAGGAGTTAATTAATTAAGTTGATGAAAGAAGAAAAGCAATGAAAGAAAAGATAGATAAGGGTATAGTTTCCAGACTGAAATCAGTTCACAACACACCAGATACACAAGGGCACTTAACTTTAGATTAGCAACATGTAGGAAAGCTTTGTACGTGTAGGCCACAATCAAAAGCTGACAGTAAGTTTGAAGGAACGAGTGAATGCAGATGTGTTTTTGTTTAAGAGTGTATGGGATTTTATGCTAAATGGACAAGACCCCACTGTGCCTGTGTCATAGTTTGGACTCTTGCTCTGAGCAAGACTGCTGGTTTAAGGATAACAGTACTTTTGTTTGTAGGCGACTGAGTCGTTCCTACAACAAGTCGCAACTGTTGTCCCAAGCTTACCGGCTCACTAGCAGCACCTCACCAGAAACACAATAGTAAAAGGTGATTTATGGCAGTCGCTTACGCATGGACTCAAAGTAAGATATCTTAGTGTTGTCGTGGTTAAACGGAGATTACCCTTTTCTCACAGATATATTATGTCTCATACAAACACAGGCGATGACACAGATGCAGTAAAGTTATAATAGCTTTTTATTTAACTGCAATTTGCGATAAGTTGCATGAACTGCAATGATTAGGATAATGAATATACCAACCAACAGTATTATGAAGAAGAGAGTCATTGTTATGAAGACCCCCACCATTTTGCAATATATGAAAGAAATATATATATATATATATATATATATATATATATATATATATATATATATATAAGATGGAATATGCCCTAATACCCTAATGAGAATAGGCCTAACCTCCTACCTAAAGGAGAGCTTGGTTTGCTAAACCTAATCTGCCAAAACCGTGTCCATGAGCGGAGCCCTCAACCCTCGTTACCTTGGAATGAGGTCTCTATCTCAGACTCCACAGAGAAACGAAGACTGGGTCAGCGTCAAGATGACTGCAGTATCGGTATCAGCGATGGTGGCGATGCCCTCTGGTCGGAATCCCTCTGATTATCTGTCTAAAAGTGTGATGTATTTATACAGATCTACAAGGTCCCCTGACGTAGGTGTATTCCAAAACAATAGATAACAGGCATGCTTGGGACGGCAATTAATATCAACAATCCCTCGAAAGTATAGAGAGGGAAAATCCCTAAGTGTGAACACCTACTGTTTGTTTGTCTTTTGTGCTTGATCTTGACGCCTTGGCGCAGTGACACTGATAATAAAACTCATAACAAGTGGCCTAACTATAAACAAGGCAGCCATCTTAGAAGAAATAAATAATTAAAGGGGCTAAAACAGAGCAAGCTAAGTAGGTTAAAAGTCACTAGGTGACGGGGGCACGAGTTTACAAGCCTTCGGCTAAGCTAGCTCCTGCTATCCTATTAAAACAAACTACGATTCACCACACCTGGAATATATTACATTTGTGATAAGACCGCTTATTACAAGTTAATGTAAGGTTGGTATGGCACATGCTATTTAGGAGTGTTTTTCCAGAAAATGTATCACGTGGATAACATTGATAATCCAGAAGGGATTGAGAGACTTAGAATAAGATTCAAAAGAGGAGCAAGCAATTCCGACATTACTGGAGGCATTTTTGGAGCTTTTATTCCATCAGTGGGAATGATCTTGAATGACATAAATATAAGGAAATTGTTAACAATTGTAGATAAGATGTCGACAGATTTTTCAGGTGCAATGCTCTTAATGATATGGAAATGGCTGCAATAAGATCTATGGTTCTGCAGAACCGTCTTGCGCTAGACATCCTTTTAGCAAAGGAAGGAGGAGTCTGCTGAGTTTTAAAGGCATAACACTGCTGCACTTACATTTCAGATAACAGCAAGGAGAAAAGGAAATATTTATCTAACCTAACAAGTCTGAGACACGACTTCAATGACTTGAAACAGACAGATGTTTGGGAGACATTAGGTGAAGGATTCTCTGAGGTAGGATCCTCGTTTAGAAACTTGGGAAGTTGATTTGTGAGAATGATCCTGAAATCTCTATTGATTGTGACATTGTGCATTTCCAGTGTGCCCTCAAATTTTACAAGGCTTACAATTTCTGGAAAAGACAAAGAGTAAAGAATAAACAGAGGAGGGAGGAAATGAAAATTGATAGTATGAGAAACAGATATTATCAGACAATGAAGAGAACTGATAACCACCGCAACCTAGACCCATGTATTATCAAACTATAAGGTTTTGGTTTGTCTCATTGTAAATGAGAAAAGTTATTTTGTGACAGCATAGATTGCTGTCAGAGGAGTGACTGATAGAGATCACATTTTACTAATACATTAGTGGCATAACAGTTAGCATGTGGCGACTTGCAAACCTTCATTTAAAAGTCTAACAGAAAATTAACCTGGAAATATAAAACATGCACATTTAAATTATCATAGACAATGTGGCTGCATTTTGTTTTTTGCCATCACGTTTAACATGAAGACGTTATTCATTTATATTTGGGTGAATTACTGTCATGAGGTAATGCAAAAGATATTTTACTAGAAGAATATTAGAAATCAAATATTAAATGAATATGAATAAATTGTACTTATGTGAGTTACATGTGTGCAGAAAAATAAATGCACGTTTAAATTGTGTTCTAACATGACATAAATAATGTTTACAATTAAATAATTTGCTTTGCATATCTGATTTGAATCGTAAGGTCCACTATAGGGTTTATTAATGTATTAACTACATGAATGTGTGTTAAGGCTTTCTTAGCTTTATTAGGCCTGAGAGTAATTTTTTTGCAGCAGTGGAGGAACATTACTTGTTTATTCTGTTCCCTCTTACCTGAAATCTTTTCCTAGGTTGCTTATACATGATATTGAATGTCCTATTTTATTCAAGGCAACAAACATGTTTCAGAATGAATTTTGTAACAATATTTGCTCTAGCTGTTGAACAAGAGAGGAAACTCATGAATTTTATGTGAAACAGGCTTAGTTTATAATGTGTGTCCTGAGAAAGAATTTTGAAGTAATAATTAACTAGAAAATGTAATGTTTGGTGAAACTGTATGAAATCATTGAAATGACAAGGCACTTTTGCTGAGAAAATTCGGAATAGTTCAAACTTGACGGTGCCATCGACAACCATTGGACACTGAATCTGACTCCTAGAATGGGCCTACCTGAAGGACCAATCAAGATACCCTAAATTTTCTAATTAGTGAGAGACTTCGAAAACTAGAGTTAGTTTGTCAAGAGAGTCCGTCTAACGCCCTGTGAGAGTTAGCTACTGTCGCCCCTGTTTTCTTCAAGCCTTCTGGTGAGTTTCCTCTAGTCTGAATTGCCCCAGTTGTTTGTGCTGTTCAGTTCTAATATGCCGAACTAATTGTGCATCCCTTGTTCTGCACTGTCCTGATGCTTCTGTCAACTAAGTTCGGGAGAAGGTGGCCGCTCTTGTTGATGAAGTATTCCTATCTGTGGTCCCTTGAGGAGAGGTATAATAAAAATGTGGTTTCTTGTTTCTTTTTCAGCTTAGGCATTTGCACCAGCATATTTTTATAGTGAGTTACCTTAGTGAGATGATATTTCCAAATTATTCTGATATTAATGTGCACATTGTAGTTCTGCTGATTTATGTTATTCTTTTGGAGTGTCTAACAGCATTGATGTTTAGTAGGTTAAATCTTTATAGACATTTTGGTCAGCCGATGGTTTTCATGTATGTTTATCACTTAGTGATGTGCACCATATACGTACCATTGCTTTTGGGATTGTGATAAAGCTTTGAAACTTTATTTGGTTTGGAGTTTGATTTAGTGTTAAGTTTTTCATGGTGTTTAAAATTGTTTATGGTATTGTGTCACTGATTTGTGATTGATTGATTCTGACTACTACACTCTTCGCCAGGTCCAAAGATCTACTTGACCTCTAGTTTTGGGAATAGTGGGGATGATGTGTTACCAGTGCGCTTGTGGTTTCTGAACACGAGGCCAGAAGGAGACCTCCACCAGCATAATTTTCTCAATTTTCTGCTGCCCTTCATGTGGGGGAGTAGCATATGTGATGGCGAAGGGGCAGCAAGATGATTAGTGCAGCCCAGAACTATGAAGGGTTGGAAAGGGGTGTCTGTTGGCTTCCTTCATGGTTTTAGTGCTGGAGTTGCCAGATAGATTGAAGTCTCTGAGTAAAGTGTAACGAGAGTGATGGATGGAAGCAGAGAAGTGATTATGTAGGCATGCATATGTGTCACTGCATGTGCATTCATGTGTCATTATGCTGCAGCAGCCATGTTTCTTAAAATGTACTATTCCAAGAAGGGGGATATTGAAATTGGGGTGGTAAATTTAAAATTTAAAAAGTGAGGCGTGCCAAAGTAGGAAGTAGTAAACTGAGTTGCTGAGCTTTCTTAGAAAAACAGAAAGGAAAAAAAACATCATGGGGAGGGTCTGGAAGGCAATATTATGTCACACTAAGCAGTGAGAAGGGATGGGTGAGGGTGCAAAGGAGAGGCAGGTGGAATGAAAAACAAAGGCAGAAATAATGAGGAGGGACAGTGAAAGAAACAAACAAGCTAGGAAAGTGAAAACAACTCAGACAGCACTGGGAGCGAGCAAAGAATACATGCACTTTATGGACTGCTCTAAGCAAAATAAATCAGCATTTCAAAGCCACATATGAGCGCTATGAGCATTTCCAATGTCTTTTAGCCATGTTGTACAACACTGTGGCTGTTCAGTATGGCTAAAAGCTAGTGGCATGGTGTAGACTACAGTGGCATAGATGAGAGTGGAGAGTGGAATAGAGTGGTGATGAGTGGAATGGCATAGAGTAGCGTTATGTGGAGTTTCGAAGAGTGGAGTGACACAGATTAGAGTGGAGTGGTGTGCATTAGAATGACATATAGTAGAGTGGCATAGAGTACAGCGCTGTAGGGTAGCATTGAGTCAGGTGGAGTGGCACAGAGTGGAGGGGTATAGAGTAGTGTACTGTGGAGTGGAGTGACAAAGAGTGTAGTGGAGTGTAGTAGAGTGGCATAGAGTAGAGAAAGTTGGCGGGCATAGAGTGGAATGATGCAGAGTACAGAGGTATAGACTGGCATAGAGTACAATGGTATAGCGTGGAGTGAAGTAGAGTGGCACAGAGAATCATGGCATAGAGTAGAGTGGCACCGAGTAGACCGGCATAGAGTAGAGTGGTTTAGGGTGCTATAGAGTACCACTGTGTGGAGTGGGCTGGAGTGACATGGAGTAGAGTGGCTTGGCGTATGGTAGAGTGGAGTGAAATGGCATATAGTGGAATGGAGTGGCATAGAGTAGAGTGGCATGGTGTAGTGTGGTAGAGAGTACTGTGGCATGCAGTAGAGTTGGCATGACGTGGCATGGAGTGCTGTAGAGCAGAGTGTCATAAAGTAGAGTGGCATAGAGTACAGTGCATAAAGTGGAGTGTTATAAAGTGACAGTGTGTGGAGTGGTGTGGTGTAGAGTGGCATTGTGTTGAGCGGAGTGGCACAGAGTAGAGTGGCATAGAGTAGAGTGGAGTGGTGTGATGTGATGTGGAGTTGCCTGGAGTGGCATAGAGTGGAGTGGAATGGCATAGAGTAGAGAAGAGTGGTGTAGAATACAGAAATGTGGCATAAAGCAGAGTGACAGAGTAGAGTGCCGTAGAGTAGCATTGTGTGGAGTGAAGTGGCATGGAGTAGAGTGGCTTAGAGTGACGGAGACTGAAGGAGAGTGGAGCAGAGTGGAGAAGAGTGGGATGGAGTGGCATAGAGTCGAATGGGATAGAGTTGAGTGGCACAGAGTGCCACAGAGCTAAGTGCAGAAGAGTGGCATTTTGTAGAGTAGAGTAGAGTAGAGTGGCATAGAATGTAGAGGTATTGTAGATGGGGGTTGAGTGGAATAGAATACAGCAGAGTGGCATAGTGTAGATGAGTATAGAGTGGAGTGGTGCAAAGAGGTGTAGAGTGGTGTGCAGTACAGTAGAGTGGTGTAGAGTGAAATGGGGCAGCATTGAGTAGAGTGGTGTAAAGTGGCACAGAGTGGATTGACATAGAGGAGAGTGGCATGGAATAGCGTGGCATGAAGTAGAGTGGTGCGGCATAGAGTAGAGTGCATTGAGTGCCACAGAGTGGCACTGTGTGGAGTGGAGTAGCATAAAGTGGCGAAGAGTGGCATTGTGTGGAGTGGAATGGAGTGGAATAGCATAGGATGGAGCTGTGTGGAGTAGTGTGAATTGGGGTAGCAAAGTGATGTGGGTGAGTGGGGCAGTGTGGAGTTGAATGGCATAGAGTGGCATGCAGTAGAGTGTCAAAGTAGAGTGGCATAGAGTGGAGTAGACTGGAGTGGCTTAGAGTAAAATGGTGTAGAGTATTGTGGCGTAGAGTGAAATAGAGTGGTATACAGAAGAGTTAATTAGTGTAAAGTGGTAGAGAGTACAGTGGGGTGGAGTGGAGTTGGTTGCTATGGAGTGGCATTGTGTGGAATAGAGTGGGATAGAGTGAGGGGTACGGAGTGGAACAGAGTGGTGAAGAGTGGAAAGGAGTGGCATAGAGTAGAGTGGCAGAAAATAAAGTGGCATAGAGTAGGGTGGCATACAGTAGTGGAGCATGGTGAAAAGGAGTAGAGTGGAGTGGAGTGCCATAAAGTGGTGTGGAGTTGCATGGAGTAGAGTGGCATAACGTGGAGTGGACTGGTGTAGAGTGTCAGAGTGGCCTTGTGTGGTGTGGAGTGGCATAGAGTCCCGCAGGGTGGCATTGAGTGGAATCGAGTGGCATGGAGTAGAGTGGCATAGTGTAGAGGGAAACAGAGTGGCACAGGTAAGAATATCTTAGAGTAGAATGGTGTTGGATACAGTGGCATAGAGTGGAGTAGGTTGCTGTAGAGCAGAGGTCTTCAAACTGGGGGGCGGGCCCCCCTTGGGGGGCCTCAAGTGATCCCAGGGGGGACGCCAAACTCTGGCCAAAAGAAATATTATACAGATAACATACCTTTGTTTTGAGCAGAAGCATGTTATTGCAGTTTTAAAAAGGTAACAGTACTTAACTGCAATGTTTAAATACAATTAGACATATTTAAACATTGGCATCTTTCTAAAATAATTGTGAAAAATTCTGAAGGGGGGGCCCAATGATTTTTTTTTCAGCAGGGGGGGCACGGCATAAAAAAGTTTGAAGACCACTGCTGTAGAGTAACATTGTGTGGGATGGAGTGGAGCAGAGTAGAGTGGCCTAGAGTGGTGTAGAGTAGAACAGAGTGGAATGGAGTGGTGTAGAGTGGAGTGGAGTGGTGTAGAGTAGAGTAGAGTGGCACAGGGTGAAATGGAGTGGCACAGAGTAGAATCGAGTGGCACAGAGTAGAGTGGCAGAGAGTTAAGTGGCAGGCACAAAGTAGAGTACCATAGAATGGGGTTGAGTACAGTGGCATGGAGTAGAGTGGTGTTGCATGCCATAAAGTGGTTTGGAGTGGCATAGAGTAGCATGGCGTAGAGTGCCATAGAGTGGCATTGTGTGGAGTGGAGTGGCATAGAGTGCCACAGAGTGGCATTGTGTGGAGTGGAGTTGTGTGAAATGGCACAGAGTGGCACCGCACAGTGCAGTGGCAGAGTGGTGTGGGTGATTGGGGTGATGTAGAGTGATGTACAGTGGCAGTGTGTGGAGTGGAGTGGCATAGAGTAGAGTGGTGTAGAGCTGCACAGAGTGGAGTGGCATTAAGTACAGTGGCATAGAGCAGAGTGGTATGGAATGGAGTAAAGTGGAGTGGCTTAGAGTAAAGTGGCATATAGTGGCATAGTATAGAGCAGCTTGAAGTAAATTAGTGTAGAGTAAAGTGGCGTAGACTAGAATTGGGTGCTGGAGAGTGGCATTGTGTGGAATGGAGTGGGGCACAGTAGAGTGGTCTAGAGTGGCCTAGAGTGGCCCAGAGTGGAATGGAGTGGCATAGAGTAGAGTTGCCTTGAGTGGAGTAACACAAAGTGGAATGCAGAGTAGAGTAGCATAGAGTAGAGTAGAGTGGAGTACAGTGGCATGAAGTGGAGTGGTTTGGAGTGGCATAGAGTAGAGCGGTGTAGAGTACCAGAGAGTGGCATTGTGTGGACTAGAGTGGCATGGAGTGGGGTTGCATGGAGTGGTGATGAATGGCATGGCACTGTAGGGTGGTTGAGTGATGTGGGTGAGTGGGGTGGGGTGGGATAGAATGGAGTGGCAGAGTGGCACTGGGTAGACTGGCACAAAGTAGGGTGGCCTAGAGTGAAGTAGAGTGTCGTTGAGTACAGTGGGGTAAAGAAGAGTGGTGTAGAGTGGTATAGAGTAGAGTAGAGTTCTATAGAGTGGGATGGAGCGGTATACAGTAGAGTGGCATATAGTGGCATAGAGCAGAGAGGTGGAGAGTGGAGTGGCAGAGAGTTGAGTGGCAAGGAGGACAGTGGCCTGCAGTGCTGTAAAGTGGTGTAGGGTACAGTGGCATAGAATGGAATGGCATAAAGTGGCACTGTGTGGAGTGAAGTGATGAACAGGGCCATTGAGTGGCATTGTTTGAAGTGGAGCAGCATACAGTGAAGTGGCATAGAGAGGCATGGAGTAGAGTTACATGGAGTTGTGTGGAGTGGCATAGAGTAGAGTAGAATGACAGAGTAGAGAGGCAGAGAGTAGAGTAGAGTGGAGTGGCATAGAGTAGAGTGCTGTGGAGTGGCATTGTGAGCCGTGGAGTGGCATAGCATAGGCTGGCTTGGAGTGCCTTAGAGTGGAGTGGCATGAAGTAGAGCAGAGTGGAATTGAATGAGGTAGAGTGGTGTTGTGTGGAGTGGAGTTGCGTAGAGTAGATAAGAGTGGTGTAGAGTTGCATAGAATGGAGTGGAGTGGCATAGAGTAAAGTGACATCGAGTAGAGTGGCCTAGAGCAGAGTAGAGAAGAGTAGAGTGGCTTTGAGCAAAGTGGTGTAGCATGGAGTAAAATAGAGTGGCACAGAGAAGAGTAGCTTAGAGTAAAGTGGTGTAGAGTACAGTGGCGAGGAGTGGAGTAGGGTAGGGTGCTGAGTGGCACTGTGTGGAATGGAGTGGGGGAGAGTAGAGTGGCCTACAGTGGAGTAGAGTGGCATAGAGTGGAATGGAATGGCATAGAGTTGAGTGGCATAGAGTGGAATGGCATGGAGTGGAGTGGCATAGAGTGGAGTGGCATAGAGTGGAGGGGTATTGAGTAGAGTGGCATAGAGTAGACTGGCAGAGAATAGAGTGCCAGAGAATAGAGTGTCGTAGAGTAAATTAGAGTGTCAGAGTAAAGTGGAGTAGAGTGGCATGGAGTAAAGTGGTGTGGATTGCCATAAAGTGGCATAGAGTAGAGTGGCATAGAGTGACATAGGGTGGCCTAGTTTGGAGAAGAGTGGCATAGAGTGCTGTAGAGTGTGAAGTATGGATTAGGGTGACATAGACTAGAGAGGCATAGAGTGGGGCGCGGTAGAGTGAAATAGAGTGGTATAAGTAGAGTGAATTAGAGTAGAGCGGTGTAGAGTACAGTGGCATAGAGTGGAGCAGGGTGCTGTAAAGTGGCACTGTGTGGAATGGAGTGGGGTAGAGTAGAGTGGAGTAAAGTAGAATGGAGTGGCATAGAGTAGAGTGGCATGGAGTGCCATAAATTGGGGTGGAGTGGAGCAGTACAGAGCAAAGTGTCGTAGAGTGGAGTGGTGTAGAGTGCCAGAGAGTGTTCTTTAGTGGAATAGAGTAGCACTGAGTGCCGTAGAGTGGCATTGTGTGGAGTGAAATGACATGGAGTGGAGTTGCATGGAGTGACAATGCAGTGGGGTGGCAAAGTGGTGTGGGTAAATGGGGTGGTGTGGAGTAGTGCAGAGTGGCAGAGTGACATAGAGTACAGTGGGGTACAGTGAAGTAGAGTGTCGTAGGGTCTGATGTACAACCTTATGTTTTGTGACCCCCAACTGCACACAGACTCTCAAAATAGGGATGGGAAATTGTACCTGGCTGTTTTGTGGTCGCAAACAGCGATGTTTGCCTTTTGCGACTGCAAAAAGGCGTCATGCATTGGACCCATAGAGTACAATGGGGTAGAGCAGAGTGGTGTAGAGTAGAATGGTGTAGATTGGAGTAGATTGGTGTACAGTGGAGTAAAGTGCTATAGATTGTGATGGAGTGACATAGAGTTAAGTGGCATAGAGTGGAGTGGAGTATAGTGGCATAGAGCAGAGTGGTGGAGAGTAGATTGTTGGAGAAGAGAGTGACAGAGAGGAGAGTGGCATAAAGTAGAGTGTCATGGCGTAGAGTGGTGTGAAGTGGAGTGTCGCAGATAAGAGTGGCACTGAGTGTCATAGAGCAGAGCAGAGTAGAGTGGCATAGAGAAGATTGGTGTCGAGTAGAGTGGAATAGAGTGCTACAGAGTGGCATTGTATGAAGTGAAGTGGTGTAGAGTACAGAGAAGTGGTGGAGAGTACAGTGGAGGGGCGTAGAGTGGGAAACAGTAGAGAACAGTGGTGAAGAGTGGAATGGTGTACAGTGGAGTGGTGTAGGGTGGAGTGGCAGAGGGTGGAATGGTGTAGGCTAGAGTGGCATAGGGTAGAGTGGTGTAGCATAAAGTGCCATTGTGTAGAGTGGAAAGGCATGCAGTGGCACAGAAAGGAGTGGCATAGAGTTTTGAAGAGTGGAGTGGAGTGGCATAGAGAAGATTGGTGTCGAGTAGAGTGAAATAGAGTGCTACAGTCACTGCATTGTATGGAGTGAAGTGGTGTAGAGTAGAGAGGAGTGGTGGAAAGTACAGTGAGTGGCATAGAATGGGAAACAGTAGAGAACAGTGGTGTAGAGTAGATTGTTATAGAGTGGAGTGGTGTAGAGTGGGGTGGAGTTGAGTGGCATAGAGAGGCATGGCATAGAGTGGAGTGGTGTAGAGTATGGTGGTGTAGAGTGGAGTAGTGCAGAGTACAGTGGTGTAGCATAGATTGGGGTGGAGTGCTGTAGAGTGGCTTAGAATAGTTAGGAGCAGAGTGGCAGTGTGTGGAATGGAGTAGCATAGACTAGAGTCACATTGAGTAAAGTTGCGCTGAGTGAAATAGAGTGACGTACCATGGTTTAAAGTCAAATGGCATAGAGTAGAGTAGAGTGGTGTTAACTAGAGTGGTGAGGCGGAGAGTGAAGTAGAGTGGAGATGGGTGCTGTAGAGTGGCGTTGTGTGGAGTGTCGTATAGTAAATTGGTGTAAACTAGAATGGAGTAACAGAGTAGAGTGGCAGAGAGTAGAGTGGCACAGAGTGGAGTGGAGTACAGCAACATGGAGCACAGTGGCATGGAGGGGAGTGTTGTAGAGCGGTGTAAGGTACAGTGGCATAGAGTGGGGAATCATAGAGTAGAGTTGCATTGCTTGGAATGCTGTAGAGTGTCACAGAGTGGCACTGTGTGGAGTGGAGAGGAATACAGTGCTATAGGGTGGCACTGTTTGGAGTGGACTGGTTTAGAGTGAAGCAGTGTAGAGTGGTATAGAGCAGAATGGCATGGAGTTGTGTGGAGTAGAGTAGCATAGAGTAGAAAGTCACACAGTGGAGTGGAGTGTCATAGATTAAAGTGTGGTACAGTGAAGTAGAGTGGCATAGAGCTCTGTAGAGTGCCATTGTGTGGATTGGATCAGCATAGAATAGACTGGCTTAGGCTGGCTTAGACTGGAGTAGAGTAGGGAAAAGTGGTGTAAACTGGAGTAGAGTGGGATAGAGTGGCATAGAGCAGGGTGGCATAGAGTGGAGTGGCATAGAGTGGCATAAAGTAGAGTGGAGTGGAGTGGAGTAGTGTCATGGAGCAGAGTGGTGTGGAGCAAAGTGCTTTATAGTGGCATAGAGTAGAGTGCCACGAAGTGGCGTAAAGTGGAGTAGCATAGAATAGAGTGACAAAAAAAGAGTGGCGTGGAGTGGCATAGAGTAGAGTTTCAGAGTAGAGTGGTGTAGATTGATGGAGAGCATCATAGAGTGGAGTGAAGTAGCACAGAGTAGAGTGAGTGGAGTGACATTGGGTAGAGTGGAGTAAATGGAGTGGAACTGTGGAGTGGCTTAGGGTAGAGAGGAGTGGTGTAGAGTGGAGTGGCAGAGTGCTGTACAATGGAGTGGAGTAGAGTGGCATAGAGTAGAGTGAAGTGGTGTAGAGTGACATGAAGTACAGTGGCGTAGAGAAGAGTGGCTTTGAGAGGAGCAGCATACAGTAGAGTGGAGTGACATGGAGAAGAGTGGGGTAGAGTGGAGTGGTGTAGAGTAGACTAGCGTGGAGTGGCATAGAATAGAGTGGTACAAAATGGAGAGGAGTAGAGCGGCATGGAGCACAGTAGCATGGAGTGGCGTGCCATAGAGTGATGTATGGTACAAAGGTGTAGAGTGGAGTATCATAGAGTGACATAGAGTGAAACTGTATGGAGTGCCACAGAGTGGCACTGTGTGGAGTGGAGTAGAGTTGAGTGCCATATAGTGTCACTGTGTGGAGTGGCACAGAGTGAAGTGGCATAGAGTAGAGTGGTATGGAGTAGAGTGACATGAAGTTGTGTGGAGTGGAGAGTAGTAGCGTAGAGTAGAATAGAATAGAGATTCACAGAGTAGATTGCAGTAGTGTGGAGTGGAGTGGTGTGCAGTGAAGTAGAGTGGCTTAAAGCAGAGCACTGTAGAGTGCCTTTGTGTGGAGTGGAGCAGCATAGAATAGACTAGCTTAGAGTAGCTTAGAGTGGAGCAGAGTTCAGTAAAGTGGCATTGACTGGAGTAAAGTGGCACAAAGTGGGATGCAGTGACATAGAGTAGGGTGGCATACAGTGGGGTGACGTAGAGTGGCATAACGTACAGTGGAGTACAGTGTCATGGAGTATAGTGGTGTAGAGCAGAGTACTGTATAGTGGCATAGAGTAGAGTAGCACAGAGTGTCGTAGAGTGGAGAAAAAGTAGAGTGGCATGGAGGGGAATAGCGTAAAGTGATAGATTGAAGTGGTGCAGAGTAGAGAGCTGTAGAGTGATGCACAATGGCATAGAGTGGAGTGAAGTAGCATAGAGTAGAGTGGAATAGCATGAGGTAGAGTAGAGTAGTGCAGAGTGGTATAGAGCAGAGTAGAGTGGGTTAGAGTAGAGTGGAATGGTGTATAGTGGAGTGGCATAGAGTGCTGTACAGTGGAATGGAGTAGAGTGCCACAGAGTAGAGTAGAGTGGAGTGGCATACAGTGGTGTGGAGTAGAGTGGCATAGAGAGGAGTGGCTTAGAGGGAAGAGGCATACAGTAGAGTGGAGTGATGCAGACTGGATTGGAGTGGCATGGAGTGGCATGGAGTGGAGTGTCATAGAGTGGTGTAGGGTACAGTGTCATAGAGTGGAGTATCATAAAATAAAGTGGCATAGAATAGAATGGCGAAGAGTGCAATAGAGAGTCACTGTGGAGTGGCACAGAGTGAAGTGGTGAGGAGTGGAGTGGTATGAAATAGAGTGCCATAAAGTAGAGTAGAGTGTCATTGAATAGAGTGGCATAGAGTGGAGTGGCACAGTAGAGTGGCATAGTGTGAAGTGATTTAGAGTAGAGTGGCATAGAGTACAGTGAAGTGGGATGAAGTAGATTGGTATAGAGTGGAGTGGCGTGGGGTAGAATGGCGTAGAGATGAGTGGCATAGAGTGGAGTGGTGTAGACTAGAGTGGAGTGGATTAGAGCGGAGTGGTGCAGAGTGGACTGGTGCAAAATACAGTGGTGTAGACTAGAATGGCACTTTGTGGTGTAAAAGCGCATTGAGTAGGAAGGAGCAGAGTGGCGTAGAATGGCATTGTGTGGCATGGATTGGCGTGGTGTAGAATGGCACAGAGTAGAGTGATGTAGATTGAAGTGGAGTAGGGTGGAGTAGAGTAGTGTGGTCTGGTGTAAAGTGGCATGACACAGAGTAAACCAGAGTAGCATAGAGTAGAATGGCATGGCGTAAAGTGAAGTATAGAGACAGAGAAGAGTAGCTTAGAGTAAAGTGGTGTAGAGTAGAGTGGCATAGAGAGGAGAAGTGTGCTGAAAAGAGGCACTGTGTTTAGTGGAGTAGCATAGAGTAGAGTGGCGTGGAGTAGAGTGGCATAGAGTAGAATGGAATGGCATAGAGCAACGTGCTGGGGAGCAGAGTGACACAGAGTGGAGTGGAGTGGAGTGCATTGCCTTGGAGCTTAGGGGCATGGAGTGGAGTGCAATAGAATGGCATGGGGTCCAGTGGCAAAGAGTGGAGTATCATAGAGCAGAGTGGCATAGATTGGAATGGCGTAGGGTGCCAAAAAGCAGCACTGCATGGAGTGGTGTAGTGTGCCATAGAGTGGCATTGTGTGAAGTGGCATGGAGTTGTGTTGAGTGGCATAGTCTGGCGTAGAGTAGCATATAGTAGAGTGGCAGAGTGGGTGAAGAGTGGAGTGGAATAGAGTGGGACACAGTGAAGTAGAGTGGCACAGAGTAGAGTGCCATGGCGTGGTATTGTGTGGAGTGGCATAAAGCATAGTGGCTTTGAGTGGCATAGAGTCAATTAGAGAGGCATAGACTGGAGTAGTGTGGCATAGAGAGGGATGAAGTGGTACAGACTACAGTGGCATGGAGTGGAGCGGTGCAGAGTGACAGAGTATAGGAGAGTGGCATAGAGTGTTGCAGAGTCAGACTGTGAGGAGTAGCATGGAGTGTAGCGGTGTAGAGTGGAGTGGCAGATAGTGGAGTAGAGTGGAATGGCTTACAGTAGAGTGGCATAGAGTGGAGTGGCTTAGAGTAGAGTGGTGTAGAGTGTAGTGCAGTGGCATAAAATGGAGTAGCTTAGAGTAGAGTGGCATACAGGGGTCCAGTTGTGGGTGAAAGCAGCTAAAAGATCAGTAGAGATGGCAGATAGGGTGAAAGTCTATGTAAATAAGCTGTATGCCAGTGTTAAAAGTAGAAAATCACACTGCATGTCAAGGAATAATACTGAAACACTTGTAAAATAAAAAATATAGTATGTTGAGGTTGTATGAGGAAGAAAAAAGAAGAACAAAGACGAGTAAGACCACATGTATTCGGACAATGCTCCAGGGAGGAGCTAACACAGTAAAAGAAGGGAATCCCATAGGAGTAAAGTAATTAAAACATTGTAAATGAGAATGACAATGAAAGCAGCTAATGGTAAGATGTGTGTGAATTGTAAAGAATGCCTCTCGTAGCACAGCACATGCTCTATGTAGGCGAGACCTAAAAATGGTTTCCTGAATGTAAGCACTAGAAGGACACAAAGGATCCAAAAAATGATAGTAAAGAAGCTATGCTTCGTGAAGTGACAAACACAAGAAGGGGGAGGCAAGTCATTAAATAAAAGTAAGCAAATGAGACTGACATGAAAGGTAACAATAAGCAATGGGCTGACCTAAAGCCCATTTTAACTACTGGTATTGTCACATAGGATATTTCAACAAGATGCAGCTAAAGGGGAGACCTAAAATGTTTTGCCAGTTACGTCTCTGAGAATCAGAGGGCAGCTCACCATGCTTTCTACCCACTGCACCTGGCGCTTGTTGTATATTTTGCTAATACCCGCTCCTGGTTACCACACTATCGGGTGAATGGAAAGGTGATGCATAAGAGGAACTTGAAATGGTTATTGGGTTACTGATACATGGGTGAGTGCTTTCTCTCAATTTGAAACATAAGGTGAACACAGCTAAAACTAGCACGACCAGAAATGATCACTGCGTAATTCACTGTTGGTACAGGTCTTTTAGGACAAGCCAAGACCATTAAATTGCCCCTGTAACTGGCCTGTGCTTGCCAAGTGTTTATATGAGCAGAGAAGCATTACATGGACATAAAGCCATGGCAACAGCTGGACCTGAACCTGTAAACTTCACAATGAAAGTCAGAGACCATAACTCAAGACTCGCCTTACGTGATGCCTACAGGCTTCCTGAGATTCCTTTTGGCTGTTCTTTCACTCTATGCAAAAAAAGTGGTTGCAGATACATGTGTTCACCAAACTTGGGGAGTACTACCTCCGATACCCAGCTGGAGGCTCCTAAAACATAGATGCAAAGCCATAGTTACTATGTGTATGACATCTTTCATCCCCTGAATATGGCGCTTTGAGTGGGCCTTTGTTACGAGGTTTATGTTTGTGTAACATCCGTAGCTTTCGAGAAATCCATCAAAATGTAGGCGTTCTGACGCACATTCAAAGTTGACACTACGGGGCATATTTATACTCCGTTTGCGCCGAATTAGCGTCGTTTTTTTCGACGCAAATTCGGCGCAAAACTAACGCCATATTTATACTTTGGCGTTAGACGCGTCTAGCGCCAAAGTATGGGCAAATAGCGTCATTTTTTTGCGTGAACGCCTTCCTTGCGTTAATGAGATGCAAGGAAGGCGTTCCCGTCTAAAAAAATGACGGCGACGCAAATGCGTCGTATTTATACTCCCGGGCAAAAATCACGCTCGGGAGGTGGCGGGTCAAAAAACCCCGCATTTGCGCCACTATTTAACGCCTGGGTCAGGGTAGGCGTTAAGGGGCCTGTGGGCTCAAAATGAGCCCACAGGTGCCCTCCCCTGCCCCCAGGGACCCCCCCTGCCACCCCTGCCCACCCCAGGAGGACACCCAAGGATGGAGGGACCCACCCCAGGGACATTCAGGTAAGTTCAGGTAAGTATAATTTTTTATATTTTTTAATTTTTTTGGGGTGGCATAGGGGGGCCTTATTTGTGCCCCCCTACATGCCACTATGCCCAATGACCATGCCCAGGGGACATAAGTCCCCTGGGCATGGCCATTGGGCAAGGGGGCATGACTCCTGTCTTTACTAAGACAGGAGTCATTTAAATGGCGTCTGGGCGTCGAAAATAATGGCGCAAATCGGGTTGAGGCGATTTTTTTGCCTCAACCTGACTTGCCCCATTTTAAGACGCCCTAACGCCATTTTCCCCCTACGCCGGCGCTGCCTGGTCTACGTGGTTTTTTTCCACGCACACCAGGCAGCGCCGGTCTGCTAGCGCCGGCTAACGCCATTCCATAAATACGGCGCCCGCATGGCGCTTCAGAATGGCGTTAGACGGCGCTAAATTTTTTGACGCTAAACTGCGTTAGCGCAGTTTAGCGTCAAAAAGTATAAATATGGGCCTACGTGTACCAGGAAAGCCGCTTGAACACTTTGCAGTAATTTTCTTTACCTTACCTTACCTTTATACCAACCTCGCATATTTCAAGGGGTTTAGTAATGCAGCCCTACTACAGTTACATGTAGGGAGCAGAGCGTGCCGCTAGAGGGCACCAACGGTTCAGCTGGAAGCCTCAAAACAGAAAGCAATTACATTTGCCATTGTTTGTTACACTTAATATAATAACTTGATATACACTGAAATGTGTATATTCTGCCTTGAACTAAGGAATGTGGAAACAATACCACGTTTAAGATAATACCTAAATAGTTTTGTGACAACTTAGGACAGTGTCATATGTGAAACGATGCGAGTCCTGCTTGGCACAACCTTAGCGATTTAAGCACGTCTAGGTAGTAAATATATTTTGGCAGGTCTAAATGACGTGCATTACTTCAATTGCAGCCACACCACATGTGACATTATGCTAGCGCCGCAACAGACTGAGATTCGAGTAACAAAAACATGAGTGCATGAGAAACCTTCCCCCAATCAGTGCATGGTTTTTCCAAATTGTTTAAAATTAACAGACAGCCTGTATTTGGTTGCCCCATAACTGCCCAACGTGGAAAGGAATTAAACAACACACGATGGATGCACGTAACCAACAATAAACAACATAAACACGGACACTCCACGTCCGTTTTTACCAGATATTTTCAAAATAGGAACCTGCCATGTTGAGGTGAAATTGCAACACACATCTCGGCACAGAAAACATGTGCTTCGCATTATTTATTTGAATGCTGCGAAGAAACATGTGCTACAGTTACGCAGTTATAAAAGGTAAATAACGTCCCCGATACTGCCCATAAACGCATACTTTATGAATTCTGAAGGAACGCATACACCTCCCTATCTCAATAACAGTCTGCCCTTGAAAGCCAACAGGTAAGGCCTTCCCAAATTGTCTCCTTCACAAGACTGCTGTCGTATCGGTGGGAGGCTTAAACAAGCATTTGCAGTGCAATAGGTCTCGCATTTGCTTGAAATAGAGCTATTGGCTTTGTAAATTCATAACTGGACTTTTCTTGCCACATACATTGGTCAACCCTGCCTCATAATTTGGTCTTTTCCTGCCACATAATTCCAGTGGCACTGCATATAACTAAAGCAGTTCCATTTTCCTTCTTCATCTATCTGCAGCAAAAAATGAAAATATTTCTATTTAGCATCCTAATTTAAACCTGCCATGCTAACTCCAATAGAATACCTATTTCACCACCCTGCGATCAGGGTTGCTGGCTGGCTAACACAATTGCCAAAAAGAGACAGAAGACAGCCACAGAGGAGTAACAAGAGAAATAAACTAGAAAGGTCACCTAAACATATCAAGAGTGTTCAAACAGTCATTGTGTAATAAGGATGTTAAGTTGGCCTGAAGCATGGTCATAATTACAATAAGGAGCGATCAATAAAACATATACAATCATCATGTAAACCCAATAAAAACCTATAGCAGAAACAAACTTTTGGCATTTAACTGTAATGCTCAAAACAGCTCCTAGAGGGCACAAGAACAAAAAAGCATTTGGAAGAAACATGGTCATGTAACCATACAGTCAGACCCTCCAGGGCACAACCACATAAAAAGAGAATGGCAGAAAGTAATGCAGTGTAACCATAAATTTAGCTCCTAGAGGACATTACACATGGTCAGGGCTTTAAAGCTCAAAACGACACTGAATTGGGGGAAGGGTTAATATTTTGGGGTCCCCACTAACCTAGGGTGGGAACCCAGAGGTGAGGTAGACAGAAAGAGCACGTTGTGGTAAACGTTTTGAAGGTGGTCCCATTGTCCTAGGACCACCACAGGCTGAGTTATTGGCAAAAATGTTTTTTTTAAAGTAATGCCCGCATATTAATATGGGGAGAGTTTCCTCAGTGCAGTGACTATTGTAGTATCGGCTCTCTGTGTCGAGAGAGCCGCTTTGAGGATTTCTGTGTTTTTAACATAAAGCATTTACCAATTACAGGTGTGTTTTTGAAAGCCATGGAGCGCGAAGAAGGGAGCCAAAAGCAAAATTTAAATGACTCTAACTAGGTAATAGTGTGAACAATGTGATCGAGTTTGCGCTGTGAGCTCCATGGCTGCCATGGAACGTGAAGGGGAAAGAGACAAGAAAAAAATACTTTGCCCAAGCTAAAGTATATTGGCAATCATGCAATAATCCATGTAACAGGGTCAGTCTGCAAGGTGTAACAAAACAGCCTCAAGGCGGGAAAACGTAAAGCATTTTCCAATGACATCAAGAGATTTTTGTAAGGCAAGCCCAGGAACGAATGAAAGTGATGGGCGTGAGATGGGTGTAGCTAAAACCCACAGAATAGATTACAACAGGTCGAAAAGCAGCACTTGCTTGCTGCTATCCTCATTCTATAAACAGCACTTGCCCATTGCAGCAGACACAATTATTTTAAATATTGTAATGTATTTGCTAGCCTTTGTGCTCAGCCTAC
The DNA here is from genome assembly GCF_031143425.1 of Pleurodeles waltl. Taxonomy (NCBI): domain Eukaryota; kingdom Metazoa; phylum Chordata; class Amphibia; order Caudata; family Salamandridae; genus Pleurodeles; species Pleurodeles waltl. The sequence continues at coordinate 332,040,114 of NC_090442.1, read as the reverse complement.
ATGCTAGTTGGTTGATTCCCCACCACAATGCCCCTTTCTCACATTTGTAATTAGGCATTCCCAGTCCTGAGGCCGACAGGGGAAGCCAATGCTTGCTTAGGTCTGGCCAAAAGACAGTTTTAACAATCTTGACAGTTTTATGTTTTCCAAAGCATCCATACTAAAAATACATAATATCATTTTACATACATTGTGTTTCCATCAGCCCACTTCACCCTTTGGCCTGTTCAACATCTTGCTTTCACCCACCCACTACTGTATAAGCATGTTGTAATGGGTCAACTGACATCCTTTGGATGTATTTGACTGTAACAGACCACGTTTCATCTTATTAAACGTGCAAAGATGCCTAAAGGGGAGTTCACTTCCATGCCTGTGCTACGCGACATACTGCGTGTAAGTGTTAACAAATGAATGTTTTGTTTTCTGATTGCCTTGTTATTTGCTAACTGCCCTCAATTGCTGCAAAAAACATGGAATCCTACACAGGGGAAAAAACTTTTGCAAAACATTGGTAAGTTCGCGTGCGTTAGAACTTCCTGTGCAGGCGAATGCCATGCGTTTCGCCAGTACATTTCAACCACATGTAAACACAATAACTTGACAATGTATATATTTTTAGAGAAGTGCAATTATGCAACATCGTTCTGATGCAGCTTTATGAAGCAAGACGACTAAGGAGCAAGAGTTTGGGGTGTTGATTTGTGCAGATCCTGTGCACATTCACTACAGATGTTCCTGCATAACCACTGAGTACTAATGGCAATAGGGCAACAATGGGAAGTTTAGATATAGGGCGTAGGCAGCTGCCCTTCGGAACAACTCTTTACCTAATAATTAATTAAATAAATAAAATTAGTTTCAGCTGTACAAAACTTGAAAGCGCCACGAGCGCGATTGAAAAACAAAATAAACAAGTAACTGGTAGTTATGCAAATCGCTCCACTTCTGCTGATGAAGGGAAGGTCGCCCTAAAAATAAAAAAGAAGTCCAGAAACCATCCATAAAACATAGACGCTGCGTATTTTAGCAGTAGTTGGCCCGTGCTCATCAGGATGGCTAAACACTGGAAAAGGCATGACGTGTGCATGCTTTTGACAAATTAAATCAAGGGAATTTTGAAAGGCAGGCCTACAAACCAATGAAAGTGATGGGCATGAGAAGGGCATGATTAAAGCCCAGAGAATAGATTACATGAGGTCGAAAAGCAGCGCTTGCACGCTGCTATATGCTCAACCTAAAAAAAGAGAGAAATGTTGAGCACAAAAGGGCAAAATTCAAAGCTACAACCTAAGCCCAGTTAACAAGTGAGAGGAGTGGAAAGGAGGCCTCCTTGCCCACGAACAGACAGGTGCCCCTGTTCTCACCATCAGAGGAACCAAAGCTCCAGGTGAATGCAACTACAATTCTAGCTACCATTCGTGAATTACTCTTCTGACGGTGCATGTCTGAACAATTAAACCAAAAGATAAATTTGTCAACTCCTTCAAGACTCTAAGGGGGTCATTCCAACCCTGGCGGTCGGTGTTAAAGCGGCGGCCAACCCGCCAACAGGCAGGCGGTAATAAAAATGGGATTCTGACCCTGGCGGGAACCGCCAACACAGGCCGCCACTTTAACACTCCGACCGCCACGGCGGGACAAACAAACAGCGCGGCGGTCACCGCCAACAGACAGGCGGCAGACAATGTACCGGCCACACTATCACGACCCACCAATCCGCCACCTTTTCCGGGGCGGGCGCCCCGCCGATAAAAACACGGCGGAAACAGACTACGAACGGGAAAACGCTCACCTATACACACTCCACGAGGAATCTGGACAGCATGGAACCCGAATTAAACATCCTACCAGCCATTGTCTTCCTGCTCCTCTACCAGGAGCACGAACGCCGGCGCAGAAGACAACGGTGAGTACTGCACCTACGACACAGGGGAGGGGAGGAGAAAAGGTTACGGGCACACACACACGCGACACACCCACCCCCACCCTCACCCCCCAATCCCTACACGCCAAGGAAGAGCAACAAGTCAGAGTGACACCCCCAAACCCCCCGGAATAATGCAAAGACAAAATAAAATGTTCATTAAAATTGAAGTATATTAAAGCATATTTGAACTTAAGTGAAATATGAAATTTATCAAATAAATATATTACAACATGAACAATATATACATAGTCCAAAAGTCCGGCACATATTGGCTACATTCCATTGTTCGTGGGCCAATGTGCATAAACACATGGGCAAAGCCCACACACGAGACCCGATTCCATTGGAGAGAACACTGCAGGGGCATCAGATAATAAAAACACAGGCACCTCAGGGGGAAGGGAAGGGGGGGCACCTCAGCCACATGAGTCCACGACGCCAGATCCACGAGGGGCCTCCATGCCCACTGTACCATCCTGGGGAGTGCAAAGCCACAGTTTTCCAAGTCTCTATAGTGGGTGGATTGCCCACTGTACCATCCGGGGGAGTGCAAAGCCACAGTCCATCAGGTGGATTACAGACTCCACTGGTTATGGAGGAGCCATGTTGGCCAGAGTGCTTCGTGAAGCCCTGCCCGACACAGATCCGGCCCTGCCAATGGGCCAGCGGTGCTTGAGATGAAGGGCCCAGCGGAGCGGTGCTTGAGATGAAGGGCCCAGCGGAGCGGTGCTTGAGATGAAGGGCCCAGCGGAGCAGTTCAGAGACAGCGGTGCCCAGCGGAGCGGTGCTTGACAGGAAGGGCTCAGCGGAGCAGTTCAGAGACGGCGGTGCCCAGCGGAGCGGTGCTTGAGATGAAGGGCCCAGCGGAGCGGTGCTTGAGATGAAGGGCCAAGCGGAGCGGTGCAGAGACGGCGGTGCCCAGCGGAGCGGTGCTTGAGATGAAGGGCCCAGCGGAGCGGTGCTTGAGATGAAGGGCCCAGCGGAGCGGTGCAGAGACGGTGGTGCCCAGCAGAGCGGTGCTTGAGATGAAGGGCCCAGCGGAGCGGTGCTTGAGATGAAGGGCCCAGCGGAGCGGTGCTTGAGATGAAGGGCCAAGCGGAGCGGTGCAGAGACGGCGGTGCCCAGCGGAGCGGTGCTTGAGATGAAGGGCCCAGCGGAGCGGTGCAGAGACTGCGGTGCCCAGCGGTGCTTGAGATGAAGGGCCCAGCGGAGCGGTGCTTGAGATGAAGGGCCCAGCAGAGTGGTGCTTGAGATGAAGGGCCCAGCGGAGCGGTGCTTGAGATGAAGAGCCAAGCGGAGCGGTGCAGAGACGGTGGTGCCCAGCGGAGCGGTGCTTGAGATGAAGGGCCCAGCGGAGCGGTGCAGAGACGGCGCTGCCCAGCGGAGCGGTGCTTGAGATGAAGGGCCAAGCGGAGCGGTGCAGAGACGGCGGTGCCCAGCGGAGCGGTGCTTGAGATGAAGGGCCAAGCGGAGCGGTGCAGAGACGGCGGTGCCCAGCGGAACGGTGCTTGAGATGAAGGGCCCAGCGGAGCGGTGCTTGAGATGAAGGGCCCAGCGGAGCGGTGCTTGAGATGAAGGGCCCAGCGGAGCGGTGCTTGAGATGAAGGGCCCAGCGGAGCGGTGCTTGAGATGAAGGGCCAAGCGGAGCGGTGCAGAGACGGCGGTGCCCAGCGGAGCGGTGCAGAGACGGCGGTGCCCAGCGGAGCGGTGCTTGAGATGAAGGGCCCAGCGGAGCGGTGCTTGTCACGGCGGGGCCCTGTTCAGCGGTGCCTCTCACGGCGGGGCCCAGTTCAGCGGTGCTTCTCACGGCGGGGCCCAGTTCAGCAGTCAGCGGTGCTTGTCACGGCGGGGCCCAGTTCAGCGGTGCTTCTCACAGCGGGGCCCAGTTCAGCGGTGCTTGTCACGGCGGGGCCCTGTTCAGCGGTGCTTCTCGCGGCGGGGCCCAGTTCAGCGGTGCTTGTCACGGCGGGGCCCAGTTCAGCGGTGCTTGTCACGGCGGGGCCCTGTTCAGCGGTGCTTCTCGCGGCAGGGCCCAGTTCAGCGGTGCTTGTCACGGCGGGGCCCAGTTCTGCGGTGCTTGTCACGGCGGGGCCCTGTTCATCGGTGCTTCTCACGGCGGGGCCCAGTCCAGCGGTGCTTGTCACGGCGGGGCCCAGTTCAGCGGTGCTTGTCACGGCGGGGCCCTGTTCAGCGGTGCTTCTCACGGCGGGGCCCAGTTCAGCGGTGCTTCTCACGGCGGGGCCCAGTTCAGCGGTGCTTGTCTCGGCGGGCCCTGTTCAGCGGTGCTTGTCTCGGCGGGGCCCTGTTCAGCGGTGCTTCTCACGGCGGGGCCCAGTTCAGCGGTGCGTGTCTCGGCAGGGCCCTGTTCAGCGGTGCTTCTCACGGCGGGGCCCAGTTCAGCGGTGCTTGTCACGGCGGGGCCCAGTTCAGCGGTGCTTGTCACGGCGGGGCCCAGTTCAGCGGTGCTTGTCACGGCGGGGCCCTGTTCAGCGGTGCTTGTCTTGTGTTCCTAGGGAACCAGATCTGGCCAATAATTCCCGCTCAGTCGCCATCCGACCTTTCGCTTGCGGGGCCCTCCTGTGCTGGAGTCCTTGGCCCGTGGGTGTCCTCCGTCACACCCCAAATGGGGCTGGAGGGGCCCTCCTGGGCAGCTCGCCTGCTGCCGGACTTGTCCGCCCTGCTGCCCTTGCCCTCCTTGGCAGAAACTCTGGGACCCTTGCCTCCCTTTGTGGATGGGCCAGGTGACGGTGTAAGGGTGGTATCCTTGGGGGCAGCCGTCTCAGGCCTGTCGCGCCGGCCCTTCCCTTTTTTGGGTCTTTTCCCAGGGGGTGGGCTGGCTGTCCCCTTGCTGCTGGCCGATGTTCCTGCCCTAGGAGCTGGTGGACTCCAATAGCCCTGAACGATGGTCCTAGTAGGTGCAGGGCTTGTGGTGGCTGAGGTGCTGATTGGAGTCTTATGAGATGGAGGGGGTGGGTCAGTTGTTGGAAAGAGGTCAAGGTTGGAAAGGAAAATCAATTTAGAAAGACAGGGACGGGTACTTGTAGTGGGTATGGGAGTGGAGGAAGAGGATGTGGTTGTAGGAGAGTGAAGTCTGGTGTCTTTGGGTGCAGGTGCTTGTGCTGGAGGCTGTCGTGAGGTGGATGGCTGTTGGGTGGGTGGCTGCCTGCGTTTGTGTGGTGTGGAAGAGGGGGTGACAGACACACTGGGAGAGGACACAGGGGACGTGTAAATGGCAGTGGGGGTGGTGGCTGCACGTGTGCAGACTGTTCTGGTGGGTGTGGTGGTGATGGACGTACTGGCTGATGGTGGTGTGCATGCAGGTGTGAGTGGAGACGTCACAGGGAGGGAGGAGGGAGACGAGGAGGAGGGGGACACAGAGGAGGCAGTGGCTGTTGGCATGTCTGCATGTGGATGTTGCTTGGGTGAATGCTTGTGTGATCTGTGGTGCTTATGTCTGGATGAGCTGCCCTTGGGTGTTGAGGTGTGTGCAGGCTGGTCTGTAGGTGTGTCTGGGATAGGCAGAGGAACAGGGGAGTGGGACTGGGTTGAGGAAGTTGGAGGGGGGAGGCTAGACACAGGGACAATTGCTGCCGTCAGTGCTGAGGCCAGAGCGTTGAACGATCGCTGATGGGCACCCTGAACCGCATGAATGCCCTCCAGGTATGCATTGCTCCGATGCACCTCCCTTTCTACCCCCTGGATGGCATTCAAAAGGGTAGACTGCCCAACAATGAGCGTCTGGAGGAGGTCAATGATCTCCGCACTGAGGGCAGCAGGGGTAACTGGGGCAGGACCTGAGGTGCCAGGGGCGAAGGAGATGCCCGGCTTCCTGGCCGAGCGGGCACGGGGCGAAAGCTGAGGGGCTGCTGGGAGGGCGGAGCTGGTGCGCTGGGTGGCGGCTGTACCTGTTGTTGCGGTGGGCACGGATGTTGCCGCCACCACAAGGGAGCTCCCTTCCGAGGACGTGTCGGTGTCGCTGACGTCTCCACGGGTCCCTGTTGTGGAGCTCCACTCGCCCTCCGTCTCACTGGTGTACTCGGAGTCGGTTGCATGGCCCTCCGGGGCCATGTGAGATGCAGCTCCCTCGTGCGCCGATGCCACTTCTCCTCCGCCTGATGATGCTAATGCAGACATGAACAGGAAAACCAAAAAAAAGGGGGGGGAGAAGAAAGAAAGACATGTTGAGTGCATGCATTGGCGGCACCGTTGGCGGAGAGGACAGACACAGAAGCCCCCTGCACTACGCCGCGCACTCGGGGTACACTACTCAATTATTGTGACTTGGCCTACAAGTCTATGGACGACAAATGCACACATAGGTGAGCCCGGACCATGAATAGCTGTACTTAGCACCCTACAGAGGTGGGGGGCGGGGGCACAGGGCCATGCCAAACGGAGGGGCCTAGCCTACAGAAACCGCCCTGGCCTAGAGATAGCCACAGCCCTCCTCCCCCACCCAGACACCTCCACTGTGCGCTAATATAGCAGAATGTGCTGATACTCACCCCCTTGTGTCTGCTGTGATGTCCTCACGCACCCATCCAAATCGGGGTAGGCCACCGCCAGGATCCGGGACATCAGGGGGGTCAATTGCCGTGTGGCACCCCTCCTAGGTTGGGAGGCCATCCCCAGCAGAGCCTCGGCAGTCTTTCTGCTCCCGCGGCGTATGTCCTCCCACCTCTTGCGGCAGTGGGTGCACCGTCTGTTGTGGACCCCCAGGGCCCGGACGTCCTTGGCGATGGCATGCCAAATGTCGATCTTCTGATGTGCGCTGACCTATGTGACATGTACAGGGTGGAAAAAGAAATATCATCACTTTTCTGCATGGTCGATGTGAGTGGCCCCCCTCCCCAACCTTGCCATGTGGCACATGCTCTCATCTGTCGTGCGTTGCACTCCTCATTCGCTCCCCTCCCCACCATCTTACATCCACCCCACTCAACACAGGCATAGCCCATACTACGTGCTCCCTGTGTACTCACCTGTTGGTCTGGAGGACCGTAGAGTAGCGCGGAGGACCCCATCAACAAGTTTCTCCAATTCCTCAGATGTGAAGGCAGGGGCCCTTTCCCCAGTCGCAGCAGCCATTGTATCTTCCAGACCGAGGTCACAGCAGCACTTGCAGTATAGGTCCTCTCCTGTGGATGATCAGGTCTCGAGTGATTAAGCAGTTAGAAAATGGCGGTCACGCCCGCGGCGGTGCGTACCGCAGCGGTGCGTAGCGCGACCGCCGGCGCACATCGTCATTGGCTCCTGAGACCCATAGGGTTCAATGTTAACCAATGCTGCTTTGCGCCGCGGTCTTCGACCGCCTACCGCCACGGTGTGCCACGCCAGCGCATTGACCTCACATCCCATTGTCACACTTTACAGGTCAGGCAGCCGCCATTTCAAGGGCCCACATGGCTTAATTTCTACTGCGTCACACAGGCCTAGGCCTTGCATTGCCACTCATACAAGCCATTCAATACATAGCGAATTGTGTACTGTGCAAGCTGTGGTTACGTACCTGTGGGTTGCTTGACTCTGTGCTCCATGTTGTCCTTCCTAGGCACCGTCCGCTGGGACTTGCGAGGAAATGGAGGAATCCTCCCGTGTACAGACCGCTGGTGGACCTGTCGACAATGGAAGAATGACATGTCATACTGACATACAGACTTGACCGAGCCACTATACAGGAACTGTGTGCCCAGCTGGAGCCAGACCTGATGTCCCCCATTCGCCAACCCACAGGAATTCCCCCTCTGGTGCAGGTTCTGTCAGTACTCCATTTTTTGGCAAGTGGATCATTCCAAACAACAGTGGCCATATCATCTGGGATGTCTCAGCCTATGTTTTCTAAGGTTTTGTCCAGAGTGTTGTCTGCCCTGATGAAATACATGCGGAGCTACATTGTTTTCCCTGAGGTGGGCGATTTGGCTACAGTGAAGGGTGATTTCTATGCCCTTGGACATATCCCCAACATCATTGGTGCCATTGATGGGACCCATGTGGCTTTGGTTCCCCCCAGTGGAAGTGAGCAGGTGTACAGGAACAGAAAAAGTTATCATTCGATGAATGTCCAGGTGGTCTGTTTGGCTGACCAGTACATCTCCCATGTAAATGCCAAGTCCCCTGGGTCAGTGCATGACGCGTACATCATGCGAAATAGCAGCATCCCTTATGTGATGGAACAGCTACAGAGACACCGTGTGTGGCTAATAGGTGACTCTGGTTACCCCAACCTGTTGTGGCTACTTACCCCAGTGAGGAATCCCAGGACAAGGGCAGGGGAACGCTACAATGAGGCCCATGGGCGAACTAGGAGGATTATAGAAAGAACCTTCGGCCTCCTGAAGGCCAGGTTTAGGTGCCTGCATATGACAGGTGGATCCCTAATGTACTCACCAAAGAAGGTGTGCCATATCATCGTGGCCTGCTGTATGCTTCACAACCTGGCTTTGCGACGCCAGGTGCCTTTCCTGCAGGAGGATGGTCCAGATGGTGGTGTTGTAGCAGCTGTGGAGCCTGTGGAGAGTGAAGAGGAGGAAGACGACGGGGACGACACAGACAACAGGGACACAGTGATACAACAGTATTTTCAGTAGCACACAGGTACGAATCAACCACGCCATTTTACATTTACTTAAAGTCTCCTGCCTCTCTACTGTCTGAGTTCCCCCCCAGTTCCTGTTAACAGAGTTGTGACTTTCCCTTCCGTTTTCAGAGCTGTGGGCCCCACTGCGTGACCTCTGCTTTGTTTGCCCATGGACTACAGCTGTGTGACAGTGGTATGTTGTCATCACAATGTAACTGAACATTTTTGCACCGTTATGTCTAATACATTTGTTCAAAATACAAGCAGACTCCAGATTTTTTAAGTGCAATAAGTGATTTAATTAAAGTGCTACATTTAGGAACATGATTGTAAAACGGTGATGGGTGATGGTGGAGTAATGTCCATGGCAGAGTCCAGTTCTCAGTCTCACAGGTGCATTGTCCATATGCCTGTGGAAGGATGGAGCAGGGGCAGTTCAAGGTTGGACTGGGTGACAATGTGGGACAGTGGGATGACATCAGGGGGTATAGTTTGCTTGCGGGGGTTTTGGCATCCTACTCTGTCTTCTTGTGAGATCTCAGGTTCCGCTTGCGGGGTGGTTCTTCTTCTGCAGGAGGTGGGGTTCTGGTGGCCTGTCGTTGTGTGGGGGCCTCCTGTCCACTAGCGCCGGCGGAGGTGGTAGGCTGTTCCTGGTCCAGGCTAGTGACAGGGGCCCTTTGTGGTGCCACATGGTCCCGCAATGTGGTGACTATCTGGTTAAGGGCCACGACGATGGTCCCCATTGCGGAACTAATGTTCCTCAGTTCCTCTCTGAACCCCATGAACTGTTCCTCCTGCAGTACCTGGATCTCCTGGAACCTGGCCAGTACCGTAGCCATCGTCTCCTGGGAGTGGTGGTATGCTCCCATGATGGAGGAGAGGGCCTCTTGGAGAGTCGGTTCCCTGGGCCTGTCCCCCCCCTGTCGCACAGCAGCCCTCCCAGTTCCCCTGTTTCCCTGGGCCTCTGTCCCCTGGACGGTGTGCCCACTACCACTGCCCCCAGGTCCCTGTTGTTGTTGGGGTGGTGGGTCAACCTGGGTGCCCTGTAGTGGGTGGACACACCGCTGATTGATGTGTCCTGGAGACAGAGGCATGGGCCCGCTGGGTGGGAGCTGTGCTGGTGTTCCCAGAGGGGGTTAGGTCAGGTGTAGCCTGTGGCTGTCTGTGGGGAACCGACTGTCCCGAGGTCCCCGATGGGCCGGGCTGGTCATCTGGGTCCAGGGAGACAGAGCTGCTGTCGTCACTGGGGGCCTCTTCTGGGGGTGGGATGGACATCTCTGGACCCTCCGTGGCGGTGTGGTGGCGTTCGGGTCCTGCAGGGGTATAAGAGTATGGTTATTGCTTCTGTGTGTGGCATTTCGTGTAATGGGTGGGTGCCCGTGTACCCCAGTGCTGGCATTCCCTTGTGGGGGCTTTTGTGACGGTGGCTTGTGGGGGTGATGAGTGTGTGCAGTGGGCATGCTTTGGGGATGGGTGTCCATGCTTTGGGGACGCATGCAGGGCTAGGTATTGGGATGGGTGGGATGTGATGGTGAGCCATTTGCAAGGAGTTGGTGTGATGGGGGTGGGGGTGAGGGTGGGGGTATGATTTGGCATGCAGGTGGGGTGGGGGGAATGAAGTAGTGGAGATTTGCCTTACCAGAGTCCATTCCTCCGCCTACTCCTGCGAGGCCCTCAGGATGCAGGATGTGCAAGACTTCCTCCTCCCATGCTGTGAATTCTGGGGGAGTAGGTGGGGGTCCGCCGCCAGTCCGCTGTACCGCGATGTTGTGCCTTGATACCATGGAACGCACCTTCCCCCGTAGGTCGTTCCACCGCTTCCTGATGTCGTCCCGATTGCGTGGATGCTGTCCCACAGCGTTGACCCTGTCCACTATTCTTTGCCATAGCTCCATCTTCCTGGCAATGGTGGTGTGCTGCACCTGTGCCCCGAAGAGCTGGGGCTCTACACAAACTATTTCCTCCACCATGACCCTGAGTTCTGCGTCAGAGAACCTGGGGTGTCTTTGGGGTGCCATGGGGTGGTGTGGATGAGGTGAGGGGTAGTGTATGTGTTGTAGAGTGTGGTGAGTGTGGTGGTGTATGGTGTTTTGTGCGTGGAAATTGTGTGGGTGATGTTGTGATTTGCCTCTGTGTGATGGTCTACTCTATGCTGTGCTGTCTCTTTCTGTCCTTCTGTCGCAATTGTGGTCGTAAGGGTTTGTGGGTGGGTGTTTTATATTTAATTGGGTGTGTGGGAGTGGTGTGTGTATGTGTCTCAGGTGTGTATATTTTGATTTGTCCAATGTGGTAGTGTTTTGTAAAGGAGTGTGTATTTTGAGCGCGGCGGTGTGCACCGCCAATGGAATACCGCCGTTGAAAGACCGCTGCGGGGATTTGTGGGTCGGAATGGTATGGGCGTATTTCTGTTGGGGTGACGGTGGAGGTTTGGTCATCGCCAGTTTCCCGCTGACCTTTGGTGTGGCGGACTTTTGTTGGTGTCGGGTTTTTGGCGGTTTGCCAGTTGCGGGTCAGAATGACCGTGGCGGTTTACCGCAACCGCGGCGGTGTTATGGCGGTCTTCTGACCGGCGGTAAGCGCCTTTTACCGCCGAGGTCAGAATGACCCCCTAAATACCTACTAATATAAAACCCATGGTCTAACAAGGACAACCAGACAGTAATGTCAGCAAAGTTAGACCGGTTCTGTGGGCTAACCCAAGCGCACCAAGCTTCCACTTGCAAAGTCAGGATGCAGCAACTCCTTAAACTGGCCATGCACTGGCACCTTTCCTATCAAGAAAATTAGAGAAAGTTTATAAGAATCCATCACAACAACACTTTATGTTGATCAGAGTAAAGTCAGCAAAAGACAAACAGGCTTGGGGGAAAGCTGACCAAAGGGCGGTATATGCCCTGTGGGAATATTGGGAGAGGTGGTGCAGTCCTGACGATTGCCAATAGGATTTGGCCTACTTACCTTTACAGGAGGTAACCCAGTGGGTTATAGATACACTTATTTGGGTTGCATTGATATTTTTGTTCTGGTGCCCTCTAGGGGCTGTTTTGAGGATTTATAACAGTTGACCTGGTGGCTGGTTTGGGAGTTACAGCAGGGTAGAAAAAGTTTTAAAGTTAGTAGGGAATAGTTTCTTTGTGTGATGGCAGAGGACTAGGTGCTTCAGACGCTGCATGTCCTGCAGGAGGCAGGGAATCTTGTTTTGGTTATGGCTGGCGCAGAGGTGGGCTCTGACTGCATGACGTGGGCATGGTCGATGCCACGTAAATCACCAGCGGCTTTATAGGAGTCAGCTCAGGATGGTTCTGGGGTCCACTCAAGGGCTCAACGGGTGGCCTGAGTGCGTGTCTGGAGGGAAGTGAGGTTGATGGAAGGCCCTCACTGAAGTCAGCCCATAGGGTTGCAGATGGCCCGCAAGCAGCACTTGTTCCTGGTGAAGACGGAGGGGCGGTGTAGGAAGTTGGCTCTGTATATACTATTTCAAAGTAAGAAATAGTGTGCACAGAGTCCAAGGGTTCCTCTTAGAGGTAAAATAGTGGCAAAAAGAGATGATTCTAGTGCTTTATTTTGTGGTAGTGTGGTCGAGCAGTAGGCTTATCAGAGGGTAGTGTTAAGCATTTGTTGTACACACACAGGCAATAAATGAGGAACACACACTCAAAGACTTACTCCAGGCCAATAGGTTTTTATATAGAAAAATATCTTTTCTTAGTTTATTTTAAGAACCACAGGTTCAAGATTTACAAGTAATACTTCAAATGAAAGGTATTTCACTCAGGTATTCTAGGAACTTTGAATAATCACAATAGCATGTACAGTTTGACAAAAATGGCAATAAGCTATTTTAAAAGTGGACACAGTGAAAAAATCAACAGTTTCTGGGGGAGGTAAGTAAATGTTAAGTTCACAGGTAAGTAAAACACTTACAGGGTTCAAAGTTGGGTCCAAGGTAGCCCACCGTTGGGGGTTCAAGGCAACCCCAAACTTACCACACCAGCAGCTCAGGGCCGGTCAGGTGCAGAGGTCAAAGAGGTGCCCAAAACACATAGGCTTCAATGGAAACAGGGGTGCCCCGGTTCCAGTCGGCCAGCAGGTAAGTATCCGCGTCCTCAGAGGGCAGACCAGGGGGGTTTTGTAGGGCACCGGGGGGGGGACAAGCAGGCACAGAAAGTATGCGCTCAGCGGCACAGGGGCGGGCGGGTGCAGAGTGCAAATAGGTGGTGGGTTTTGTATTGGAATCAATGGGGAGACCCGGGGGTCTATTCAACGATGCAGGCAGGCACAGGGGGGCTCCTCGGGGTAGCCAAAACCTGGGCTAGGCAGAGGGTCGCCTGGGGGTCACTCCTGCACTGGAGTTCGGTTCCTTCAGGTCCTGGGGGCTGCGGGTGCAGTGTTGATTCCAGGCATCGGGTCCCTTGTTACAGGCAGTCACGGTCAGGGGGAGCCTCTGGATTTCCTCTGCAGGCGTTGCTGTGGGGGTTCAGGGGGGTCATCTCTGGTTACTCACGGGCTCGCAGTCGCCGGGGAGTCCTCCCTGAGGTGTTTGTTTTCCGCAGGTCGAGCCGGGGGCGTCGGGTGCAGAGTGGAAAATCTTACGCTTCCGGCAGGAAACTTGGAGTCTTTAAAGATGCTTCTTTGTTGCAGAAAGTTGCAGATGTTTGAAGAGAGCCAGTGTTCACAGGAGCTTCTTGGTCCTTTGGGTGCAGGGCAGTCCTCTGAGGCTTCAGAGGTCACTGGTCCCTGTTGGATGCGTCGCTGTTGCAGTTTCGTCGAAGTAGGGAGACAGGCCGGCGGGGCTGGGGCCAAATCAGTTGTCGTCTCCGTCTTCACTGCAGGGCTTCAGGTCAGCAGTCGTTCTTCTTGTTAAGGTTGCAGGACTCTAGTTTCCTAGGTTCTGGGGGCCCCTAAATACTGAATTTGGGGGGGTGTTTAGGTCTGGGATGGCAGTAGCGAACGGCTACTGTCCTTGAGGGTGGCTACACCCTCTTTGTGCCTCCTCACTGTGGGGAGGGGGCACATCCCTAATCCTTTTGGGGGAATCTTCCTTCTACAAGATGGAGGATTTCTAAAATTAAGGGTCAGCTCAGCTCAGGACACCTTAGGGGCTGTCCTGACTGGTGGGTGACTCCTCCTTGTTTTTCTCATTATCTCCTCCAGCTTTGCCACCAAAAGTGGGGGCAGTGGCCGGAGGGGCGGGCATCTCCACTAGCTGGGATGCCCTGTGGCGCTGTAACAAAGACGGTGAGCCTTTGAGGCTCACCGCCAGGTGTTACAGTTCCTGCAGGGGGAGGTGAGAAGCACCTCCACCCAGTACACGCTTTGTTCCTGGCCACAGAGTGACAAAGGCACTCTCCCCATGTGGCCAGCAACATGTCTGGTGTGTGGCAGGCTGACAAAAACTAGTCAGCCTACACTGGAAGTCGGGTATGTTTTCAGGGGACATCTCTAAGATGCCCTCTGGGTGTATTTTACAATAAACTGCACACTGGCATCAGTGTGCATTTATTGTGCTAAGAAGTTTGATACCAAACTTCCCAGTTTTCAGTGTAGCCATTATGGTGCTGTGGAGTTTGTGTTTGACAGACTCCCAGACCATATACTCTTATGGCTACCCTGCACTTACAATGTCTAAGGTTTGGCTTAGACACTGTAGGGGCATAGTGCTCATGCACCTATGCCCTCACCTGTGGGATAGTGCACCCTGCTAGAGGGGTGACTTACCTATGCCACAGGCAGTGTGAGATTGGCATGACACTCTGAGGGGAGTGCCATGTCGACTTAGTCATTTTCACTGCTGTGAAGCAGTGTGCATGTGCTGAGTGAGGGGTCCCCAGGGTGGCATAAGACATGCTGGAGCCCTTAGAGACCTTCCCTGGCATCAGGGCCCTTGGTACCAGGGGTACCAGTTACAAGGGATTTACCTGAGTGCCAGGGTTGTGCCAATTGTGGAGACAAAGGTACAGTTTAGGGAAAGAAGACTGGTGCTGGGGCCTGCTTAGCAGGGTCCCAGCACACTTTCAAATCATAACTTAGCATCAGCAAAGGCAAAAAGTCAGGGGGTAACCATGCCAAGGAGGCATTTCCTTACAGGCGGTATCCCAACTGTGCTCAATGGCTTAAAAACAGCAAGTATGGCCAGGACTATTATGACATCGTCCCAAGAGCAAGAGGCGCACATGGGTGAGACTCCAAGGGGAAGCAGCACGGTGTTATTTTGGAGCAGCAGGTGGTGGCCCAAACCACGTGTCAATAAAGAGAGGAACAAGAGAGGGGCAAGGTCCTTAGGAGGGAGTTCGGCCCGCAACAGCATGTTGCAATAGGGAGCGGTCTAGTGCGGGGGATGCAGCCACAGTGCCTGCAATATCCCTTAAAAAGAAGGGATGGTTGGACAGGGCTCCTCAGGGTCTGCTCAGGCAACTGTCTAATGGGGCAGCATGGGGGGAGGAGGAGGATGGAGAGATTACCAAGGGCTGCAGTGTCAAACTGATACAGGAAGGAAGTGGAGGCCAGGCATGGCCGCAGGACAGGGTCTCAGCCACAGCAACTGGCAGGGGTACAGAGTCGTGCCATGGAGGCACTCTTAGAGTGGAGCGAAGATGAAGGAGGGTAGGTAGTAGGGGAGGGAGGGATGAGGCACAGGTAAGCAGGGTGCATGCAGGACTGCTGGTGGCAGAATGGCAACTACCAAAGGAGGTGTACTCCCACTCAGAACCTTGGTGGGTTTGTCAAGCTAGCTGGAACTGGGGGGCATTCAGGTAGGGGGATTTGGGAGCTGAATGCTATCTCCGATGTCAGGGGGTATTCCAGGCAGACCGGGCGGAGGCAATGAAGTGAACCCCCAGACATGGGAGGGAGATGAGTGTGGCAGATGGTATTGGGTGCTAGAAGCAGAGTTGAGCCAGGTGGTAGGAGCACAGGGGGACATTACACCTGCTCTGTCTTCAACTTTACAGGTCATGGGGAGCAGCAGTGCAGAAGACTTGGGAGAGTATGGTGCTACTCAGACACCTGGAGGGAAAACGAAGGGCCCAGAGGGACCAGTTGGACGGCATCATGAACATGGTGACTACCAGCAGGAGAAGGTCCAGTGAGGACCCGTCTGTGCCTCCAGCGGGATGGTTCAGAGCAGCCTCTAGTGTCAACAGATGGTCTGGATGGTCTGCCTCAGTGGAGCAGACAGGAGGACTCATAGTGGCCGCCGATGATGGTGAGGGTCAAGTTTCAGTGTTGTGGAATTTGGTGGCAGTTCCAAGGCTACTGGAAAGGAGAGATCAACTTGCTAAGCGCCAGGTGCCTGAGCGAGCACAGAGCTTGATGCCAGACAAGAGGAGAGGGGCAACAGTGGAAGGTCCCAAGAGAGTGTCAACTTGTGTTGATGCAAGGGAGGAACAAGAGCATTCATGTGCATGGCTGCGAAATGGGATGTGTGTGAAGGATACAGGGGTGGGCACAGACGACCTCTGGTGAGAGGACAAGGTGACAAAGGACATGCCCAAGGAGGAGAGCAGAGGTGCAAGGAAGGTAGGAGGGGTGGAGGGACTTGTCAGCACACTGGGAAGCTCATGGGGGATTTGGGGCTCACTTTGAGCCCAGGATCAGACCGTGCAACCCAGCGCAGTGCTTGCATTTTTTGAGTGAAAAATGTTGGCCACAGAGGCACGTTTACCAGTGGACAAGAAGCAGACGATGCAGGGTTAGTTGGATGACATGCTGTCGAAAGCAAAAGCTAGGGTAAATTAAGTGCAGGTGGGACATTTGAATTTTGGTTGCAGAGTGGTCAGGGCAGAGCAGGCTTTTTATAGGAGGTTGGCATGTCCTTGTCAGGTCTGTCCATGCGCTGGAAGGACTTGTTGGCAGGTTGACAGGTTGAGGGATAGGAGGTGTCCAGATGTGCTGGTTATTCACTTCTGGGAGAACAACTTGGTGGTGGAAAAGGGACTAGGTATGTTGTGTCCAATGGAGAGGGACTTGAAGTAAATTATGCAGTAGTGGGTGAATGTTTTGTGATTTAGACTGAGTTTATTCCAGATCAATAGGGAAATGAGAAGTTTCTGTAGGAAGAAGAGTTTTTGCAGGGTCATTCATACAGACATAAAGTATGACAATGTGGATTTGTTTTTGGGGAGTGGAGTATATCTTTCAAAGTACAATATGGACTTGTATTTTCTGAAGTTATGGGAGGTGTTAGCCAGGACTTAACACATTCAATGGTGAGGTTTGATGATTTTAGCAAGAGAAGGGCAGGGGAAGTGGGAGGGAAAGAAAAAGTCAGCAAACACATGGGTTTAGACAATTTTCCATTGTTGCTGCCATTAGTGAACCAAGCTAAATGGGAGGGTGTGAACAAGCTCACACCTGGGCGAGGCAGGAAGCTAAAGGTTATGCTATAGGAAGTTCAGCTGGTTAAATGTTAATGGATGCAGTGGGAGGCTGTAGGAGACATTTAAGGTTATAAATTGCAGAAATGCAGTACAGAATGAAGTAGATAGTTGCAAGAGTAGTTTACACGCAGTAGGACATTTAGGGTGGGGGTAGGACAACATCTAGTTGACATTTTGTATAGTGAGGCTTTAGTTTTGTAGGGATGGCTTAGGAAAATTTATGATTTGCACCTGTGTCAATAAAAGTGGCCTTTTCACACAAAAGAATGTTGTCAGTGGTATGTGCTGCATCCCTCTCACCCAAAGAACACTAAGGACTACTGCACAGTCCTAGCTAATTGCAAACAGGTGAAGTCACAAGCATCACAAGAAATTAGTGCATACCATAAATGCCAAGGATACAGTTGGTAACTTAAGTTAAAGAAACAAGATGCAAGTACCTTTACGGGGCAGGCATTGCCATGGCCTTCTAACAATATAACAAATGGCTACAAATGCTTATTACATGCTGCTTTCTGTGGTAATAACACCACAGGAGCTCTTATATGTACAGGAACTGTGGATCTTATCAAGGATTTGTGTACCATTAAAAAAACAATCACCCCCACCCACCACAATGAGAACCCTTCTAGCCCTACCCCTTCTAACTGGCTTCAGACTGCGCTCAGTGTGCGATGCAGGGCTATAGATCGTGTATATGATAGAAGTGCATATGCCAGCTTCCACAGCAGCACCTGCTGCAGATGGGATTTTCCGAAATGACTAGGATGATCTCAAATGATGCTTGTACTAGTCATTTACAAAGCCTGGCATCAGAGACCCTATTCCGCGGCAGAAGCATTGTCATCTTTCCTTCAGTAGGTAGTCAGCGGCCTCCCTGACCTAAAAATGACAATTACACCAAATGAGCAGTTAAACAAGCATTGTCAATGCTGATACGTCTGGCTTTAGAGGCAATGAGAAGCATTAGCAGTAAGCATCATGGGAATGGATATGTATTTTTTGTGGAAGCAAAGAACTGTAGAATAACTTTGGTGTAGGTTAAAGGTTCAGGTGATTGTTGCACTATTGACACAGATCTAAACATGTAGGTTAATGAGTGCCCTTCTATCATCTGTGTTGCTGTCAGAGGAAAAACACAAAAAATATCCAATTATCTAAGGCACCTTAATAGAATTACAGTGTCATGTGGGTGCCCCTGAAAGCTTAGGAAGTTGGATAAATAAACAAAATGATCACAGTTGTGTGGAGGGAAAGTACTTTTTTTCAGAAGCACACACCTTCTGCCCAATTAAAACATTCTCCTGCCTCCCAACACGTAGAGGAAGTCAAAGCCTCCTTCTAGTGATGCTAATATAATAGTCTGGTGACAGCTGCACTATCAAGCTAGACCATAAAGGTGACATGTTGCACCAGTCATTCAGTTCAGATGTCAGTGAAAAAGGACACTGGTGCCAGTGAAATCTATGTAAACTGCAAATGTGTGTGCAACATTGTGCCAGATGCCTGTGCAGGTGACCTATGCAAATGGGATCTGGACATGACAGCAACATGCAGCTGAACATTTTTTTTAGTTTTATATACTGTGGACTCGACCCAAAAGTACTAGAGCGCTTTGCATGAGCTCAGGTTCTATTGCACAAGTTCACATTTATTTTTTTAGGGACAGGAGATTAAGTGATTGTGTAAATGGCTCTTTCTGCAGGGTCACCGCCAAACATTTTGCCTTCCTGTTTCTAAATTTTGCTGAATTACCCTTTGTTGGTCTTAGGCCTCTGTGCAGTTTATCACTGCTAACCAGTGGTGAAGTGCTTGTCCTCGCTCCCTAAAACATGGTCAAATTGGTTTAGACCTATTTGGCATTTTTCATTTACTTATATGATCCTTGCAGAATGGAATACTGTAGGAAGCTGGCTCTGTATATACTATATCAAAATGAGATATAGGGCCTGATTACAACTTTGGAGGAAGGTGTTAATCCGTCCCAAAAGTGACGGATATACCACCAGCCGTATTACGAGTCCATTATATCCTATGAAACTCATAATACGGCTGGTGGTATATCCGTCACATTTGGGACGGATTAACACCTCCTCCAAAGTTGTAATCAGGCCCATAGTGTGCACAGAGTCCAGGGATTTCCCAGAGACTTAACAAAGGCTAAAGTAGATAATACCCCTCGGTCTGGTTCATATGGGCGATTTCAAGGAAGAAGATAACATATGGCACACACCTAGGCTGGAGCTCCCCCTCATCAAGAAGTGGTACTCGGCTGCCCTGCAATTAAATGCCTTGACCCTCTGCCAGGGCCTGAGGGATGTAAATGGAAGAACTAGATCCGACAAACATGCTTCCCCACGTTTACTGGCACACAGGGGAAGAGCCGTATGGACTATAGACTGATGGACCTCAGATACTGACACTTGGTAGATGAAATGGTAGTCTGGACCCAAATGGACAGCGATCACAATCCACTCTGTCTTAGGTTAGAGCCGCCATGGGGAAGAGCGCCCATTGCAATAACTACTACCGAAGTAGCCAAGGTGGTCCAAGTTGAGAGCAACAGACGACAATTTAGATGGAGTAAGGTGATCCTGCAAGAGACCACATTCACTCCTCCATCAATTTAGATCTGACACATCGTGTAGCACTGATATCCATGATGGGAGAAGATATGGGAAACTGTTCCTCTCTAATCGATGTACACACTGCGTTTTTCAAAAGTTTGGAACAGCTATTATCTTTGCCAGCTGCCCACAACACTGGTAGTGCTCCTCCCCATGAGGGAGATAACT
Organism: Pleurodeles waltl; assembly: GCF_031143425.1. NCBI lineage: Eukaryota > Metazoa > Chordata > Amphibia > Caudata > Salamandridae > Pleurodeles > Pleurodeles waltl. The sequence goes on along the minus strand of NC_090442.1, from coordinate 332,020,434 downwards.
GGTGCAAGTGAGACTGCTGGATGGTACAAACAGGAAGGACTGGGAGGAGGAAAGGTGGAGACGCTTGAAGGTTGCCTGCAAAAGCAGGGATTCCAGATCCTTTTGGCTTTTGGTTAGCAAAAGAAACCAAAAGGGAGTTCCTGTAGCCTGCAACAACATCCAGTTCTCAAATTGGTTCCAACACTTCAACTCCCTTTATAATGTCAGAAGCCAACTCGCACCTATTTCTATCCCTTTATTTCCACCCCAACCAAATACCACCCACTGGGATGGCCCGTTCAACCTGGGAGATATCCGAGATCGCAATAACCAATATAGTTCGATTGAAAGCTGATGGCCCGATGGCATTCCCGGTGACCTTTTTCGCCATAACATCGACAAATGGGCTGAGTACATCCTTCTACTATCCAATGCAATTGTTAGGAGAGCCCACATTCCTGAGTCCTGGAGGGGTGCCGAGGCAATACCCATTTACAAGAAAGGCGATAGGTCCCTACCGGCCAACTAGAGGCCCATAAGCCTTATCGATACAGTGCAAAAGGTATTCTATTGTGCCCTAATATCTAAAATCAATGATTGGATTTCCAAGAACGACATTCTATCACCATTCCAGGCTGGCTTCAGGTCCAAAACAAGTACCAAAGATTAGGTGTTCTGGTTTCTGCTTCTGTATTGGAAGGTTGCAGTGTTAGGGAAGAGGAGTCTCTACGTAGCCTTCATAGACCTTAAATCTGCATTCGATCTGGTCCCTAGCGGTAGACACTGGGAGGTCCTCAACGAGATGAGTATGCTCCCAGGGCTCCTGACTACAATCATTCAATTACGCAAGGCCAATTATGCAAAAATATGCTGGTGAAAACCGGGTGATCTTACTGATCCGATCAAGGTAGTCAGGGGTGTTCGGCAGGGTTGTGTACTAGCTCCAGCTCTCTTCTCCCTGTATTTGAATTAGGTCATTCAACACCTCACCTTGCAGCCCTCTGAAGCACCAACTCTAGGTAATGAAAAGATCGCAACATTTTTGTTCGCAGATGATACCTTGATAGTACCCAAAACCCTGATGGGCCTCCAAACCTCACTGAATCGATTTGATGATTTTTGCTCCAAGAGAGGCTCAGAAATAAACACCTCTAAAACCAAGTTCATGGTCATCAACTCTCATAGGCAATATAGGAGGTACCTTTCCGTAGGCGGGTCTAAATTAGAACAAGGTAACACATTTGACTACCTGGGGATCAAACTATCTGACTCAATGTCCTGGAAAGCCCATTTTACCTCTTCATCATTAAAATTTAACCAGCTGGTGGGCATCCTTCTAAGGGAGCACCATACATAAACTACACGACCAATAGCTGCTGCTCTCCAAATCTATAACATGAAGTCTGTTAGCACGGCACTTTACGGAGCCGAACTCTGGGGTTTGAAGATGTAAAGGAGCTTACCCGTATTGAGAACATGTTCATAAGAAAGCTCACCTCACTGCCCCAAGTACCCCGCTTCTCCCTTTGCACTTGGATCTATCCTGCAAACCACTAGCTGCCATAGTTGGTCTCAGACTGTTGCTGTTTTGGAGGAGAATCATGGAAACCCCCGAACTTTCCTCCTATGCCACCATGTTCAGGGAAGTCTGTTCTTTGGGCACCTCTAATAAGATCCGTTTGATCCATTCAGTTAAGTCAGCAATGATTCCCCCTGGGATGGGAAACTCATGGAACTCTTCACACACAGGGCTACTACCTACCAAAGAAAGAGTGAAATCTTGTTACTGGGAGTGGGTAACGCACTCCATTTCTAGCTCACTCGCTCTCATTGGGGTGACTAATTAGTGAGTTTCTGGACTTCAAGTCTACCTGGACACTAGAACCTTATCTGTACAGCATTCTAGACCCGACCGATAGGAAGCTCTATATGCAATTCAGATTTGGTTCCCTCCCTTTAAAAATCTTTTCCAGCAGATGGCAGAGCAAGGCCCCTTGCAATAAGTTATGCCCAAGCTGCAACCACCACCTGGAGTCACCCGTCCATGTCCTCTTTGCAAGCCCAACCTATGCTCCCCTATGAAGGAAATGGCTTACACCAATCTATAAATGGCTTGGGATTCGAGATCATACTGCAGCCTTGAGAATTTTAAAATCATACCCTAGTCTGCCTATTGCCATTGCAGTTGCCAAACAGCTTGGAGGAACATGGCGCATTAGAAGGAAATTGCCAAAGTCTGCTTAGCTTTTATGTCCCCGCTGTCTTACATGTAAATTTCTGCCCAATACTGTACCTCGGAACTGTGCTTTGCTAGATTTCTCTTTGATCGTACTGTCTTTTTTCCCTTTATTATTTTTTATCTATTTTAGCCAAAATTCATTTTATGAATTTTAATTTGTTATTTATTGTGGTGCGATGTGACTTATTTGGTACTGGATGCCAAAATAAAGTTTTATGATGATAATACTAATGCTCTCTTTTGTGGTAATGTAGTCAAGCAGTTAGGTTTATCAGAGGGTGCCAGGCATTTGTTGTACACACACAGACAATAGGAGAAGCACACACTCGATGACTTAACTCCAGACCACTGTTTTTTATATAGCAAAAATATTTTTTCTTAATTTATTTTTAGAACCACAAGATTCAACTTGTAGGTAAGCACTTACATAGATTCGTATTTCACACATGTATCAACAGTACTTTGTTTCAAATCAATAAGCTATACAGTTTTTGAATTATATGGGCAATTATCTGTTTTAAAAATGGACACTGCAATTTTCAGAAACAGTTCCTGGGGGGAAGAAAAGTTAGATCGATTTTCAGGTAAGTATTCGACTTACAGTTCCAGTCTCTGGGTTTTAGGAAGTCCACCGATCAGGGTTCAAATTAACCCCAAACACTCACCACCATCAACACGTGGCCAGTCAGGTGCAGAGGTAAAATCTGAGCAACTTAACGTGGGCTCCTATGGAGACAGGGGGTACTCTGAATCAGGCCTGCCTGCAGGTAAGTACCAGTGGCTCAGAGAGAAGACCAGGGGGGATTAGAGGAGCACTGGGGGGGCCACAAGTAGGCACCAAACACGCACCCTCAGCGGCACAGGGGCAGGCGGGTGCAGGGTGCAAACAGGATGTCGGGCTCTCAATGCTGGTCCAAGAGGGGACGCCGGGGTCACTCAGATGCTGCAGGTGAGGTTCAGGGGTCAGTTCGGGCTGACCACTGACTGGATGATGAGGAGGGCCGCCTGCCGAACAGAGCTGCACCGGAGGCCTGGGGGCTGTGGGAGCAGTGGTCCTTTTAGGTGTCGGATATCTTCGTCCAGGGCTGTCGCTGTCAGGGGGGTCCTCGGGATTCCCGCCGAAGGTGTCATCATAGAGAGCAGGAGAGGTCAACCCAGGATGGGCACTTGCTTGCAACCGCCTGGGGACTCCCTCTAGCTGGTTGGGCAACCTGTACATGGGCCGGAGGTGTTTGGTGCAGGGTGGTCAGGACTCACGGATCCGGGGAGGCTCTGGAGTACCTTGTTGGAAAGTTCTTTGTGGACAGTGCTGCTGTCCTCGGATCTTTCAGTCCTCTGTGATGCAGGACAGTCCTCTGTACCTTTGCCGAGGTTGCTGGTCCTGCTGGATGTGTCACTTTCTTTGTGCAGGTTCTCTGAAGCAGGAGACAGACCGGAAGGGCTAGGGCCAAGCCAGATTGTAGGGTTTCAGCTATGCTCTTATTCTTTTGAGGTTACCAGGAATCTGGTGAGCTGGGTTCAGGGAAGCCCTTAAATACATGATTTAGAGGTGTTACAGGGGTCAGAAGTAGCCAATGATTACTGTCCCTGAGGATGGCTACACCCTTACTGTGTCTACTCCTTTTAGGGAAGGGGGGCACAAACCTAACCCTATTGGTCCCTGCCCTCCAAACCAAGATGGAGGATTCTGTAGAGAGGGGGTCACTTCAGCTCTGGACACCTTAGGAGTGGTCTCAGCTGAAGTGGTCACTCCTCCTTGTTTTTCTTAAGTTTCTCGCTGAACTGGCTGCCAAAAGTGGGGCTTTGTCCGGCGGGCGGGCATCTCCACTAGCTGGAGTGCCCTGGGACACTGTCACATGAGGCCTGAACCTTTGAGGCTCACTGTCAGGAGTTACAGTTCCTGCGGGGGGGTGTGAAGCACCTCCAATCAGAGCAGACTTTGTTTCTGCCCTCGGAGAGCACAAAGGCCCTCACCCCATGGGGTCAGAAACGTGTCTGCTAGTGGCAGGCTGACACAGACCAGTCAGTCCTACACTAGAGGACTGGGTAAAATACAGAGGACATCTCTAAGGTGCCCTCTTTGTGCTTTTTAGAATAAATCCACCACTGGCATCAGTATGGGTTTATTGTGCTCAGAGGTTTGATACCAAACTTCCCAGTATTCAGTGAAGCCATTATGGAACTGTGGAGTTGATAATGACAAACTACCAGACCATATACTTAATATGGCCACACTATACTTACAATGTCTAAGAATGGACCTAGACACCATAGGGGCATATTGCGCCTGCTGCTATGCCCTCACCTGTGGTGTAGTGCACCGTGCCTTAGGGCTGTAAGGCCTGCTAGAGGGGTGACTTACCTATGCCACAGGCAGTGTTTTGTGGGTATGGCAACCTGAGAGGGATGCCATGTCGACTTTCTCTTTTTCTCCCCACCAACACACACAATCTGCAATGGCAATGTGCATGGGTTTGGTGAGGGGTCCCTTACGGTGGCATAACACATGCTGCAGCCCTTAGCAACCTTCCCTGGACACAGGGCCATTTGTACCACTGGTACCTTTTACAAGGGACGTATCTGTGTGCCAGAGGTGTGCCAATTGTTTAGACAATGGTAAATTTTTAGGGAACGAACACTAGTGCTGGGGCCTGGTGAGCAGGATCCCACCACACTCAGTCAAGTCAGCATCAATATCAGGCAAAAAGTGGAGGTGCAACTGTAACAACAGCCAGTTTCCTACAAATACCATATACCCATGGCCTGTAAATTAAATGCTATCAGTGGACCTATAGCACCTATTGTGTCACCCACCTAACTAGCCCTCTAAAACTTGTCCCAGCCTGCCATTGCACCCTGAGTGCAGTGTCACACTGTCATGTTGACTTAGCATTTAAACTCTCTTGCCAAGCCTTAAACTCTCCATTTATAACAGATAAGCCACGCCTAAGGTAGACCCTAGGTAGCCCATAGGGCAGGGTGCTGTGTAATTAAAAGGTAGGACATGTACTTTTACGTTTTACATGTTGAGGTAGTGACAAACAACCAAATTCCTTTTTTTACTATTGTGAGGCCTACCCCTCTCAAAAGATAACATTGGGAATTCCTTATTACATTTCATAGGCTATAGTTCCTCATTGGGGGCAGGTAGGTATGTCATGTTTGTTATCTATGAAACTGTAATGATAAATACTCTTTAATGGCATTTTTAGAAAGTTATAATTTTCCTGTCCTCAGCCCTTTGTGCCTGCAGCCTGTATTGGGTCACATGACCGAGTGTAGCTGACAGTTAGACTTTGTAAATTCCTCCCAGCCAGTCACACAATAGTGGGAAGGTATGCCTCAATGAACCATCTGCTGGCAGGATGTGGGCTGGAGGGAGCTGAATACAGCCTCAACTAGAGCTGAATAGCCTGTGCTTTGCCTTCACACACAGGACCTAACAACCCTATGTTGTCACTACAGCCAGTTTGGAGCCTGGACAAGGGAGTGAGGAAACTCCATGCACTTCAAAAATCCTTTCCAGAAGCTTCTCCCACCTTGAGAAAAGGGCACCAGTATATGAAAATAGGACCATCAGACCCACACCTCAGTTTACTTCTGGACTTGTGAATACTCTACCAGGAAGAAGAACTGAGGTGCTGCTGAAAGGACTGTCACTCTGCTGGAATACTATGAAGGAGCTACTGCCCTGCTGTGCTGAATCGCTGCCTGCTGCCCTCTTGCCTTGGAAAGAAGAACTGGACCAGCAAATTCACATGTAATCCAGGATCCCAGAGCGACTGCAAGGGCTAGTGTGCTCATCTTCTGGTCTGAGCCTTATGGACCTAAAAGTCTCCCCACACAGCTCCTGGACACAGCTGCAGCAAATTCCTGACCCCAATTGTACCGTGGTGTGGCTCACAGGCTCTGAAATCAAGCTTTTGGACTCTTTGCACTGCAAACGGGTCCTTTCCCATCAAGACAGCAATGCTCGTCTCTTGGCACTGCTCGTCTCTCGGCACTGCTGTATTAACCACTAATGGAGGACCACGAGTGCAAAGCTACAGTCCATCCATCCACAATGCCTAGACTGCTCCTCGCACCATGCTCACAGCCTCATATGACTCTCTTCTTGCACCTCTTGGCCCTCTCCAATGTAAACTGGACTTTTGAGAAAGTAAACTTTCAGCAGGACTATCCTGGACTGTATCAGACCTCTGCTCCATCATGGTCTTCCTTAACTCTTGACTTAGAGCCAGTCCAGCCCAACCACATATCCCAAGTTGGTGCTTTGTGATTCTTGGTGCCTTTTTCACTTAAATGTTTAAAAAATCCTAATTCCAGTTCCACTGATTTTTGTCTTTTTGGTGTCAATTTGTTTTTTTTAATCTAAATCTAGTCTTCATTGGTTTCAGTTTTTTCTTGTGCTGTATTACCACGTTATTATTGGTTGTTTGCTGCTTAAATACTTTATACATTGTCTCTAAGTTAAGCATGATTTGTTTGTGTGCCACGGGTTAAGCCCAGGTTAATTTAGTGACTGCAAGGGACTGTAGCTGTTGATTGACCATGGCTCACACCCCAGTCAACCTACAACCCGATTGATCACACTCTCCAATATCCAGCAACCTCTTATGTTTGTTCACATATGAAGCAAGATAACTGTGCACAACACCTTTGTATGGAGAAACCTTTTGAAAAGTTTAAAACAATTAGATCGACAACTCCGGCCAGAGTTGGGTGACCAGCAGGACATAGCTCTAGGGGGCCAGAGTGAGCACCTTGAACATATATCTGGCCACAAGAGCGGTCCACGCTTTACAGGATGACTGCCATAGATGACAATGGAGTGATCCTGATGATACAGGCTTAAAGATGCCCAAGGACGTTCTTGATGCTGTCCACGGGGGGAAGTCCAATAGAGTCATCAGTCAACATATAAGTGGAGGCGACTCTGTCCATGGATCACAGACCCCATTTGCAGGGTTCCAAGGGCTGCCGATGCAGACCTTTTACTTTTGCAACACAGCATTCACAATGCAAATTTTTGGTGGAAGCTGGTGTCTACATTGGGTGATCAGTCCAGTTACAAACAACACTCATGAGTCCAGAAGACAGCTGCACCTTTTGGCTATCTCCGAATCGTCCTTTGGGGTGCCCGGCATCCGGTAGCAGCAAAACTTCTGCAGTGGCTACCATATATGCGACTTGGGCTCTTCCAGCTTTAATGCCTCCAGTGCCATTCTGGGGTCTAGTTAACTGTCCCTTGGAGCCTCTGTTTCGTACTTGGGTGGGAACCAACTTTTCCCCAAGCCAGGCACACAGAACAGCGTAAAAACTCCACCAGCCCAAAGTGCAGCAGCAGGTGCAGTTGGTGCAGCATCGCAGCCTCTCTTTGTGAGCTTCCAACAGGTGCGAAGTGGTCTTCTTCTCGTCCTCCTTTAAAGTCCAGCAAGTACAGAGGGTCAACGTGCCAGGGGTGCCATACATAATGCAGGAAAGTTGCCCAAGGGGACCACATGGTCAATAGCCAATGGGCTACTGGGTCCCCTCTTACCTAATGATGAAGTTCCTGTGATGAGTGGCACCTGGCTATCCCAAAATGCCACATTCTTGCTCCTTTCAAGATGGCACAGCACTCCCTCTGAAAAGGGAGCAAGGTAGCTCATCCTATAGGTGTGGCTACCTGAGGGCAACATTCCCATGGTAAAACCAGTTTGGGGGCACGTTTCCACTCTCTGGCCCTGTGTACACACTGTTTACAGAAACAAAACGCATCCTGTTCCGGGGTGTTGGGCCAGGCGACCCACCAAAGGCAGCTTCCCCTCTACAGCTCGCCTCTAGGGTAACCCCCTAAGTGGCCATCCGGGCAGAGAAGGTGACACCTTGCTGCTGCAGCACTGCCCTTTGTTCCTGAGCCTTTGGAGTTTTCCACGTCTCCCCATGTGGTCAAAAACCCGTCTGAATGTGTATGCCTTTGTGAGACTGGTGGGCATGCAGAGCACAGATGGGCAACTTTATAAAAGCTGCCCACCCTTAATAGTGAGATTAATTTTGGCATTGGCATCAGGTTGCATTTAATGCCATGATTAATTTGATACCTCGCATGAACCAGTTTGGTAGTCCCAAAGCTAGCTGGGTGGAGATGCCAAGAGGTAATCTCATACTAACCAATGGGGCTACCAACTTTACCAGCAGCAAAACAACAGTTTGTAAGTGTTGCTGCTAAGACAAATTGTAAAACATATGTCTTACTTAGTAAAATATTGGTCCTTGCCTTTCCTAAGGGAAGACTTACATACAATGTTATGGGATAGGGTGGCACTGCCATAGGTGTAAATGGCAAAGTCAAACTGGCACTGCAAGCACTGCCCTTCAAGTCTGCAGCGACAGGGTAGGAGCCAATTTGTATGTTGTCAACAAAGGATGGCATAAACAGTGCTTCAGCCATGAATGCACACTTTAATTTACATACCCTGGGACTAGGGACTTGTTTTAGGGACTTACGAGTATGTCAGGCCTTGCAAACTGGGTGTATCCAATTTGACTTGCAATTTGTACGGGGTTAAAACACTGGCACAAAAGTCTGGTTAGCAGGCCTCAGTGCACTCTCAGAGTCAGCAAACCAGCTGCATCAGTCCAAAGTGTGGGGTGAACATGCAAAAAAGAGGCATTTCCTTACAAAGAACGTTTACTATCTTCTTGGTCACTTGGATAGAATTGTGCAGCTTCCATATTATTAATGAAGTTGAGTCTATAATGTATATCTAATGGCATGAACATTTCTGTTATTGCAAAGTACAGCATTTTTTGTAAACCAACAAAGAAACAATAGTTTTCAGAGCCAATAGGTCTGGCTTTGGCTAGCTGATGCAAAGGTTAATGTACTTTTTCTTTTGTTAGGGAAGCATATGCAACAATGCGGTCACCGAAACGTGTACAGAAATGTTAAAGAGAAAACCTTTCACTGATACCGCTGCTTTAATAATGTCTTTGACACAATATATCTTCCAGTTGTGCCATGAATTTTATTATTATTAGTAAATGACATCACATCAAATCACTACATAACAAATTACTCCAACCAAGGGCAGCTACAATGATGCAATGCCACACACTTTATAACAAACTTTTAAAAGGGGTGCAGGCAAAATAAATAGCTTGTATTTAAACTTAATTTTAAAGATAAAATATTAAAGCATAATTTGAAGAAATGGAGAGAAAGGAACCATTGTAGGTTGATGTGAACAATGTATACAGAATTTGTGTAGTCATTCAAAAACAAGGGAACTAATGCGTAAAAAAGAGTGATCCGTTGAGCCATGCCTGCTTGACGGGCAGAAGGAAAATGTGAGCGACAATTTAACACGGCAATAAATAAAAACTGCTGAGCAAACATCCCTCTATGTTTGTATGTTATTGTTTTTTTTGGGATAACGATAGTTTGGCAAGACAGCTAGAGTTCTCTCAAACGCCAGGCCTAAAATGGATGGATCATGGTCCGGCTTGACAGTGGGTGTTCAAATGGCTGCATAAAAAGGTACAATCAGCTTGAGCCAGTGAAAGTTATCATCCAATGCTCACATTTTGGAAAGGAGAAGGAAGGTAGGAGGGCAAGCAAAACATTAAATGGAAACCAAGAAATCAAAAATGCATTTCTCTGTCCAGAATGGAAAGGAGGCTGCCACTGCCAATGGACATTTGCAATTGCAGCTGAACTTGTGTGGTGCTCTTCACATGTACCCCAACAACACTGTTTTTTAAAGAGTTTTACGTTTTGCAGGCAGAATGAAAGTAGGGACTGGGCAACAGAGACCACTGATTTTTTTGAGCAGGGAGCAAGGTCAGACAGAAGGGGGCAAGGGGCAGAGCCAGACAGCTCTTCTTAATGACATCTGAGACTGTTTTGGCATCTTGCCAGTATACACTGGAGGCAGGTGGTTGGCCAAAGCGAGGTTTGGTGGACAGCACAGGAGAATAGGGGAGCACAGGGCAGTAGTGGGTCTCAGGTTAGACTTGGAATAAGAAGGAGAGTCAGACCTCTTGAGTTTTGCCACTCTGGGCTGTGGATTGGACCGGGGCTATCGTTAATTGAAGTTTTACCAGCGTGCTGGTAAGTGGTGAGAATAGGGAAGCAAGGGTGGTGTTTGATGCTACTTACATCACCCTCTTTCTGCCTTCTTACAGTTGCAGAGTGCAGTTGATACTAAATTCTTGCTTAATATCCACCTTTTTAGGAGTAGACAAAGTGGTTAAATATTTACTGGTTTACAAGGGAGTAGCCAGTGAGCACCCAGTGTGAAGAGTGAACACACGGCTGTGGAGGCAGGACTACAAGACCCAGAGCACCAAATATTTCAGCCAAAAAATTGGAGGTGGACACTTGACCAGTATGGGTAAGCACAAAATGCACATGGACAAAGATTCTGCCAACAAGTCCGCCCATGGCACTAACTTAGACTCTTTCTTAGCCCACGCGGTAGGGGTGATTTAAAAGGAAATCAACCTCTCGGAGCAGAAACTATGTTTGGATGCAGGGGAGGGGCTTAGTCTACCACCGTCAACCCAACTTGACTCTCATTCCTGCTCTGGTCCTGTGGACTTGACTATTCCCCCCAGTATGACACCTGCTGATCATGAGCTTTTAAAGAGGAACAATGTGCATGAAATAGTAGTGATTGCGCCCCTTTGGCCAAAAGAAAGCACCAACCTAAACAAACATTCAACATCAGATGTCCCGCACATATCCTGAGAAATCAATATCTGTCTGAAAATCAGCAGGAAACTCATAAAACTCCAACCTTAGATTGAGAATGTATGTGGGACAAATTCAAATCTGTCATTGTGATCCTTTTCTGGCTAGTGACATTCTATTTTGTTTGACGACATCTGAAACTAGAGGGAGGAATTTGTATAATGCTCCTGGGCAGGCGGGCGTTTGAAATGTGATGGACAAGGTGGGAAATATTTCTAATCAATGACTCACCTTAGCCTGATGGGGTAAACAGTCAACCATTAACTATGTGTTCAATACCAGGACCCTTGAACAATTTGTAAGCTCCGGGAAGGTACACGGACCCTATTATAGTGATCATAACCCTTTAGAGTTTGGGGTGGTGATACCAGCTTGCAGTCGCCTGATGCTACCCCCAGCTTAATTGGCTTGATTACAAAAGATAAGGGTCTCAGAGTTAAATGGTGCAGTACATCAATCCCCACTCAACTAAAGGTTTCAGTCGGTTCAGATCTAAGATTGATTATAGGTCCTCTGTTAATCCCTGAGGTTTCCCCCACCATCATTTTAGATTCCTTCCAGTCTTAAAACTATTCTATAAGAACAATCATGCTTGAACTATCAGGGCCCAGTAGAACTCCTAAAACTGGCTGGTTTGACAAACGGTGCATGGTGGCTAAAAGCAGCTCAGTGAGGCCCTTAATGCCAGGCCAAGAAACGAGAAAAGCATTATGACAGTAAGAGTAGCCTACAAGTAGGCCATTAGGAACAGGAAGCTAACCCTGAAAGCAATGTGAAAGTGATTAGTCACCAGCTGTAATTCCAGGGATGCCAGGAGATTTTGGGAGATAGTCAATGGGAAGCAGCCTAATTCCGCCACACCCGATGACATAGGCTCCAATATTACTCCTGAACAATGGGTGACACACTTCGAAAAGATCTATGCACTAGGTGGGGATGGAACCCCACTCGCTATAGAGGGGGCCCTACTGTTCCCTTTGAGGATCACAATTGAACTTGAGGAAGTACGCTCTGTCATTTGAGCTGGCCCCTCCAATAAAGCACTCGGTCCAGATGGAGTAATCATGGACCTTTATAAGGTGAATATCTCCCTCTGGGCCCCTTTACTAATCAATGTCTCAAATTCTGCCACCTTGGCTAAAATTCCTAATTCATGGAAATCTGTGATCATAGTACCTGTTTTTGAAAAGAGCAACAGGTAGGACGCTAGCTGCTACAGACTTGAACAGTGCTTTTGACTGGGTCAACAGATCTAAGTTATGGAGTATATTAGCTGGCCTTGGGTTGCCTCAGCCACTGACTGACTTCCTACGAGCCCTTCAAATGAATGTCAATGTCTGGGCCAGATTTGATAGGAGAGGGGAATATATGGATTCTCTTAGCCTCCCTTTGAGGGTTAGGCAAGTTTGTGTTTTGACACCCATTAAAGTTTTATTATATATCAAGGGCCCGAATTTGTATTTGGTAGCTAATAGGAAGGGTATGCCCAACATGAAATCCAAATTCATACCTTCCCTTTAATATGCAGCTGCAGCATTACTCTCCTGCACCTTGAATGGTCTCAAGGGACTTGTTGATTCATTTGTCAAGTTCATGGATGAACTGGAGTTGGATACCAACATTGCCACAATGCCTTACGTGGCCTGTGGGAGGCAGACCACCAAAATTAGACCCATCACTACCAAGGGTGGCTGTGTTCCCCTAGCTAGGGGTCACACTTTATCAACAAAACAGCTGTCTGCAATTTAACCAAGTGTGTGAAGCCCTTTTAAGTTGGGAAATAAACCTATCCTACCACTGCTGCAAATTTATAGAATTAACGGCCAGATGTAGCAAACTGTTCGCGACTCGCAAACGGCGAAAATCGCCATTTGCGACTCGCAAATGCGTGTTTGCTATAAAGAAATGCATTTTGCGAGTTGGAACCGACTCGCAAAATGCATTTTCGAGTTACAAATAGGAAGGGGTGTTCCCTTCCTATTTGCGAATCTCAGTGGTATGCAACTCCATTTGCAAATGAAGTCGCAGTTACCATCCATTTGAAGTGGATGGTAACCCACTCGCAAACGGGAAGAGGTCCCCATGGGACCCCTTCCCCTTTGTGACTGGACCCAAATTTATTTTTTCAGAGCAGGCAGTGGTCCAAGGGACCACTACCTGCCCTGAAAAAATCCGAAACAAAAGGTTTCGTTTTTTTTTTCTAAGTGCAGCTCGTTTTCCTTTAAGGAAAACGGGCTACACTTGAAAAAAAAAAATGCTTTATTTAAAAGCAGTCACGGACATGGAGGTCTGCTGTTCCCAGCAGGCCTCCATCCCCGTGAGTGACCTGAGTCGCTATGGGGGCGCAAATTGCGACCCACCTCATTAATATTAATGAGGTGGGTCTTTGCGACCCCATAGCGACTCGCAGAAGGTGTCTGAGACACCTTTCTGCATAGCAAATTGCGACTTGCAATTTGCGAGTCGCACGGACTCGCAAATTGCAAGTCGCAATTTGCTACGTTCCTACATCTGGCCCAAAATGTCTTCCTGTGTTGACATATGGTGCCGCAATCTAGGGGGGATTGCAACAGCTTGAGCATCAAGCCAGTGGAGAGCCATTTCTACAGGAAGCTGTTAGGTCTGGTTCCCACTTGCTCCAGTTGTTTTATGCGCAATGAGTTGTACCTTGATCATGTTGAAGACCTTGTGAAGTTTGCCCGGTTGCTTTTGTGAATAGCATTGTGGAGTGGAGAGCATGCTGCATTTAACAGACACATGATCAAAGACTGCCTTGGGTGTAAGCATGGTAACAAACTCCTGTGGCTCAATTACATCAGCAACGTTGCCATGTCTTTGGGCTACCCAGAAATGTTTTGAAGCCCTCAGCTGTTAAACAAAGGAGACAGATCGCTAACTAAGGACCTGTTTCTAAAATGTGCTAAGGAGAATAAAGAGAAAAAGGCCCTGGAGAAACCAACCCTTAGAGTCTTCTTGCTTTTGAAAACCACTGCTGTCCCCAAAGCTTGTCTCTCCCTTGTTTAGAATCCTTGGTAAAGATCTCTCCTTACAAAGTTTCATTTGAGTACGATTCGATCTAATCTGTGCTTCCCTCCAGTACAATACGATCCAAGTTCCAGCAACCTGTCCCTGGCATGATAGCTCACCCCAGACTTTGCAGCACCTGGTAATATTCTGCAGGTATTATGATCCCCGCGACGAAGGTACTTGTTGCCTATGCTTAAGTTTAGGGGTATTTATCAATATAGACCAGCCTTTCTTTACCTGCAACTGTTAACTGATCATGCTGTGTCTTTTGCGGTTTGTTCTTTTTAGAAAAGTGCCCTGCACAGGAACAAAGTGGTGGATTCTTAAAATGTAAGTTGGCTTTTAACTCTAGGGCTACTGTGATCCAATGTGAAATATGATGAATTTTATTTGTTTTAATTCTGCTGGTTATATCTGCATGTTTTTGTATTTTTCATGATACATCCTGTATTTATATTGAGTATGTTATTTTAAAGCCATTTTACTCTTATGCTTATATATTTTATAATCGAATAAAGATTCTTTACAATTCAATTCAAAAGAGGACTTATGGATTAGCTGGAGAGGTTTAAAACTATAAAGATCTAAAGGTTTCATACTCTTCAGATTTGATTTGCACGTATAACATATATGACATTTATTGGATTATTACATTCTCGTTTAGAGAAGGGATCATACTTGAAATACACCGTCAGCTTGATGTTGACAGCTTTTTGAGCACTATCAATGTAAATATAGTCACTTCAGGTTTCATTAGGGTGGGGCTGTCATTTATCTGCTCCCTTTGAGTGATGATTTGATGAAGGTTATTAAGCAACAACATGCTTGGGTTTTCTGGCTTTCACTCTTTCGTCATTTGTGGAGGTTTAGGGTCTGGTGAGCAAGTTACTTACCTTCGGTATTGATCTTTCTTGGGGATACTCTATATAAACACAGATTTCTCACGTTGCGAATATTCCTCAGGAGTCAGGCTGGATTTAGAAACATTTAGAGCAGTACTCCTTCCTACTGGTAGGTGGCACCGTGTGGCTCCACACAGACATCGTTCTGCTTGGGAAGTGTCCGGTGAAGGCACATATAAGTGCCACCCATGTGCGCTGATGTCAGTTGCTGTCCACACCCTCAGATGATATTACCAGTTTGCAAATCTCTCATTTGGGATATTTTTAGAAAAATAGTCCAGTTCACAGTGCAGGGAGTGGGGGAGACTGGGACAGATATATGGCTTTGGACGCTTGCTGTTTCAAATAATTTTGTCCTTTAATTCAGTAGTCATGTGATATAAAGAAAATATGAAGCTGAGAGGAAAAAAACAAATTTATACATCGCTGGGCACAGATTCCAGGAGAGAGGGCGGTAGTGTTTTCTTCCACTGTCTTGTCAGGCGCAGAATTGGGACACTCTTTCTTTTCCTCCTTCCTTACAGGTCTTATGGTGCAGGATAGCTCCCAGAGCCCACCCGAGCCACAGCCTTCCTCGGCCCTGGTGGGATACAGCAGTGTCTCTGGTGGCTTCTCCACAAAACGTCAGTGTCCTCCCTCTGTACTCTAGGGCCGGCGTGCCGAACCTCCTCCTCAGCTCCTTGCCTCGCACTGTCAGCATCAAGCTTCTGTTCTCCTCCCACCAGCTCCTTTGGGGTCAGCTTTGGTCTTCCTTTCTCCTTCCTCTCGTCATATGATCACGGTGTCAGTGTCTTCCTCCTCTTCCATGTTGGACTGTGCATCAGATTGGGATTCCTCCCCCCATGTCTACTCGGCAGTGTTGGTTGGCCCTGCCTTTTTCTCCTGTCGAAAGAAGTCTGTCATTACTTTAGTTGTCTTTGGGTGATTCTGCACACTGCTGCTCTGTTCTGTTTCTGTCCCCTAGATCAGTGTTCCCCAACCCCCGGGCCGCGGACGGGATCAATCGGCACCGGGCCGCCCGAGGTCTTCAAATCTTGAAGGCATGTTTAAATACAATTAAATTAAAATTATTAAATCAAAACAAGCGGGCCACGGAAAAATTATCAAACATTTACCGGTCCGCGGCGATAAAAAGGTTGGGATTCACTGCCCTAGATCACGTTGCCCCTCCAGCAGATCCCGTGTGGTGGGTGGATGCCGTGCCGTGAGGCAGGTAAGGAGATGGGTTGGGAGGGGGTCTCTTTACAGGGAAGTGGGAGGATCATAAAGGAATCTGCGGTTAGATACAGTTTCCACTAGAGATATTGCTATCCAAGGTAGGTTACTTGTTCTTTTCATGGACATTTCTAACTGCAGAATGCTCACGTTTTGAACAGATACCATAGCAGTATCTCCCAAGGTGGTGGGGGGGTCTGTGAGCTGGCTCATACCCAAATGTCCTGCAGAATCAAGTGGGCAAAGTGTCACTCTCAACAGATCTGTCGAGCCAGTAGTGATTTGTGAGTGTGTGTATGAATGTCCACATTGTCCCCTGACAGATGTCCAGGATAGGTACTCCACATGACAACGCAGTGGTGGTAGCTGTCAGAGTCACCAGATCCTCGGAGTCTGTGCACGTTCCCAACACTTCCACCACAAGACAGCTCCAATACTCTGATTAGATTTATCACAGAGTCTAAGAGAGTCCAAGTGGGGAAAAGGGGATTAGGACGAGAACAGCTGGGAAGGAGACCTGTAGGAAGCAAAAGGTTAAAACACAACATCAAAATTACATCTCATGAAATCAGTACCATGCTACAACTCTAAGCTTCGTCTTTTCCGAAAAACATGAACAACCCTAGAATAGTCCTAAAACTGACTAGGCTTTAGATGACCGAATGCCTGAGGAGGAAACAGGAAAAGTTAAATAGGACTTTCAGATTCGAGTACTTTCTTTAGCATGAGAATCAGGAAACACTCTGAGCAATTTCTAAACAACCATATGAATCTCCTTTTAAGAATATATATCAGGAACACACAGCATTACATCTAGAACTCTGGTATTGTTGTGTTCATCTCAGAAAAAACATTGGGAAGTGAATTGCGCACATTGCAGATTTTTATATGAGTATTAAACACCATAAAGGATTGTGCACCATGAAATCACACAACGTAGATTCAAGGAATAAATCACGCAACGTGTCAACTTGAAATGCTACCAAGAAAATGTCTTAGAATAGTAGCGCACAGTAATTTACATTATTTATACACGAGGAAAGAATTGTGCGTCTTGCCGATTCAAATGCCACCATACAAATGCCAAGAAATGG
Source organism: Pleurodeles waltl (assembly GCF_031143425.1). Taxonomy (NCBI): domain Eukaryota; kingdom Metazoa; phylum Chordata; class Amphibia; order Caudata; family Salamandridae; genus Pleurodeles; species Pleurodeles waltl. The sequence goes on along the minus strand of NC_090442.1, from coordinate 332,003,241 downwards.
TAGCGCACAATGAACAACATGAAAAGCACTCAGGGAAAGAATTGCGCGTCTTGCCGATTCAAATGCCACCATGCAAATGCCAAGAAATGGTAGCACACAATGAATAACATGAAAAAACACTCAAGGAAAGAATTGCGCGTGTTGCCGATTCGAATGCCACCATGTAAATGCCAGAAAATGGTAGCGCGCAATGAACAACAAAGTTAAATGCTCATGAAACGAGTTGCAAGTCTTGCCAACTCGTAAAACATCATGTAAATGTCAAGAAATATCTGCGCGCAATGAACAACAATGTAATAACGAAGTCAAATCTTTATGGAATAAATTGCGCGTCCTCCCTATTTGCAAACCACCATACAAATGTCAAAAAATGGCAGCACACAAGTAATCTGTTATTCTTTTAAGAATATGAAAATTCTCAATCACGGTGTTGGGAAATGTCCAAACATCGTCTTACCGCCTGGAAACAGTGATCACCAATGAGAGATGAGTGCAGAAGACTGGAAAATCCAAATAGGCCGCCGGGACAGGAGCTCAAGAAGAAGCTGTTGCTCTGCATCGGGACCTCTGAATAGTGAGCACTGGAAGTTGGGCTGACTCTCTTTTATAGAGTCTTGGCCCAGCCTAGAACCACGCCCAGGCATGTTGCAGGGAAAGTCTCTAGAAGGCCCTGGAAAGAGACCACACCCTAACACACTCTGAATGTCTGCAGCAATACATTGCAAATGTACAGTATTTATAAGCACCTTAAAAATGAATCATCACAATGCATAAATTACATTATCTTGCGAGTGTTGGGTTTTTGCATTCTAGATGCCCGTAGAGCGCGCACTGTCCTGGTGTTGACAGTAGCTTTGTCCTTGGGGACTGTTACTTTGCCAGTGTGTAGCAGATCTTTATGCAGATAATCCATTGAAAGATGGTCCTCCTTTGCACTGCCTTGATCTTCTGTGCTTCAGACAACCATTCTAAGAGCTGATCATCCTCTCAATGTCCCCTAGTACAATCAATATAAAGTCTTAGTACCCTCTTAGGGCCAAAACAATGGAGTCCCTCTTCTTTCTTAGAGGGATGAGGTGGAGCAAAGAATGCCTGAAGTTTGATAGCCTTCCCGACATGAAAAGGAGAGACTACTTTCAAGAGAAAAGGAGTTCAGGTTCTTAACACCAACTTACTTGGAAAGAAGGTGGTATAGGGTGGGTTGATAGAAAGAGCAAGCAGCTCACTCACATGTCTATGCAATATTATGGTGATAAGAAATGCTGTCTTCCAAGTTAAAAGTCTCAAGGGACAATGTACAGTGGCTCAAAAGGGGTGCACATCAAAAAAGTAAGGACTACATTTAACTCCCATTAGGCATCACAAAGTGTTTTGACATAGACATATGTTCTATACCTTTCAAAAATATCGGTATACCAAGTAATTTAAATAACCAAGATTGATCTCGCAACCACAAAAAAAGCCAGAAGAGCCAATAAGTAGCCCTTAACAGTGCCCCAAGCAAGACTTTTTTGGGTTAGAGAGAGAAAAAATAACAAAACTTATATAACATCATTTTACCTGTAAGGGGTCAATTTGTTGGGTGTCGTACCCGTCACAAATTTGTCCAAACTACCAGTGTACATTGTTTTCATTGACGGAAACATTGCTGCCAAGATGAAACCAAGATCTCAGATAGTAATTTGAAGTAGGTCACCTGCCACTGCTAAATCTCTCAAAGCATGGAAATGCAGATTGTGTAGGCCCAGTTGAAGCACCCTTGTAGGAAGTTGGCTCTGTATGTGCTATTTCAAAGTAAGGAATAGCATGCACAGAGTCCAAGGGTTCCCCTTAGAGGTAAAATAGTGGTAAAAATAGATAATACTAATGCTCTATTTTGTGGTAGTGTGGTCGAGCAGTAGGCTTATCCAAGGAGTAGTGTTAAGCATTTGTTGTACATACACATAGACAATAAATGAGGTACACACACTCAGAGACAAATCCAGCCAATAGGTTTTTGTATAGAAAAATATATTTTCTTAGTTTATTTTAAGAACCACAGGTTCAAATTCTACATGTAATATCTCATTTGAAAGGTATTGCAGGTAAGTACTTTAGGAACTTTAAATCATAAAAATTGCATGTATACTTTTCAAGTTATTGACAAATAGCTGTTTTAAAAGTGGACACAGTGCAATTTTCACAGTTCCTAGGGGAGGTAAGTTTTGGTTAGTTTTACCAGGTAAGTAAGACACTTACAGGGTTCAGTTCTTGGTCCAAGGTAGCCCACCGTTGGGGGTTCAGAGCAACCCCAAAGTCACCACACCAGCAGCTCAGGGCCGGTCAGGTGCAGAGTTCAAAGTGGTGCCCAAAACACATAGGCTAGAATGGAGAGAAGGGGGTGCCCCGGTTCCGGTCTGCTTGCAGGTAAGTACCCGCGTCTTCGGAGGGCAGACCAGGGGGGTTTTGTAGGGCACCGGGGGGGACACAAGTCCACACAGAAATTTCACCCTCAGCAGCGCAGGGGCGGCCGGGTGCAGTGTAGAAACAGGCGTCGGGTTCGCAATGTTAGTCTATGAGAGATCTCGGGATCTCTTCAGCGCTGCAGGCAGGCAAGGGGGGGGTTCCTCGGGGAAACCTCCACTTGGGCAAGGGAGAGGGACTCCTGGGGGTCACTTCTCCAGTGAAAGTCCGGTCCTTCAGGTCCTGGGGGCTGCGGGTGCAGGGTCTCTCCCAGGCGTCGGGACTTAGGATTCAAAGAGTCGCGGTCAGGGGAAGCCTCGGGATTCCCTCTGCAGGCGGCGCTGTGGGTGCTCAGGGGGGACAGGTTTTGGTACTCACAGTATCAGAGTAGTCCTGGGGTCCCTCCTGAGGTGTTGGATCTCCACCAGCCGAGTCGGGGTCGCCGGGTGCAGTGTTGCAAGTCTCACGCTTCTTGCGGGGAGCTTGCAGGGTTCTTTCAAGGCTGCTGGAAACAAAGTTGCAGTCTTTCTTGGAGCAGGTCCGCTGTCCTCGGGAGTTTCTTGTCTTTTCGAAGCAGGGGCAGTCCTCAGAGGATGTCGAGGTCGCTGGTCCCTTTGGAAGGCGTCGCTGGAGCAGGATCTTTGGAAGGCAGGAGACAGGCCGGTGAGTTTCTGGAGCCAAGGCAGTTGTCGTCTTCTGGTCTTCCTCTGCAGGGGTTTTCAGCTAGGCAGTCCTTCTTCTTGTAGTTGCAGGAATCTGATTTTCTAGGGTTCAGGGTAGCCCTTAAATACTAAATTTAAGGGCGTGTTTAGGTCTGGGGGGTTAGTAGCCAATGGCTACTAGCCCTGAGGGTGGGTACACCCTCTTTGTGCCTCCTCCCAAGGGGAGGGGGTCACAATCCTAACCCTATTGGGGGAATCCTCCATCTGCAAGATGGAGGATTTCTAAAAGTCAGAGTCACCTCAGCTCAGGACACCTTAGGGGCTGTCCTGACTGGCCAGTGACTCCTCCTTGTTGCTTTCTTTGTTCCCTCCAGCCTTGCCGCCAAAAGTGGGGGCCGTGGCCGGAGGGGGCGGGCAACTCCACTAAGCTGGAGTGCCCTGCTGGGCTGTGACAAAGGGGTGAGCCTTTGAGGCTCACCGCCAGGTGTCACAGCTCCTGCCTGGGTGAGGTGTTAGCATCTCCACCCAGTGCAGGCTTTGTTACTGGCCTCAGAGTGATAAAGGCACTCTCCCCATGGGGCCAGCAACATGTCTCTGGTGTGGCAGGCTGCTGGAACTAGTCAGCCTACACAGACAGTCGGTTAAGTTTCAGGGGGCACCTCTAAGGTGCCCTCTGGGGGTGTATTTTGCAATAAAATGTACACTGGCATCAGTGTGCATTTATTGTGCTGAGAAGTTTGATACCAAACTTCCCAGTTTTCAGTGTAGCCATTATGGTGCTGTGGAGTTCGTGTTTGACAGACTCCCAGACCATATACTCTTATGGCTACCCTGCACTTACAATGTCTAAGGTTTTGTTTAGACACTGTAGGGGTACCATGCTCATGCACTGGTACCCTTACCTATGGTATAGTGCACCCTGCCTTAGGGCTGTAAGGCCTGCTAGAGGGGTGTCTTACCTATACTTCATAGGCAGTGAGAGGCTGGCATGGCACCCTGAGGGGAGTGCCATGTCGACTTACTCGTTTTGTCCTCACTAGCACACACAAGCTGGCAAGCAGTGTGTCTGTGCTGAGTGAGAGGTCTCCAGGGTGGCATAAGACATGCTGCAGCCCTTTGAGACCTTCCTTGGCATCAGGGCCCTTGGTACTAGAAGTACCATTTACAAGGGACTTATCTGGATGCCAGGGTCTGCCAATTGTGGATACAAAAGTACAGGTTAGGGAAAGAACACTGGTGCTGGGGCCTGGTTAGCAGGCCTCAGCACACTTTCAATTGTAAACATAGCATCAGCAAAGGCAAAAAGTCAGGGGGCAACCATGCCAAGGAGGCATTTCCTTACAACCCTGCTCTGCTGTTGAAACAGGAGATCTTTCAGAAGTGGCAGCTCGATCAGAGGACAGATGGTCATGCACAGAGTTCTCAAACCTTAATAAAATTAGTGTTAAATAGATCATGACAGTGTGTATGTTAAAACTCAAGGAAAAGCCCAAAAACTGAGTAGCAGCAAATCAAATTAATATTGATTGAGAATGGTAAAACTGGGTACAAAATGTTCATTTCGGATGCTTTTAGTAGAGCCAAAGCTGCAATTGGCTACAGCGTTGTTCACATTTGCACTGGGGGAGCCTATGTTTGCTGTGTTAGTAGCCTTGCTACATTAATCAAAAAACGTAGTAGCCTTGCAGGAAAGCTGTGCGCTGTGTCTGTTCAACAGGGCCATAACTGCAGGGCAGCATGACTTGATCTTAGGGCCCTTAAAGCTGGACACAGACATTTTCATCTAAGAAACAGGATGGTGGGACACGCACAAAAAATTAAATGAGTTTTCTTGGCTGTGGCCACACAAGCTACATTGGCTGTCTGGCCACCACTGCTTCCAGGAGGAAACCAAGTCCTTAGAAGGGAAAGTTCCCAATTGAAATAATAACAATGAATGTTGTGAGGGTGCTGCATTGTGGGTCGTCAGATATGGTTGCAGTCTCCAGGAGGTGTAAGAGTTCAAGTCTGCCCAAGCATGCTGTGTTTCTGCGCCAGCTCTGCCTTATCAATAGTCAGGGATTGTAGATTTGCGGCCTTGTTGGTTATTCTCTTTTAAATATGGGGAAATCCAGGTTTCAGTTGAAAGCATTGTCAAGGTTTAAACTCCTTATGGCCTGCTGTAGGACGGTTGGCCATGAGTTTATATGCCTCCTCTTTTTCGACCAACACATAGTGGCCAGTGAAGCTTGTGGGGCTGCCCTAAACTTCTAGCAGTTTTATGAGGGCAGCGATCCTGAATGGGCTCTGATGGAGCAGGCCAAACTCCAGTCTGACCTGTGATTGGGATATGTGTTGCAGAAGCTAAAAGAGGCGTTTAAAGAGGGAGAATTGAAGCAAGTTTAGGGTGGTAGCATCACTCTCCTTTAATAGCTCAGAGCCATACGGGAGTGATGGAAGTAATTTTGCCTTGATGACCTGTGGCAAGTAGTATTGTGAAGTACTGCCAATCTTCTTTCGTCTGCAAAGAAGTCAGGTGTGACTTTGGAATGTTGATGATGAACCCCAAAGATGTCAGGAAGTTTGTCATCATCTGAAGGTGGCTGACAGCTGCAGGTGGCCAGCCTGCCTTTTACAGCTAGTCGTCGAGGTATGGGAAGTCTAGTACCATGGGTCTGCTGTGATCACCACCATCACTTTCGAGAATGCCCAAGAAGCACTGGTGAGGCTAAAAGAAAGCACTGTGAACTGAAAATGCTCATAGCCCACTGTGAACCGCAGGTATGGCCTATGGGCCTGCAGAAAAGGATAATGCAGGTCCAACACCACCGTGTGGTCTCCAGTGTCCAGGGCAGACAGAACCTGGGCTAATATGAGTATGTTGATGTTTTTTTTTTTCGCAGGAAGGTGTTGAGAGGGAAAAGAATTAAAATAGGACAATGGTCTCCATCCTTCTTCTGCACAGGGAAGTACTGGATGTAGCATCCAATTCCTGCTTCCAAAGCTGGAGTCCTCTCTATGGCCCCTTTGGCCAAAAGGGCCTGCACTTCCTGCTGTAAGAAGGTCATATGGTCCTCTGTCAGTTGCCCTGAATGGAGTGGAAAGTGAGGCGGGGAAAAAATGAATGAAAGGGCATAGTATAGCTGGACAGTTTTAAGAACTCACTTGTTTGAAGTGATGACTTGCCTCTGACAGTGGCTGTGGATGCTGGAAGGGAAGGGTGCTGAGCTGCTCATTGCCCCTGCTGTCCTCTTCGTCTCAGAGAACCCTAGCCTCTGGCATGAAAAGGCTGAAAGTTTTGTTGGGATGGAGGAGGAGTAGTTGGGAATGTATTTGGATCAGTTTTGCTGGTGGACGCGTGTACCACCAAACTCTCTGGCGATATCAAATGGTCCTGAATACAGCTTTCCAAGTGCCTAAAAGGGTCTGTAAGGACCTTATTGAAACACAACAGTGGCCTGACCAGAGCGCAATACTTCTTTCAGTACATTAGTCTTACCTTCCAAGGTTGGCAGATTTAAGTCCAGGCCTTCTGCCACACTTCACATAACAACAGCAAAGGAGGCACTTTCCTTCCTGACAGGACTGGGGGGGCCAAGGTTATACAAGTTAATGCCCTCGACCCCTCTCTGGCATTTGTGGGAGGTTGGGGAGGAGCCAATTCTCACTTTGACTTCTTGTGTTTTTTCTGTGATTTACCCGATTACTTCTACCACGACAACAAACTGCTGCAGGAACAGGACTTTCCTGTCTTCTTGTGTTTGGTGACATAGAGTTCAGCCTCACAGCCCTATATGGGCTTTGGGTACAACTGGGAGCAGTCGCCACAGGCCCTGCCTGGAGACATGATCTGACACTAGGCTCCACAAACTGACTTCATGAGGGTCTGTAACAGACATCTGCTTGCAACAGACCCTACACACAGTGTAATTCCTGTTGTTTTAATGGTGACATTTTCCCTTGAACACTGGTTGAATTTCTCAAAGAAATCTGGTCAAAAGAACAAGCAGAAGCTCACAATCACCATCTGAGGGCACAGGAAGAATAGAAATGATGTCAGTGCATCTGGTTGGCGCTTACATGGGACTCCCCTAGTCACTTCCTGAGCAGACATTGGTGCGGAGCCACATGACCCCACCTTCCTGAATGCAGTAATACTTCTCTAAGTTTCCAGATGTAGTCAAACATCTGTTGAATAGTCACAAAGTGAGGAATCTGCATTTAGAGGTATGGATAGTCCTTCTGCACTATTTCAAGAGTATAAAGCAGGTGTGCTATCCATCACGCTGTGACAGTGTAACCGGTCAGCCATACTCTTAATCCGTCTCTTAATATTTGCGCTTTTAATTATCCTCTACTTTCAATTTTGTTAAGCATGATAAATGGTAAGCCTTTATGATCTGGAAAGGTTCCAAGAAAGATGGACAACTTGTATAGCTGGATCATTCGCCAAGTGATATTAACACTCAAGTAACAGATGAGGGCTAGCAAATCACATCTCCTTGCCCCAGAACCCCATTCTGTCTTAAATTAGTGGTTCTCTGGAATCATATGAGACGTGGCTTCAGTTATCGTGTCCCAGGCAGTTGATCATCTATCTTCCTCTCCTGTTGTAACTTCTGTTTCGATGGCTCCACATGACCTTCTATTAAGTGGGATTGTTGAAAGTTCAGAAAATCCCCAAGACGCTCATTTATTTCAAGCTGAGAGCTAGAGTAGAGTTGTCATTGATTTACCATATGTTGGAAGACCCTTTCAACAATTTTGTGGCAACTACTCCAACATTAAATTGTATGATGCTACTTCAAGACACCTTAAAGGTATACTAGAGACACTTATTGCTATTAACTATTGTGAACATTCACAGTTTGTGGTTTTAACGTGTATGCTTGCTGAGTTACATTAAATAAATAATACGTTCTCTGAAGTTAGAACTGTCTCAAAAGCACAAACAATAACAAGCAACGGAGGAACCAGCCTATCCAGTTTGTAGTAGAGAAGGCTCTGCGCTGTTTCTAAATGACTATAATAATCTAGGGGAATGAGAGGAGGTGTTACCATCGATTTTACTCCTATCAATTGACTTTTCTCTTTCTAGAAAGAAAACCCTTACTTGTTGAGATTAGGCAATGACAAAATGAGCAAAAAGAATCTAAAACCCCGAAGAAAAGTTCAGCTGTGGTGACAAACACCCAACTACATAAGGTCCATTGTCCTAAGGAGTAAGTAATCAAGAGAAAACTTGACAAGACCATTCAAGCTAAAAATGTCACAAGCTATCAGTTTTGATCAAATAATTATAATAATAATAATAATAATAATAAAACGTTTTCCTCTTCATCGAACTAGTGTAGAAACTATTCATACAGAATAAAGGATAACAGTGCAAAATTGGTGAGTTCAGATCTAAGCATTTATCTGATTACCGCAAGAGCGGGGCCCTGTTCAGCTAAGTTAAACGCTAATACTTCTTCGGACATTAAATGCAAGGGATTTTTTAAAAAGTCTAAAGAACAAAGTAATTATTAAAGTGAGATTTTATTAACATTTAATAGCCCAAGAAATAGCCAAGTCTTATCTGTACTTCCAGGAAATGGAATGTCAAAAAGAGCCACAAAGCAACCTTGTTATTGAAGCCACGCTCAGTTGTAGAGAACAGGCTGAAGGTATTCATGTCAAGCCATCTGGGAAATCCACTTAGGCGCGTTTGGTGTTGAATAGGGTTAGCTCAGCTAATGCTTAGAAAGAGAAGGGTTGCATCATGGTTTGATAATATCAAAAGCTATCAAAAATATAGTGATTTTTTATATTATTTTGTTTCATTGTCATTATTATGATGTTTATTTTGTTCATATTAATTACAACACTTATTGATGCTATATTAACTACTGTAGTGCATTAATTTTTATTAAAATATACAGTGTGGATTTACTTTGTGTGTTTATTCATGTGGGGAAGGGCTCTGGGCCTCACTAATAAAAACAATACTGTAAGTCTGACAGGACAGATTTTTTGCTGATGCCCACTAAGAGGTGGGAGCTGTGTGAGTTGCAGTCTTCTTGATTTCCTGCCTTATAATTTTGGGGAAGGTGAAGCTTGCGCCCCTCAGAAAGTTATGATTTCTAAAAAGGGGCCGTATTTGGTCTCAGAAGTGCAAAGACGAACCACCTTCATTTACTGGATTTCAGACTATTAGGCCTTCAAAGGAGAATTTTGGGGCTTCAGAATTACAGTTTTCAAGCAAACCTGTGCTTAATCTCCAAAACCCAAAGAGTTTAGTATATGGGAATACTTGCTGACCATTTCCCTGGCATATAGGTAAGGCCAATTAAAAAACTTGACAAATATATCTATGTGGGTATGATGTTTGCTAAATGTTTCATGTGGATGCCCATACAGTGATAATATAAAGGCTATGACTATTTTAGCCGGGCTTCATAAATGCAATGCTTGATAGGGACCTATTAACACAGCCACTAATCAAAGCTACAGCTGATAAAATGTTTCTGATATTTTTATGTGGATCTGCGATTGTTCATTTAGATAATAAAACTAACTATAACAGAATTGTAAGGTGCATAATGAAACAGCTCTTCAATCTTTCTAAATATTCTATACTGCACACTATAATGTTAGAGCTCATATGTTGTGCTTGGCAGGGGTTAGAAGAGCACAGATGTACTGATTTTATTCTTAATCTAAGAAATTCCATCTCACCTAAACTATTCTCATTGGCCTTTTAATGTGATATTTGTTAGTCTGGAAGAGCTGGGGTGGTCTCTCGCCGCCAACTTTTTGCCTGCATCCCTCCAGTTTCTGGCCTCATTTTTGCTGATTTTAGGACTCTGTGCATTTTACCACTGCTAACCATTGCTAAAGTGCTTGTGCTCTCTCCCCTCAAACATAGTAACATTGACCTAACCCAATTAGCATATTTACTTTACTTATAAGTCCCTAGTAAAGTGCACTACATGTGCCCAGGGCCTGTACTTTAAATGCTACTAGTGGACCTCCAGCATTCATTGTGCACCCACTGCAGTAGCCCCTTAACCATGGCTCAGAACTGCCTTGCACTGCCTGTGTGTGCAGTTTTACTGATGCTTTGACTTTGGATTTAAAACCCTTTGCAAAGCCTTAAACTCCCTTGTATTACACCTAAGTCACCCCTAAGGTAGACCATAGGTAGCCCATAGGGCAGTGCTATGTAAGTAAAAGGTAGAACATGTACTTCTAAGTTTTGCATGTCCTAGTAGTGAAAAACTCCCAAATTCGTTTTTCACTACTCTGAGGCCTACCTCTCTCATCGTTTAACATTGGGAATTCCTTCTTACACTTTTAAGCTGTAATTTCTGATTGAGAAGGAGTAGTTATGGCATGTTCCATATCATTGGAATGGCAATGTTACATCCTCTTTACTGGTAAAGTTGGATTTAACATTACTATTTTAGAAATGCCATTTCTCTGCTCTTACACCTTTGTGTGCCTGTGTCTCCACTACAAATCTGGTGGCTGACAGCTACACTTTGTGCATCCCCTCTAGATAGACACAAACACAGGACGGTTAGGTGTGCCTGAGCACTCACTTGCATTCTGATGGCTCTTCCTGGGCAGGAAGGGAGGGGAGAGCTGACACTTACACCTGAATATGCAGTGCCTGTTCCCACACAAGGGGGTGATTACCTCCTACTGATTGTCTGGAGCCAGGCCTGGGGAGAAAAGATGTCTGTGCACTTCAAAGACCCTTCTTTGAAGTCTCCTCCACTTCAAAGGCACAACTGGGAATAAGTACTGGGTTTCTGACCCAATCAAATCACTACACTTCTGGACCTGTGAAGACTTTGGCAGGAAGAAGGACATCTGTGCTGCTCAATGGACTGCTACTCTGCTGGATCCCTGCCTTGCTGAACTCTTGCCTTGCTGAGTTGCCCTGCTGTCTGCTGTTCTCTTGCCTGCATAAGAAAGACTGGACCTGTATCACTTGAACCCAGACTGAATCCAAGATCTTGCTGGCTTACCTCTTGTTCTCTGAAGTCTTGGGGACACAAACTACATCCAACAATCTTGCTGTAGCTTGGGGACTCAACCAACTGGGAGTCCTGCCAAGTGGTGCCAACCCAGTCCTGGGCCCTGGGAAATGGGTTTTTCTGGCTGCTCCTGCAAAGTACTGCATGACCTTGTTGCGCCGATCGGAACCGATGCATCACCTTCACCATTGACGCTTCACTACCACTTTGCCGCTGCTGCAAGGATCAAGGAAACCACATCGCCATCAACAACAGTGCACCGCTGCTGCGAGGATTGGAACAACACTTTGCCGACTCCCTAAGGCATCATCCCCTCTGCATGCCCCAGAATCAATGCATCACTTTTATTCTCCGGATTGACACAGATGCACTGCTTCACTTCTTTCTTCAGTGTGGACCCAGAACTGATGCATCAACATTGTTGCATAGAATCAGAACCAACACATCTCAAGGACCAGGGTATTTTTGCTCAGCAGACCCCGCTTGAGTCTTGTTTCCAGCTGATGCTCCATCACTGTCGGCCTGACTTTTTGACTTTGGCCCGGTCTAAAGCGATCAGATAGCCCTGGTTGGCACTCTTTGCTTCTAAGCACTACCATTTCATTTAATCTGTAGAAATTCATACCTCAATTTATACTTATTGGGTTTTTGCCATTTTTGTCTTGCTTTATCATTAAATTAGGTTCTATGTTTTTTAACCTGAAGTGTGGATTATTTTTGGTGTTTTGTTTCCACAGTTTTACTGTTTGAAGTGTTACACATATTCTTTACACTTGGTCTCCCTCCTAAATTGAGCCTGTCTGCTCTGTGCCAAGCTATTAGAGGGCGAGCACATGTTAATTTATGGTGTGTAGCTGACTTTCTCTGACTAGGATTGTGGTCCCTACTTGGACAGAGTGCATACCTCTGCCAACTAGAGAACCAATTTCTAACAATATTTATAAGGATAACTTTATAAAGTATTTTAATAAAGAGGTACCTTTGTTGTTAAGGTATCATGAGAGGTTAGCTAGAACATGTTTATGAAAAAAAGCTTTATTTTTTAGAAACAAGTTAAGGATTCGGTGAGTTGTACTCGTCACAAGGCAGAGACACTTAATTGCTATCCAGGTCTCAGAATGAGAATGTTGTTATTACGAGAGTGAATCTGATTTATTTCTGGGAGGGTAACACCTGTTATTGGCTTTTGTAATTACGAAGATACTCTTTACGCCCTGTTTTGTTTTTAATTTGAGGTAAGAAGTTGCAGGGAAGCTTTGGTTTCATTATCTCAATTACATTTGCTTTGTAGTTCCATTCCTGGCTGCCGCTGAAGCAGACTCTTCTATAAAACAGAACCGACTTTTGTGCTTGTAGGAAGGACAGTAAACTGTGATGATGGTCACATGTAGTAGAAACTCAACTGATTATTATACCTCTAGGATCGAGAAAGCCCCTGTAATGCCACTGAGACAAGGGGATGAGTCGCCAACGGATGAGGCCCTTGATCATAAATAGAAGCTGGAAAACACAGCTTTGGGCTCATTATCGAGGATCCAGAATGATTGTTTCACAATGAGTGAATGAAAGAGGATTTATGTAGTGTGCAGCTTCTCCTAGGAGTGTCCCGGCGCTCAGCTCACAGGTAAAGTCACCAGTTTTGACAAGACCTCTGATCTTGTGCGGACATCCAGGATTTCAGTCTTTCTGAACACAGAAATTGATTCCACAGAGCGGAGCTCGAGAGGGAACTTATTCCAACCTGACGGGCCCAGATAGGAAAATGCCCAACCCCACGCTCTGGCACGGTGAATCTTGGGAATCTTAGCCTGTAGGTTGCTTGGATGACAGATTTCCCGTCAGAAATGAGAGGACGTGCAGAAACTCCTTTAGAATGTGAAGAAGACCAAAACATGAGCCACCATAACATTAATTTGTCGTTGAAAAGATAGACAGCTATCAAATTGACTCAGAGATTCTTGAATACTCCCCCTGGAGGGCATGTATGAACTGAGGGGCAAAGACTGCTTCCGAAAGTTTCTGAGTGGCCCTAATCTCCCTGAAAAAAAAAACACGGTTGCCTCAGTTAGAGAGATTAATACGAATTATATGTGTATCACCAACAAATGACCTTTCAATTCAATATTCTGGGATCTGTGTTTGGTTGGGTGGGAAGAATCAACCCATGGACAGTAGTTGGGTGGGAAGATACAACCCATGGACAGTAGACATTCTGGTTACTGGGGGTGACAAAATAAATGGATAGTGTGTTGGGGCTTTGAAATTTGTAGGACCTGTCAAATTGTTAATGTAAATACTTGCATGAATTCACGCCATCTCATACTTATGAGCACATTTATAGTACAGCACAATTAGAATTGTGTAGGATTCTGAGTAACATCTTTCAATCAAAGACAGATAAAATAAACAAGATTAATACACATTAAGTACATAATGGATTCATAATACCTTTGAAATTGGAAATGCGTCATTGTTCTGAGAAACTGTGTATTGATTAACGTCTAGGTGAAGGCCATTGGTGATGCTGAGTTAACAGGGAACCACGGAGACACTGCACATGGAACAAATCGCACTGAACTTAGGGAACCGTCTAATGCTGCGCTTTGTAGTCGAACCAGTCATCCTACCTCTGCCTGACACAGAAAACACTCTACCACCTCGGCCTCATTTCATTTACAACGAACAAGCTACACTAGGTAAACTACAGTTTCAAAACCAGGCTAGCCCTTGGAACTTAGACAAGGAAATTACTTCCTTAGGAATCTGCCAGGATGTACACTCTGGGAGGCAGAAAGTGGGAAAGGGTACCGTAACATTTCCAAATATTCATAAGAAAGACTCTGTCAATAAGTTCTGGCGGAATATCCACATTCCACCCTTTCCCACCACTCTAAAGGTCAGGACTTTTCAGTTGGAGTAGACCTGCCAACCCACGCTCACTCCCATGTCCATCTGAGGTATTACCACTGAGCTAATCTTGGTGATTTTAGCCAACAGCGCCTGGAATGCCGGACGATGGGAACTTCAGGTTCACACTTATATCTGAGCACAGTGTTACAAAGCAGGCTAATGGTAACCTGAATACTAAACAAAAAAGGTCAACCAGGTGACAAATGAGAAACATCCAGTCTCAGAATTCAAAATGGCATTCCTCACAAAGCGCACTCGGTACCTGACTTGATCAGTGGTGTAGCAAGAGTGCCAGGAGGCCTCGTGCTAGCATGGAAAATGGGACCCTCTGTCCGTGGAAATTAGTAGTCCATGGGCCCCAGTGCCACTGCAACTTCAGCACTACTGATAGCTGCACCCCTGGATGTGACAGCTATTATGGGAAACTAGTCTTAAGGTACCGGAAGTGACAAGGCCAACTTGAGGTTATCACAAATGTACTTTTTGACTCCTGCCGTTGGATTGGCACCTGCTTGAAGCTGAGAGCAGGCCTTTGCATATTTGCCAACGAGGCTGTCAAAAGTCAACACAAGCCTCAGCTTGTGCAGGGAGAGGTGGCTCGAAAAGGGAAAAATAATTACAGTGAGTTCTTCAGAGCTCTCATGTATCCAATGCAAGTAGATCATCTAGTCTAGTTTATTTTTCCTTAGCATTTTGCCATTTGAGTCATTTTAGCACATTATAAAGTTGGGTCTAATGAAGCTGGATGCAAAGATAAAATCACTGGCGTAACATAGGCTCCCGCTTTCCCCACGGCGCAGGGGGGCCCGAGCTCCAGGAACCTCCCTCAGCACATTACCCTGGCTTCAGAGCTCCTGAATGAGTCTGGGGGAGCTCTCCATGTATTTTTGCAGGGGTGGGGGGGGGGGGCTCAAGTTTTGTTACGCCACTGGAAACCTACAGCAAAAAAGTTACTCACGCAAGGAACTTGGAAATGTGATTGTTCTAAGCTTACACCCTTCACTACTCTTGGACAAAAAGAAGAATAGGAGTGTAAAGTGGGAAGAGGTTGACTTTAAAGAGATAGCTTATTTGTTTTGTTATAGAAACTTGATTCAGATGGGATTACAAATATTGAGTTTAATATTAATCTGTATGCCTGTGTATGAAGCTGGAAGTTTCTGTTGCCTTTATGTCTATGTTTGGTTCACTGCATAAACCTGTTAGTCTCTGAACCAGAGGTATACCGCTTCCCTGCCAATTGTTAGGTGGTGAGGAGATGTGAGATAATGGGTCAAGTGTGATAATCTAGCATTGTACATAGAGGAGAGCTGGAACCCACACAGACGGCCAATACCCCAATAGTAGGATGAGATTATTGCACTTTTGATACCCCTGGGTAAGAGCTGTAAGTGAATGAAATTTCTGTGAATCTTTGACCCCGTTTCTGTGCCCCCCGTCTTGTTTTGCTTGTTCCTGGATTAGGTTTGCCCTTGATATAGATATGAATGTTGTTTTGTAACTGGCTAAGGAATCACAAAATGTTCTGTTTTTGGTTGCACTACAATTTGATACTTTATATACGTGATAAAGATTGTTTTACGATTGTTTGTACTCTGAATATCTTTTTTGCCAGGAATGATGGATGCTCTGCTCGATTTAGAATACTAAAGGTGATCTGTGTATGGGAAGGATAAATGCAGTGAATGTACTGGTTCATGTTTTCTTGAACTAAAAGAAAATATACTAAAAAAAAGAAATAAAAAATGTGTCCGTCTCATATGTAGCTGTTTTCCTATATATGTATCATTCTGACTCTGTGCGTATGCAAGTCTGTGTGGGTCAGTATGTGTATGCATGTAAGTATATGCCCGTCTACGTGTATATGGCCATGTTAATCTGTGTGTGTACAAATGTTATGCAGATTTGTAGAGTGCCCTAACACCAGGGAGGGGATGGTAGCGCTGTTTGTACTGTTCTGCGAGCCTGTCAACGCATCTACATACCTGTCTGCCTCTGCTTGTCTCTCTAAGCAAAGCACTTCTTTGTTTCGCTCTATGCATTTCTGTGTGTCCATCTGTATTCTTAACTTTATATGGCAACTCTTTGTTCACCCTCAGCGTCTTGTTCATTAAGCACTTATTTAAACTCATTGCCTGTCACACCCAGAGCTGAGTAACAAGTTTCTCAGGTTGCCTTTTATGCATGCACGTCCATCAAGCTCCTGGTGTGTTGTGTTTAACTTTAACTGTGTAAGCAGGGACTGCTGTAGTTGCTTTGGGTGGGGCCGGGGCATTTTGCAAGCCTCCGCAACCCTCCCTTTCTGCACCCAATAACCTCTGAGGGTTGACAATCACCTTATGCTGTGGCCATGGCATATACAGTTCTTTGCCTCAATGTAAGAATTGTAACTATATGTACGTGCATATACACGTCCGTTTACCTGTGTGATTATGTGTGACTATGTGTGTATATGTCTGAGGGAACGCCCACGTGTGCCTTCACGTGCTTGTCATTTGTGTCTGCATTTATCCATATTTATTTTTGTGCAGCTCATCAAGTCTTGTGAAAAAAAAGCAAGTTGCCAGCAGGCTACTTCCAAAATGTACACTAATGCTTGGGTGGCTTTAGTACTATAGACGTGCACATATAATACAACAATTCAACTCTAGCACTATAGTTCACGTAAATTGACTTTGAAGAATCCCGCACTAACTCCCCGATGCAGCCAGTCCGCGTAGATACTGCCCGGCGAGCATGACTGACTGACAGCGGGATGTCTCGGACTAGAACTACTTCCCGCGTCTGTCGCCTTCTAAAAAATAAGCGCGGACATGAAACTCCTTTTTATGTTTGTGTAGAAATAAATAAAAATGGTAAAACTACAGCCGTAATTACAAAGTAGCAATGGTACCAATACCCGCCCCAAAGCACAGTTTTTGGAGACTCGGCTCAGTGGTCCTCGCGCCGATTGCGGTTCATGTTTATGTATGATCAAGTGCATTGTCTATCTATTCAAAAAGGTAATATTCTAAAATTCAAAGTAGACGCCTTGATTTGTGCCATCGGCACACAAATGCAAACATTCCCTTGAAAGCGAGAGATGAAATTGTGACGCAAGAAATGCTTGATTTCGTGTGTTGGTATTTTTTCCACAGATCCTTGCGTAGTTGACGCTGAATTGGTTAAGGGTGGCATTTTGAAAAGGTTGGCCGTTATGCATCATCTCTATTGTGCAGTATTTGTGCACAGCCGCGTCAGAAGTCACGTGAGGAACGCACAGTTTTAGAGCCCTTGAAATCAGGTCGACACAGCCTAGGCTGTAGCTATGAGCCCTGGTGACTTGGAGTGAACAGGCCGATCAATGGATGAATGTGAGCAGCAAAGAAACGCAGTACAGGAAAGATGACTGTCATTATTTGTAGGTCACAGAGTGCCGTGGTCAAGACAACCGGCCTCTGTAGGAAAGTACCATCTTGCCTGGCATGTTACCCCCATTTTTCACTGTATATATGTTGTTTTAGTTGTATGTGTCACTGGGACCCTGGTAACCCAGGGCCCCAGTGCTCATAAGTGTGCCTGAATGTGTTACCTGTGTAGTGACTAACTGTCTCACTGAGGCTCTGCTAATCAGAACCTCAGTGGTTATGCTCTCTCATTTCTTTCCAAATTGTCACTGACAGGCTAGTGACCATTTTTACCAATTTACATTGGCTTACTGGAACACCCTTATAATTCCCTAGTATATGGTACTGAGGTACCCAGGGTATTGGGGTTCCAGGAGATCCCTATGGGCTGCAGCATTTCTTTTGCCACCCATAGGGAGCTCTGACAATTCTTACACAGGCCTGCCACTGCAGCCTGAGTGAAATAACGTCCACGTTATTTCACAGCCATTTTACACTGCACTTAAGTAACTTATAAGTCACCTATATGTCTAACCTTTACCTGGTAAAGGTTAGGTGCAAAGTTACTTAGTGTGAGGGCACCCTGGCACTAGCCAAGGTGCCCCCACATTGTTCAGAGCCAATTCACTGAACTTTGTGAGTGCGGGGACACCATTACACGCGTGCACTACATATAGGTCACTACCTATATGTAGCTTCACCATGGTAACTCCGGATATGGCCATGTAACATGTCTATGATCATGGAATTGCCCCCTCTATGCCATCCTGGCATTGTTGGTACAATTCCATGATCCCAGTGGTCTGTAGCACAGACCCTGGTACTGCCAGACTGCCCTTCCTGGGGTTTCTCTGCAGCTGCTGCTGCTGCCAACCCCTCAGACAGGCAGCTGCCCTCCTGGGGTCCAGCCAGGCCTGGCCCAGGATGGCAGAACAAAGAACTTCCTCTGAGAGAGGGTGTGACACACTCTCCCTTTGGAAAATGGTGTGAAGGCAGGGGAGGAGTAGCCTCCCCCAGCCTCTGGAAATGCTTTGTTGGGCACAGATGTGCCCAATTCTGCATAAGCCAGTCTACACCGGTTCAGGGACCCCTTAGCCCCTGCTCTGGCGCGAAACTGGACAAAGGAAAGGGGAGTGACCACTCCCCTGACCTGCACCTCCCCTGGGAGGTGTCCAGAGCTCCTCCAGTGTGCTCCAGACCTCTGCCATCTTGGAAACAGAGGTGCTGCTGGCACACTGGACTGCTCTGAGTGGCCAGTGCCACCAGGTGACGTCAGAGACTCCTGCTGATAGGCTCCTTCAGGTGTTAGTAGCCTTTCCTCTCTCCTAGGTAGCCAAACCCTCTTTTCTGGCTATTTAGGGTCTCTGTCTCTGGGGAAACTTTAGATAACGAATGCATGAGCTCAGCCGAGTTCCTCTGCATCTCCCTCTTCACCTTCTGATAAGGAATCGACCGCTGACCGCGCTGGAAGCCTGCAAACCTGCAACATAGTAGCAAAGACGACTACTGCAACTCTGTAACGCTGATCCTGCCGCCTTCTCGACTGTTTTCCTGCTTGTGCATGCTGTGGGGGTAGCCTGCCTCCTCTCTGCACCAGAAGCTCCGAAGAAATCTCCCGTGGGTCGACGGAATCTTCCCCCTGCAACCGCAGGCACCAAAAAGCTGCATTACCGGTCCCTTGGGTCTCCTCTCAGCACGACGAGCGAGGTCCCTTGAATCCAGCGACACCGTCCAAGTGACCCCCACAGTCCAGTGACTCTTCAGCCCAAGTTTGGTGGAGGTAAGTCCTTGCCTCACCTCGCTGGGCTGCATTGCTGGGAACCGCGACTTTGCAAGCTACTCCGGCCCCTGTGCACTTCCGGCGGAAATCCTTCGTGCACAGCCAAGCCTGGGTCCACGGCACTCTAACCTGCATTGCACGACTTTCTAAGTTGGTCTCCGGCGACGTGGGACTCCTTTGTGCAACTTCGGCGAGCACCGTTTCACGCATCCTCGTAGTGCCTGTTTCTGGCACTTCTCCGGGTGCTACCTGCTTCAGTGAGGGCTCTTTGTCTTGCTCGACGTCCCCTCTCTCTGCAGGTCCAATTTGCGACCTCCTGGTCCCTCCTGGGCCCCAGCAGCGTCCAAAAACGCCAAACGCTCGATTTGCGTGTAGCAAGGCTTGTTGGCGTCCATCCGGCGGGAAAACACTTCTGCACAACTCTCCAAGGCGTGGGGGATCCATCCTCCAAAGGGGAAGTCTCTAGCCCTTGTCGTTCCTGCAGTATTCACAGTTCTTCAGCCTAGTAAGAGCTTCTTTGCACCAACCGCTGGCATTTCTTGGGCATCTGGCCATCTCCGAGCTGCTTGTGACTTTTGGACTTGGTCCCCTTGTTCCACAGGTACCCTCAGTCAGGAATCCATCGTTGTTGCATTGCTGATTTGTGTTTTCCTTGCATTTTCCCTCTAACACGACTATTTTGTCCTTAGGGAAACTTTAGTGTACTTTGCACTCACTTTTCAGGGTCTTGGGGAGGGTTATTTTGCTAACTCTCACTATTTTCTAATAGTCCCAGCGACCCTCTACAAGGTCACATAGGTTTGGGGTCCATTCGTGGTTCGCATTCCACTTCTGGAGTATATGGTTTGTGTTGCCCCTATCCCTATGTTTCCCCATTGCATCCTATTGTAACTATACATTGTTTGCACTGTTTTCTAAGACTATACTGCATATTTTTGCTATTGTGTATATATATCTTGTGTATATTTCCTATCCTCTCACTGAGGGTACACTCTAAGATACTTTGGCATATTGTCATAAAAATAAAGTACCTTTATTTTTAGTATAACTGTGTATTGTGTTTTCTTATGATATTGTGCATATGACACTAAGTGGTACTGTAGTAGCTTCACACGTCTCCTAGTTCAGCCTAAGCTGCTCTGCTAAGCTACCATTATCTATCAGCCTAAGCTGCTAGACACCCTATACACTAATAAGGGATAACTGGGCCTGGTGCAAGGTGCAAGTACCCCTTGGTACTCACTACAAGCCAGTCCAGCCTCCTACATTGGTTGTGCAGCGGTGGGATAAGTGCTTTGAGACTACTTACCACTCTTGTCATTGTACTTTTCATAAGAGAAAAATATACAAAACAAGGTCAGTGTATATACACATAGCCAAAAAGTTTTGCATTTCCTCTTTTCACTCTTTTCTAAGTGCTGAAAAGTACTTCTAAACTTTCAAAAAGTTCTTAAAAGTTTAAAAAGTTTTTTTCTGTCTTTCCAAAAAGTTCTGAAAACTTTTTTCTCTTTGTCTATCACTTTAACTCTCTCTAAAAATGTCTGGCACAGGCCAAAAAGTTGAACTGTCCAAACTTGCATATGATCACCTTAGCTGGAAAGGAGCAAGGAGTCTCTGCATAGAGAGAGGTTTGAGTGTAGGGAAGAATCCTTCCTTAGAACTGTTAATTAATATGCTTAGAGTACAGGATAAGGCCATAAGTGCCCAATCTGTAGACAAAGTAGCTAATGGTTCTCAATCTGATCCAGGGACTCCCCCAGGAAAAGGTTCAGGAAAGAAAATTCTCAGCCTGCCCATTACTAGACAGTCTAGCATAGTTGGTACAGAGGTTGAATCACATCATACTGATGATGTGCTCTCACATTATGCTGGTAGCCAAGCTGTTAGGGTGCCCTTTGTAAGGGACAGGTCTCCTTCTGTTCATTCCCATCATACCTCTGTATCTAGAAATGTCCCTCCCACCCACCCTGATGACAGATTGTTAGAAAGGGAGCTCAATAGATTGAGAGTGGAGCAAACCAGACTGAAGCTCAAGAAGCAACAGCTAGATTTGGATAGACAGTCTTTAGAAATAGAGAGGGAAAGACAGAAGATGGGTTTAGATACCCATGGTGGCGGCAGCAGTATTCCCCATAGTCATCCTGCAAAAGAGCATGATTCCAGGAATCTGCACAAGATAGTTCCCCCTTATAAGGAGGGGGATGACATTAACAAGTGGTTTGCTGCACTTGAGAGGGCCTGTGCTGTACAGGATGTCCCTCAAAAGCAGTGGGCTGCTATCCTATGGCTATCATTTACTGGAAAAGGTAGGGATAGGCTCCTTACTGTAAAAGAAAATGATGCTAACAATTTCCAAGTTCTTAAGAATGCACTCCTGGATGGTTATGGCTTAACCACTGAACAGTACAGGATAAAGTTCAGAGATACCAAAAAGGAGTCTTCACAAGACTGGGTTGATTTCATTGACCAGGCAGTGAAGGCCTTGGAGGGGTGGTTACATGGCAGTAAAGTTACTGATTATGACAGCCTGTATAACTTGATCCTGAGAGAGCATATTCTTAATAATTGTGTGTCTGATTTGTTGCACCAGTACTTGGTGGACTCTGATCTGACCTCTCCCCAAGAATTGGGAAAGAAGGCAGACAAATGGGTCAGAACAAGAGTGAACAGAAAAGTTCATACAGGGGGTGACAAAGATGGCAACAAAAAGAAGGATGGTAAGTCTTCTGACAAGGGTGGGGACAAATCAAAAAATGAGTCTTCATCAGGCCCACAAAAACACTCTGGTGGGGGTGGTGGGCCCAAATCCTCCTTTAATCAGAACAAGGAAAAGAAACCATGGTGCTATTTATGTAAAATAAAAGGCCATTGGACAACAGATCCCAGTTGTCCAAAGAAAGGCACCACAGCTCCTACCACTACAACCCCTACTGCTACACCTAGTGTCCCTACTAATAGCAGTGGTGGTGGGAGCAAACCTACTAATAGCCAATCCAAGGGAGTAGCTGGGCTCACTTTTGGTAATTTAGTTGGGGTTGGTCTGATTAGGGAGACCACAGAGGCTACTTTAGTCTCTGAAGGGGCTATTGACTTAGCCACTTTGGTTGCTTGCCCCCATAACTTGGAGAAGTACAAGCAACTAACCCTAATAAATGGTGTTGAGGTCCAGGCCTACAGGGACACAGGTGCAAGTGTCACAATGGTGATTGAGAAACTGGTGCACCCTGAACAACACATACTTGGACACCAGTACCAAGTAACCGATGCTCACAACATAACACAAAGCCACCCCATGGCTGTTGTAAATCTCAACTGGGGGGGGTATCTGGTCCAAAGAAAGTTGTGGTAGCTTCAGATTTACCTGTAGACTGTCTATTAGGGAATGATTTGGAGACATCAGCTTGGTCAGATGTGGAGTTGGAGGCCCATGCAGCAATGCTGGGCATCCCAGGGCATATTTTTGCTTTGACAAGGGCTCAGGCCAAAAAGCAAAAAGGACAGGGAAGCTTGGATCCTGGAACAATGGACCAAGTGCTCCCTAAAGCTAGGGCTAGTAGAAGCAAACCACTTCCTACTATCCCTCCCTCTACAGTGGATTCTACTTCTGAGGAAGAAGAATTCCCTCCCTGTGCAGAACCTACACCAGAGGAGCTGGAAGCAGACACTGCTGAGCTTTTGGGTGAAGGGGGGCCTGCCAGAGAGGAGCTGAGTGTGGCACAGCAAACCTGTCCCACATTAGAGGGTCTCAGACAGCAAGCTGTCAAACAGGCTAATGGGGATGTCAGTGACTCACACAGAGTTTACTGGGAGGACAACCTCTTGTACACTGAGCATAGGGATCCTAAACCTGGAGCTGCCAGGAGATTAGTGATTCCTCAGGAGTACAGAAAGTTCCTCCTAACACTGGCACATGACATTCCCTTAGCTGGGCACCTGGGTCAAATGAAAACTTGGGACAGATTGGTACCATTGTTTCATTGGCCTAGGATGTCTGAGGACACAAAAGAATTTTGTAAGTCCTGTGAAACCTGTCAAGCCAGTGGCAAGACAGGTGGCACTCCAAAGGCACCCCTTATCCCACTGCCTGTGGTTGGGGTTCCCTTTGAAAGGGTAGGGGTTGACATAGTTGGCCCCCTTGACCCTCCTACTGCTTCAGGCAATAGGTTTATCTTGGTGGTAGTGGACCATGCCACAAGATATCCTGAAGCTATTCCTTTAAGGACCACTACAGCTCCTGCAGTGGCAAAGGCCCTCCTGGGAATATTTTCCAGGGTGGGCTTCCCAAAGGAAGTAGTATCAGACAGAGGAAGCAATTTCATGTCTGCATACTTAAAGGCCATGTGGAAGGAGTGTGGTGTAACTTACAAGTTCACAACACCCTATCATCCACAAACAAATGGACTGGTGGAGAGATTTAATAAAACTCTCAAAGGCATGATTATGGGACTCCTTGAAAAACTCCGCAGGAGATGGGATATCCTTCTACCATGCCTCCTTTTTGCCTACAGGGAGGTACCCCAGAAAGGAGTGGGCTTCAGCCCCTTTGAACTTCTTTTTGGACACCCTGTTAGGGGTCCACTCACACTTGTAAAGGAGGGTTGGGAACAACCTTTAAAAGCTCCTAAGCAGGATATTGTGGATTATGTACTTGGCCTCAGATCAAGGATGGCTGAGTACATGAAAAAGGCCAGTAAAAACCTTCAGGCCAGCCAAGAGCTCCAGAAGCAATGGCATGATCAGAAGGCTGTTTTGGTTCAGTACCAACCAGGGCAGAAAGTGTGGGTCTTGGAGCCTGTGGCCCCAAGAGCACTCCAAGATAAATGGAGTGGTCCACACACAATTGTTGAAAAGAAGGGTGAAGTCACCTACTTGGTTGACTTAGGCACTGCCAGGAGTCCCCTTAGGGTGCTCCATGTCAACCGCCTGAAACCCTACTATGACAGGGCTGATCTCACCCTGCTCATGGCAACAGATGAGGGACAGGAAGAAGACAGTGATCCTCTACCTGATCTCTTCTCTTCCACAGAACAAGATGCTCTTGTGGAAGGTGTAGTTTTGGCTGATTGTCTTACTGCTGAGCAGAAAGATAATTGCATAAATCTCCTAGGACAATTTTCAGAACTCTTCTCTATTGTGCCAGGCACCACTTCTTGGTGTGAGCACACTATAGATACTGGAGACAGTTTACCTGTCAAAAGTAAGATCTATAGGCAGCCTGACCATGTCAGGGACTGCATAAAGCAAGAAGTTCAGAAGATGTTGGAACTAGGAGTGGTTGAGCACTCTGACAGTCCATGGGCTTCTCCTGTGGTACTGGTACCAAAACCCAATTCTAAAGATGGAAAGAAGGAAATGAGGTTTTGTGTCGACTATAGAGGTCTCAACTTGGTAACCAAAACTGATGCTCACCCTATACCCAGGGCAGATGAGCTCATAGATACACTGGCATCTGCCAAGTATCTAAGCACTTTTGATTTGACTGCAGGGTATTGGCAGATCAAATTGTCAGAAGATGCTAAATCTAAGACTGCATTTTCTACCATTGGAGGACATTACCAGTTTACTGTAATGCCTTTTGGTCTGAAAAATGCACCTGCCACTTTTCAGAGGTTGGTGAACACAGTCCTGCAAGGGCTGGAAGCTTTCAGTGCAGCATATTTGGATGATATAGCTGTCTTTAGCTCCAGCTGGGATGATCACCTGGTCCACCTTTGGAAAGTTTTGGAGGCCCTGCAAAAGGCAGGCCTCACTATCAAGGCTTCAAAGTGCCAGATAGGGCAGGGTAAGGTGGTTTATCTGGGACACCTTGTTGGTGGGGAACAGATTGCACCACTTCAGGGGAAAATCCAAACTATTATTGATTGGGTTCCCCCTACCACTCAGACTCAGGTGAGAGCCTTCCTAGGCCTCACTGGGTATTACAGGAGGTTCATTAAGAACTATGGCTCCATTGCAGCCACTCTTAATGACCTCACATCCAAGAAAATGCCTAAAAAGGTATTATGGACAGCAAACTGTCAGAAAGCTTTTGAGGAGCTGAAGCAGGCCATGTGCTCTGCACCTGTCCTGAAAAGCCCTTGTTACTCTAAAAAATTCTATGTCCAAGCTGATGCATCTGAATTAGGAGTAGGGGCAGTCCTATCACAACTTAATTCTGAGGGCCAGGATCAACCTGTTGCTTTTATTAGTAGAAGGTTGACCCCTAGAGAAAAGCGTTGGTCTGCCATTGAGAGGGAGGCCTTTGCTGTGGTCTGGGCTCTGAAGAAGTTGAGGCCATACCTGTTTGGCACTCACTTCATTGTTCAGACAGACCACAAAACTCTACTTTGGCTAAAACAAATGAAAGGTGAAAATCCTAAATTGTTGAGGTGGTCCATATCCCTACAGGGAATGGACTATACAGTGGAACATAGACCTGGGAGTAGCCACTCCAATGCAGATGGACTCTCCAGATATTTCCACTTAGACAATGAAGACTCATCAGGTAATGGCTAGTCTTATTGTCCTTCGTTTGGGGGGGGGTTGTGTAGGAAAGTACCATCTTGCCTGGCATGTTACCCCCATTTTTCACTGTATATATGTTGTTTTAGTTGTATGTGTCACTGGGACCCTGGTAACCCAGGGCCCCAGTGCTCATAAGTGTGCCTGAATGTGTTACCTGTGTAGTGACTAACTGTCTCACTGAGGCTCTGCTAATCAGAACCTCAGTGGTTATGCTCTCTCATTTCTTTCCAAATTGTCACTGACAGGCTAGTGACCATTTTTACCAATTTACATTGGCTTACTGGAACACCCTTATAATTCCCTAGTATATGGTACTGAGGTACCCAGGGTATTGGGGTTCCAGGAGATCCCTACGGGCTGCAGCATTTCTTTTGCCACCCATAGGGAGCTCTGACAATTCTTACACAGGCCTGCCACTGCAGCCTGAGTGAAATAACGTCCACGTTATTTCACAGCCATTTTACACTGCACTTAAGTAACTTATAAGTCACCTATATGTCTAACCTTTACCTGGTAAAGGTTAGGTGCAAAGTTACTTAGTGTGAGGGCACCCTGGCACTAGCCAAGGTGCCCCCACATTGTTCAGAGCCAATTCACTGAACTTTGTGAGTGCGGGGACACCATTACACGCGTGCACTACATATAGGTCACTACCTATATGTAGCTTCACCATGGTAACTCCGAATATGGCCATGTAACATGTCTATGATCATGGAATTGCCCCCTCTATGCCATCCTGGCATTGTTGGTACAATTCCATGATCCCAGTGGTCTGTAGCACAGACCCTGGTACTGCCAGACTGCCCTTCCTGGGGTTTCTCTGCAGCTGCTGCTGCTGCCAACCCCTCAGACAGGCAGCTGCCCTCCTGGGGTCCAGCCAGGCCTGGCCCAGGATGGCAGAACAAAGAACTTCCTCTGAGAGAGGGTGTGACACCCTCTCCCTTTGGAAAATGGTGTGAAGGCAGGGGAGGAGTAGCCTCCCCCAGCCTCTGGAAATGCTTTGTTGGGCACAGATGTGCCCAATTCTGCATAAGCCAGTCTACACCGGTTCAGGGACCCCTTAGCCCCTGCTCTGGCGCGAAACTGGACAAAGGAAAGGGGAGTGACCACTCCCCTGACCTGCACCTCCCCTGGGAGGTGTCCAGAGCTCCTCCAGTGTGCTCCAGACCTCTGCCATCTTGGAAACAGAGGTGCTGCTGGCACACTGGACTGCTCTGAGTGGCCAGTGCCACCAGGTGACGTCAGAGACTCCTGCTGATAGGCTCCTTCAGGTGTTAGTAGCCTTTCCTCTCTCCTAGGTAGCCAAACCCTCTTTTCTGGCTATTTAGGGTCTCTGTCTCTGGGGAAACTTTAGATAACGAATGCATGAGCTCAGCCGAGTTCCTCTGCATCTCCCTCTTCACCTTCTGATAAGGAATCGACCGCTGACCGCGCTGGAAGCCTGCAAACCTGCAACATAGTAGCAAAGACGACTACTGCAACTCTGTAACGCTGATCCTGCCGCCTTCTCGACTGTTTTCCTGCTTGTGCATGCTGTGGGGGTAGCCTGCCTCCTCTCTGCACCAGAAGCTCCGAAGAAATCTCCCGTGGGTCGACGGAATCTTCCCCCTGCAACCGCAGGCACCAAAAAGCTGCATTACCGGTCCCTTGGGTCTCCTCTCAGCACGACGAGCGATGTCCCTTGAATCCAGCGACACCGTCCAAGTGACCCCCACAGTCCAGTGACTCTTCAGCCCAAGTTTGGTGGAGGTAAGTCCTTGCCTCACCTCGCTGGGCTGCATTGCTAGGAACCGCGACTTTGCAAGCTACTCCGGCCCCTGTGCACTTCCGGCGGAAATCCTTCGTGCACAGCCAAGCCTGGGTCCACGGCACTCTAACCTGCATTGCACGACTTTCTAAGTTGGTCTCCGGCGACGTGGGACTCCTTTGTGCAACTTCGGCGAGCACCGTTTCACGCATCCTCGTAGTGCCTGTTTCTGGCACTTCTCCGGGTGCTACCTGCTTCAGTGAGGGCTCTTTGTCTTGCTCGACGTCTCCTCTCTCTGCAGGTCCAATTTGCGACCTCCTGGTCCCTCCTGGGCCCCAGCAGCGTCCAAAAACGCCAAACGCTCGATTTGCGTGTAGCAAGGCTTGTTGGCATCCATCCGGCGGGAAAACACTTCTGCACGACTCTCCAAGGCGTGGGGGATCCATCCTCCAAAGGGGAAGTCTCTAGCCCTTGTCGTTCCTGCAGTATTCACAGTTCTTCAGCCTAGTAAGAGCTTCTTTGCACCAACCGCTGGCATTTCTTGGGCATCTGGCCATCTCCGAGCTGCTTGTGACTTTTGGACTTGGTCCCCTTGTTCCACAGGTACCCTCAGTCAGGAATCCATCGTTGTTGCATTGCTGATTTGTGTTTTCCTTGCATTTTCCTTCTAACACGACTATTTTGTCCTTAGGGGAACTTTAGTGCACTTTGCACTCACTTTTCAGGGTCTTGGGGAGGGTTATTTTGCTAACTCTCACTATTTTCTAATAGTCCCAGCGACCCTCTACAAGGTCACATAGGTTTGGGGTCCATTCGTGGTTCGCATTCCACTTCTGGAGTATATGGTTTGTGTTGCCCCTATCCCTATGTTTCCCCATTGCATCCTATTGTAACTATACATTGTTTGCACTGTTTTCTAAGACTATACTGCATATTTTTGCTATTGTGTATATATATCTTGTGTATATTTCCTATCCTCTCACTGAGGGTACACTCTAAGATACTTTGGCATATTGTCATAAAAATAAAGTACCTTTATTTTTAGTATAACTGTGTATTGTGTTTTCTTATGATATTGTGCATATGACACTAAGTGGTACTGTAGTAGCTTCACACGTCTCCTAGTTCAGCCTAAGCTGCTCTGCTAAGCTACCATTATCTATCAGCCTAAGCTGCTAGACACCCTATAC
Organism: Pleurodeles waltl; assembly: GCF_031143425.1. NCBI lineage: Eukaryota > Metazoa > Chordata > Amphibia > Caudata > Salamandridae > Pleurodeles > Pleurodeles waltl. The sequence continues at coordinate 331,974,617 of NC_090442.1, read as the reverse complement.
ACTAATAAGGGATAACTGGGCCTGGTGCAAGGTGCAAGTACCCCTTGGTACTCACTACAAGCCAGTCCAGCCTCCTACAGCCTCCCACTTACACTGTACCGTAGACTCCTGCACCTCTACAGGCAGGATACAGGAACTGATGACGCAGAAACAAAGGTTTTACATTTATTAGCGCATAAACGTAGTGCCGCAATAATCAAGTGTGACTTTAACCGAACTAATAAAGATTGTACGGGGACAAATGTGCCCTCAGAGTAGTTCGCCAACATTTATAAGCGTGCTTTATATAACGTGATGTATTAGAATTGTACTAATCTGACATAACCGTAAACGTGTGCCATGATTTGCTTGTTTGAAATGTTTTAACTTAGCATAACTTTAGTGGAGGCTTCGGCCTAGTTGCCTTGTCTCACGGTTTAGATGCTCGTGTTTTTCTAACGTGCTAATAAAACGTGTATTCTTGCTTGAAGCTGTACTTTTCCAGTGAGATCGGTTCACATGCTTATCTTTAAGGTTTCGTGCCAGCCTGGCATCTTCTTCTTTGCTCCAAGGTCAATCTGCAGGTGCAGACAATGGAAGCTCTGAAAGTGAGTTAATTGGTAAAATATGTTGCAACTTACGTTCCCGACTCCAAGGATAATGTATGCCTAGGTAGAAGCTTGTGAATTGTTGTTTTTGATTGGACAATTTGAAGCCAACCTATGAACCCTCCAATGGAAGACCCTACTGGATTTGAACTGTTGATTATTTAAACCTGGTGCACAAGAAGAAAGCAGCCATTACCCGCTACCAGCCATTATAGACATTATCCGCCATTAGCCATTGCAGCCATTACCCGCCATTTGCAGGACATTGCAGCCATTATGGCCCATCTTGCCGACCTCGTCATTTTGCCATCTTCTACGATGCCAATTGATGTTCGATGAGACTTTGATGCTTTCTCTAATCGAGAGAAAGAGACTTTAAGTAATTCTCGCCCTAGAGACTTTAACTTCGATTTGCCCCTTTGCATAAAGTAGTAGTTTTGTCCTTTTATCTTGCCGCTGTGAGGCAATTGCCCCGTCCACCCTGCCCCCTTTGCCCCGTCCCATGCTGATCGAAACCGGTACCTGTGAGACGAAGACTTCCTTGAATGCTGATTGAATTTGGTAAATATGAAAGGAAAATGTACAATTGCATTGTGTTTCTTTTAGGTAACCAACTGCTGATTTTTTATAAGAGCCCTAGCTAGGAGTTTTCCAAATTAATGTTGCTAAATTGTTTTTGCATGAAATCCCACATGCAGATGCTAATTTGAGGTTAGATGAGGATTCATTTGTCGCACGATGCAAATTGAGACCTTGTTATGCTGACTAATGTATGCAATTAGCTCATTACAGATTATAGTTTTAGTGGTTTGTGTTGCTATCATCGAATGCATTGTTATCCAAATGCTGCATAGATTGCATCTTTTTCGCCGTTATGGACAGCTATTAATGTTCATTTACATATATCATTTGGTGTTGAGACACATTTATATCGTGCTAGCTTTGTTAATATAGGGAAATAAATTCATTAACTTTGAATAAACTGGTGTGGTTATTCATGGCCGGAAGGTCATGGTTCGCCGAAATGTTTTCTGGATTAATTGTGAAGTGTTATGTTGATCAGGGCATTGCTTATGTTCGTTATTGATTATTGATTTGATTAAATTGATTACTCTCGGGTGAAGAGAGCCCCACTTGGTCAAAAGATTCATCGACCCAAGAGCGTCCAAATACAGGTAATTTATTAGGTCGGAACGCTCTATCAGTAGATGGTAGCAGAGGACGGTTTCGCCCTTTGGGACCCCGCTCGAGAGGTAACGGTTTCGCCCTTTGGGACCCCACTCGAGAGGTAACGGTTTTGCCCTTTGGGACCCCGCTCGAGAGGTAACGGTTGCGCTCTTTGAGACCCCACTCGAGAGGTATATGGTGTTGAATTAGATTTTTCTTGGGTAGAACAGATTGAGAGAATGATGATGCCCTAAGTCCCCCGCGACTTTCCCGGGATCTCGGAGCTTGCGAATGGAGAGAATGGAGGTGTGAAATCGGCGTTGGCGGTACTAGTGACGGTATGAGTGAAGTTAGGATTTTGCGCTTGCACAGCTTATTGCCGCAGATTGTTTGAAAAGGTTGCGAGGATTTTAGAGAATAGCGGAGGTGCGACTCCGAGTGTGAGAGTAGGGAAGTCGTCGAACTTCATGTGCATGTGGCGCTTTGTGCAGAAAAAGGTCCACGTGGTTGTTGTTGTTGAGACGGGCCCTGCGAGGTCAAGAGACTCCGGAGTATGTTGAAAAGTGTATGAGACACTTGTTTTATGTTGTGGTCTGGTCGGTTTAATAGGTTGACCGGGCGTGGTCAACGAGTCGGTACGTGTGTTAAGGGAGTGAAAGAAAACTTCGACTTCGGGCTTTGACAAATTCTAAGTGCACTAGAATAGATCACTGACAAGTTGAGAGCAGAATCTGCGGGTCAGATTTGCTTGCGAAAGTGGGGACCGAGAAAGATGGAATAACTGCCGAGGCTAGTGAAAAATCCCTAAGGTCCTGAAGCGATTGTGTTACCCTTCCTGTAGTAAACCGACAGATCTGTTTTATTATTATTTGGTTGCTCGCGATACATGCTAGAAGTTGTTACGAGAGGAGCTGAGTGAAGGAGGACTAGCCGCGAGGCTTTGTCAGCCGCAGAGTGTGTGAGTGTGACGTCACTAGGAGCCGCGCTGGGATAGGTTGGTTGCAGAGAAGGGTCGCGCACGGATTGGACGCAGTCCGTGGGGCTCGATTGGAAGGGGAAAGGCAAGCGAAGAGTATTCCGGGAATTAAAGTCACTTATTGATTACAAATTTTGTGAAATAAAAGACGAGAAAATGAAATTTTTTAAAGCATTAAAGAGTGCGATGAAGGGGGAGTCTTACATTAAAGCGAGCGTAGGAGAGGAGACGCCACCCGAAGGTACACCAGCTTATATTGTAATGGAGGAAAGGGGGGTAGCTCCGTGCCTTTGGCTAAAGCAATGGCACAAGCTGACAGAGAAACATGGGAGCGTAGCGTTCCCGATCCATGGGACATTCAATATAAGGATCCTAGAGAATTTGAGATTTGCGATGTACGACATGAAGGTACCTCCAAGGCCAGCACAGTTTGAGGCCCTAGCGATTTGGGAACTAATGGCTAGACAGCAACAGCAAAAGAAGTTCGAGACCAGGATAAGAAAGGCAGAAAAGACACTAGCGGACGCTAGGTGGGATAATGCACAGAAGGTGTGGAGGTCAGATATATTGCAGGGGATAAAATAGTTTCCCGCAATTGCTAAGGAAGAAGAGGCAACAGGCAAGAAAGCTACCTGTAAGACAAACAGGAGGTGTTCCAAAGATAGAGAGGAAGACGAGTCAGAGGATGAGGAGTTCATCATGCAATTGCTGAACGACCGTCCACCACCTTATGTAGAGAGTGAACAAGGTCCAAGTACCAGTTCTGCCCCTCCGGCACCGGTACAGAATAATGAAACTCCGAATTCAGAAACGCCATCGGGATCTAAGGACCCGAGTTTACTGTTCACCCCGCAGATACCGCAGGTTAGGAGAATATATCCAGATGTGCCTATATTGAAAACAGCAGAAAATTATCAGCCGCAGGTCCCAAGGTACTACAGCAGTGACAACAGTACGGGAATGATTCTAGATCCAACCGTAATGGGAGTACAGAATGGTCGCAACCTAACATTGGCACAAGCTGAGTCAACCCAGTTTTTGATGCCTCAAAAGCAGATGCAGGGGGGGACCGCACATGCTCAGATGACGGGGAGTCAGACGGGCATGCCGGCAATGATGACCCATAGTGTGGGAATGAACATGCCTCAGAACCTGGGGAATGGACAGAACCCAGATGCGATATCCCTACCCATTACTGTAGGTCCACCGGTACCTTTGTACATTCAGCCTAACTCAGGTATGAGCGGTCAAGGATCAGTGGTGCAGAATGGGACGGAAAGAAGGTGCATAGAAAACACTCCAGAGACAACTCCGATAGCGGCTCAGCCAACTGGATCTGGGTCCTTGATGGAGTTTAGTCCTATATGTGCTCAGTCAACAGTGGTGAGGTCGAGTCCCCCACTGATGATACCGCTATCATCGAACACTGAAAAGTTGCCGCAACCATCAATGGCAGTCGATGTGAATGCTACACTGATGGGGTTGAATGCGCAACAGCTAACACAGTGGTTCAACAGTCTGAATTCCACACAAAGCTCAGCTCAGAAGGGAGAAGACTATCTGAATAGGGTAAGGTTGAACATGGAAGCAGAAGAATTGGTGGAAGGGACTATGGGTTTGAATAGGTTAGAGTCCTACTCGGAAGAAGAGCTGAGGTATCTATGTCCCAGGATTACGAGAGAAGTGAACAAGGTACATAGAAGGTTGCAAGAAATAGCTGACAAAAACGGGGTTGAGATAGACAAGACAAAACACTTGAGTAGGAGCTATAGATTGGATTTCGGGACCACAGACTTTGAACACATGAGGTCAGCAGGCATGAAAACGCACCTTAGAGAATTGCTGCAGAGTGCACAAGTGCGGAGGTGCTTAGACAAATGGGAAAGCAGATGGGCAAAGAAGAAGGAAAAGAAGAAAGACAGTGTCCCAGAGCACAAGGAGAAAAGACCACAGAGTAGTGATGCAATAACCATGTTACCAATGAGGGAGACAGCAGGGGGAAAATTAATACATGTACCGTGGCACAGAAGCGACATTCAGTCTTTTACGAATGATTTTCCCAAACTGAGAGAGAAACCGATTGAATGGTATCAACAGACTGATAGGTTTGTGAAGCTTGCAAAATGTCTTTGGGAAGACCTGAACACCCTCTTTGAGATTGTGGTTCCGGCAGATTTGTGGGAAGACTGCAAAAGGGCTGTAGGTTGGCCGACAAGTGAACCAGAGAGAGACAGGGATACGGGTGCACCATCACCTATGGTAATGAGCTTGTACTATAAGGTGATTGAGCATTTGAAGACGAAGGTGGCCGCGAAAAATGTGGATTGGCAGAAGATTGATCGAACTGCCCAAGAGGCTAAAGAGTCGATTCATGGTTACTATGAGAGGTTGTTGAAGGCGTTCAAGAACTACAGTGGCACGGAAACAATAGAGGCGAAGGACATGCTTCATTTTGTGTTTAGATTTGTGGAAGGGCTGAGACCAGAGATAAGTCAGATGATAAAGACGCATTTGATTTGTTGGCAGTCGAAACCGATTGATGAGGTGTTGAATTATGCGAAATACTGTAGCGACGAAATTGAAGTGAAACAGAAAAGGTTGAAAGAGAAAGTGATGGTGATGCAACTTAAAGCAGCTCAGACAGGGTTGCAAGGGTTGCAAGGGTTCCAACAGCAGATACCGCAGCCGCAGGGAAATATGGTGTTTCAGCCACAGGCGAGAGGCAGAGGCAGAGGAGGTTTTGGGAGTAATGGTCCGGATTTGAACACTGTTGCGATTCCGAATGGTGTGCAGGCAATGAAAAGGGTGGTGCCGTGTCACGTGTGCGGAATCGTCGGACATTGAAACGCGAGTGCCCGATGGTGGTGCAGGAAGGTGCAGGTGTTGGTCAGCAAAACAATGATGTCAATGCATTCCAGACAATGAGGGGACCGAAAATGAGAGGTCCAAACCCAAATTTTCAGACCATAAATCAGCTGCAGGGATTACAGCCCATGCAGCCTCAGCAGATGCAGATGCCCCGTATGCAGATGACTCAACTGCAGCCAATGCAACAGCAGTTTCCCATGGTACCTAATCAGCAAATGCAAATACCCTTGGCACCAGTGAGTCAGCAGCAAGTGATGGTTCCTCCACAGGTCTCGGGTCAGGTGATGAGTACAAATGACACAGTACAACAGTTCCCACTACACAGTGAGAATGGAATAAACAATGTATGGGAGAGTGAAAGTTCAGATGAGGAGGGAAATTGTGTGCTTGCAGCATCCTTGGAAGTTGATCAAAAGGGTCCATATGTGGAGGGAAGAGTTATGGGTCATCGTGTTTCATTCTTGGTTGACACAGGAGCCACACGTTCAACTGTTAGGAGCATTGAAGTACCAAATTTGCCACTCTCAGGGAGAACAGTTCAAGTAGTGGGAGTAGCAAACAGGCACCTGACGAACCCAATCACAGATCCAGTACAAGTCAGAATTGGTAACTATCAAGGGTTACATAATTTTGTGGTATGTGACTCAAGCCCGATAGCACTGTTAGGGAGAGACCTATTGTGCAAATTGGGATGTTCGATTATGTGTTCGAACGATGGAATTAGAATTCAGACGAGCAGTGATGGGGAAGAAGAGGACAGTGTAGAAGGGGAGGAGATGGAAACTGTCGATGAAGAATATCCTCTGATTAACCTTTTTCCGATGATAACTGAAGCAGATATTCCAGCTGAATTACGGGAAACAGTCGGAAAGGAAGTGTGGGATATGACAGGAAAAGAGGTGGGATTGGTGAAAGGAGTGGAACCAGTGAAAGTGACCGTAAAACCCAATGTAACCTTTCCCCAGACACCACAATACCACATGGCACAAGACACCCTCATGAAAGTCGCCCAACTCATTGACGAGTTTGTAAAACAGGGAGTATTGAAAGAAGTGTTAAGCAGTCCATGTAATTCACCAATCATGGGACTAATAAAGCCGAGTGGAAAGGTCCGAATCGTGCAGGACTTGAGGAAAATAAATGACATCATAATTAAATGCTGCCCTGTAGTACCGAATCCAGCTGTGATAATGTTTCAAGTCCCTTGCGATGCCGAGTGGTTCTCAGTCATCGACTTGTCACAAGCATTCTTTTCGGTGCCTCTTCATGAGGACAGCCAATTTCTCTTTTGTTTCAAATTCTTAGACAGAGTTTACAGTTGGTGTCGAATTCCTCAAGGGTTTTCTGAGTCACCGTCAATTTTCAATCAGATTCTAAAGAAAGACTTGGAAGCGTTAGAATTGCCATTCGAGTCAACCCTAGTACAGTACATTGATGACTTACTGATTGCATCTAAGACAGAAAGTGGCTGCACAGCCGACACCATTGCTTTACTGAACCATTTGGGAAGGAATGGACACAAGGTGTCTCCTTCAAAGTTGCAGTTCTGTCAGAAGAAAGTGAAATACTTGGGTCATCAAATAGAGAAAGGGTCACGGAGAATAATGAAGGAAAGAATAACAAGTGTACTTCAAATGAGTCCACCAAAGACGAGGAGGGAGGTGAGGAAGTTTTTGGGGATGGTGAGCTACTGTCGCCAGTGGATTCCCAACTTCTCAACTCTAGCAAAGCCTTTACTGAAACTGACCCAGAAGGATGCCTTGGATGAAATTGAGCTGAAAGGAGATGAGATGGATGCTTTTATTGAATTGAAAGAATGCATGTGCAGGGCTCCAGCTTTAGGTATGCCTGATTACACAAAGCCTTTCACATTGTTTTGTCATGAACGTGATGCATGTTCTTTGTCTGTCTTGACCCAAGCCCATGGTGGCATAAACAGACCAGTAGCGTATTTTTCAGCTACTTTGGATCCGGTCGCAGCAGCACTTCCAGGGTGTTTGCGCGCCGTAGCAGCAGTTGGTATCAGCCTCACTCAGAGTGAAGGAATAGTGATGGGACACCCATTAACAGTCATGGTCCCTCACTCAGTTGAGATACTTTTGACCCGCTCCCGAACGCAACACATGACTGGAGCAAGACTCACAAGGTATGAAACAATAATTCTGGGCTCACCGAATGTGCAGCTGAAAAGGTGCACTATGTTGAATCCAGCAACCTTGCTTCCCGGTGAAAATGCTGAAATTGAGAACGCTGAAGACGTCGAGCATGACTGCCTTCAGATGACTGAATTTTGCACAAAACCCCGACCTGACATTAAGGATACTAAGCTTGATGAAAATGACCAAATTGTTTTTGTTGATGGGTCATGTTTAAGAGATGCATTGGGAATATTGAAAGCAGGATATGCTGTATGTACTGTAACAGGTGTCTTGGAAGCGTCCTGGCTTCAAGGAGTCTATTCCGCACAAGTAGCAGAGCTTGTAGCCCTTACAAGAGCATGCCAACTGTCTACATTGATGAAGGTTACCATTTACACTGATAGTCAGTACGGGTTTGGAATTGTGCACGACTTTGGGCAACTATGGTCACAGAGAGGTTTCCTGACCTCTTCAGGGTCCCCAGTGAAAAACGGGGAGAGAATAAGGGAATTGTTACACGCCATTCAGATGCCAGCCAAAATTGCAGTGGTAAAGTGTAGTGCTCATACAAAACGACAGGACTATGTTTCCCTGGGAAATGCATATGCGGATCAGGTCGCAAGATTTTGTGCCTTGAACTGTATATTGCACAGGGATGAATGGAATTTGATAAGTGAGCCAGAGCTCGAACCAGCTGAAGCATTTGCCTTGAAGGTCGTGGATACAATGGATGAACTAAAAGCATTACAGAATAGCGTCAGGGAGGATGAAAGAGTTTCCTGGATTAAGTCACAATGTACAAGGAGACCAGATGAGTTATGGGTTTCAAATGAAGGAAAATTTGTTTTACCAAATAGTCTCTTATCGCAGCTAGCGCGGTTCTATCATGGGCAGGCTCACCTAGGGAGAGATGCCATGATAAGATTGTTCAAAACTGATTGGTTTAACCCCAGATTCCGTCAAGTTGCAGAAGCAGTTTGCCATCGTTATGTCATTTGTCAACAGATGAACCCAGGAAAGGGAACGGTTGTGAACGTGAGCCACATTGGCAGGGCGGGTGGCCCGTTCAGCAGAATGCAGATGGACATTATTGAGATGCCTGTGCATGGAGGTCTGAAGTATGTGTTGGTGATTGTGTGCATTTTTAGTCACTGGATTGAAGCATACCCCACACGTAGAAATGACAGCCTTACAGTTGCAAAACTATTGTTGAGGGAGTTGATACCACGTTTCGGATTCCCGATCTCTTTAGAATCAGATAGAGGAAGTCACTTCAATAACGAGGTGATAAAGTTACTTTGCGCAGCGCTGAACATTGAGCAAAAACTGCATTGTAGCTATCGCCCTGAAGCCTCAGGACTGGTGGAACAAATGAATGGTACACTGAAATCAAGAATGGCGAAAATATGTGCATCAACAAATTTGAAATGGCCTGACGCATTGCCTTTGGTGTTAATGTCAATGAGAAACACCCCTGACAGAAAGACTGGATTGTCCCCGCACGAAATTCTCATGGGCAGGGCCATGAGACTTCCTGCAGTTCTTGCAAACGCGCTTTTGAATATTACAGATGATATGGTGTTAGACTACTGCAAAGGTCTGGCTGACGTGGTTCGCTCTTTCTCTCACCAGGTGGAAGCAACCACCTTGTCACCGATCCAAGGTCCAGGACACACACTGAAAGCAGGTGACTGGGTTGTGATAAAGAAGCACGTGAGGAAGTCGTGTCTGGAACCCCGTTGGAAAGGCCCTTTCCAAGTGATCCTGACGACCACTACCGCTGTGAAGTGTGCGGGAGTTCCCAACTGGATCCACGCCAGTCATACCAAGAAAGTGTTGTGTCCCACAGATGAGGAAGTTGAAGCGCTGAAACTGCCAGTACCTGATAACAAAGTGCTGAGCGCTGAGACAGAGCAAAACAGAACTAGAAGCGAACAGGCAAAAATAGAAGAGAGAGAAATATTCTCTGAGGACGAAACAACCGATTCACTTGGGGAAGACCAAGGAGAAACCTCAGACAGCGACGAAGCAGCTGAAAGTGACAAAGAGCCTGAAGAAAGTAACGGTGACAAAGGGCTCGAAAGAGGTGAAGAAGCAGGAGAGCCTGATCAGAGGAGGGCTTTCCCAGAAGCAGACGGTACAGAAAAAGAAAAGGAAAACCTGATTGACTCCCCAGAAGGAGGGGACAAGGCAGAACAGAACGAAACTGTTCAAACTTCTTCAGAAGAGATCGCAGGTCCATCAAGTGGACACAGTGCAAAGAGAAGACCAAGTATATCACCAGTAAAAGTAAGGACTAGAGAAACGTTGAACGACAGTGAAGGGCCAAGAGTGAAAGAAAAAAGAAAGGAAGTGTCTGTCGTGGTACCAACATCGAGTGAAGGAAAAGACTTGGCCAAAGAGGAAAGTACCAGTGAGGCAGAATCAAAGAGAGATGCAAAATTGAAAAGGAAAAGGATACCAAACAGGAGATACTCCGGTCCAGAATGGGCATATGTAGTCAATGACGATTGGACCGACGAATTTGTATCTCTTAGCCTCGAGAACGAAGAAGAAGAGATACCAATAGAAAAGAAAAGTTTTATGGACACTATTGACTGATAAACTGATAAATGACATTGCTTGCTATAATCTAACGTGATACAACCAGCTGAGACATTGCTAAACCGGATGAGACATTTGCTAACCTGATAAGACTTTGATAACCTGATTGACTCTTAAACCCGATTTGAGACAACGTTGCTAACTGATAAAAGACTGAGTTATTGCCGAATTGAGACAAATGCTGCTAACCGATAAGTGACTGGGCTCCTGAAGAAAACTGTGTGAACATTGCGCTCGTTCAGCTTTGTAACTAATTGCTAAATCGTTTTTTTTTTATAAGTGCTTCTAGCTCTCTGATTCTATACAGATCATGACTAAGTACGCTACACAAAACAGTAGAGTGAAATATTGTAAATATGCGTGTATAGGCTTGATAACTGCATGTGTACTAATAATAATGGCAATAGTGCTTGCAACGCGTGGTAAGGGTGAGAATGAGAAAATTGATGCTTCTACTTCTGCTCCTGTTACTGTCACTGAACTAACCGCATTGAAAAGACTAGAATTAGATGAGAGACACTTGCATGATAAGAAGGAACTTTCGTATAATGTTTTCTATCGCCTACTAACAGAATATGTTGAAACTATGGATGCGAAAGATTGTTATGTGTGTACACAGATACCGACATCGGTAACGGAAGGGGTGACTTATCACCACATGCCTCTTACATATGGGATTACATGTAGTTTAGTAACTTCTAGATTTTATGGTCAAACTAACATACAGTATTTTTACTCAAATTATGATGTTACCTTTGCATATGTTCCTATAATAACGCAACTAAGCCAGATTGCTAAGGATTGGGATGCTAAAATAATGAGGGAATTTTTCGAGCCAATGCAACCTTTTGAAACAGCTCACGCTCATAGGGAGAACCTTACCTGCTCGCTCTCTGCAGTAGAAATAAGCTTTTTAGATCGCACAAATGATAGAAGGGCACAAATGAATGCGAAATTAGAAAAAGAGCTAAGTAAGAGGACTTCAGTAGATAATTATGCTTTTGCCGCAATAAAAACACAAGGGAAAATAGCTTTAGACGCTTGGCATGTAGGGAAATTTTGTATATATCGTGGTGAATCTTATTATGATAACATTTTCGTGGGAGCGAGTGAATGTAAACATATGTTTATCTTTAAGGCCAAATGGACATTCATGCTGAACGGACTTGACCCTGTCATACCTGGTGTATATTACATTTGTGGGCATAATGCCTATTATCGTCTTCCAAAGGGATGGTGGGGGAGATGTTATTTGGGTATAGTGTTCCCAAAGGTTTATCAACTGGATGACCTATCGGTGATTCCAAAGACGCCTGGATCTCATCGTATCCAGAAAAGAGAGACCGCAGCTGCTGTGGTGGGAGATATATTTGGAGCCATGATTCCTTCATTGGGAGTTGTGTTGAATTCCATCAAAATAAGAAAGTTGTCTACTATAGTGGATAACATGTTGACAAAGTTTTCAGGTGCTATAATCCTGATGGATGCTGAACTTGCAGCGGAAAGAGCTATGACTCTTCAAAACAGGCTTGTCCTAGACATTCTTTTAGCAAAGGATGGCGGCGTTTGCAAAATGCTTGGTGCGCGTCACTGTTGCACGTATATACCAGACAACAGTGTGAAGATTAAAACAATGCTTGCAAATCTAACAAAAGAGAGTGCAGACTTGAAGGAATTGAAAGAACCAGGAGTTTGGGAGAAGGTTGGAAAGGGAGTTGCTTCAGTGGGAAATTGGCTTGGTGGCATTTGGAATGGAATATTACTAAAAATAATACAGGGAATACTAATAGTACTAATTTGCATCTTTGGGATTTGGGGAATAAAAAGGGGAATACTAATGATCATGGCAAGAATTAAAAGAAGGAAGGAAGAGAAAATGATTAAAAGAATGGCAGAAGAATACAAGGCAAGAACAAGGTGAACTAAAAGGCAAAGAGAACTGACAGAATTTTAATGGAATAAAATTTGTGGGAATGGTTTTGTGTGATGACAAATAGTCATCAGAGGAGGGATTGATGACGCAGAAACGAAGGTTTTACATTTATTAGCGCATAAACGTAGTGCCGCAATAATCAAGTGTGACTTTAACCGAACTAATAAAGATTGTACGGGGACAAATGTGCCCTCAGAGTAGTTCGCCAACATTTATAAGCGTGCTTTATATAACGTGATGTATTAGAATTGTACTAATCTGACATAACCGTAAACGTGTGCCATGATTTGCTTGTTTGAAATGTTTTAACTTAGCATAACTTTAGTGGAGGCTTCGGCCTAGTTGCCTTGTCTCACGGTTTAGATGCTCGTGTTTTTCTAACGTGCTAATAAAACGTGTATTCTTGCTTGAAGCTGTACTTTTCCAGTGAGATCGGTTCACATGCTTATCTTTAAGGTTTCGTGCCAGCCTGGCATCTTCTTCTTTGCTCCAAGGTCAATCTGCAGGTGCAGACAATGGAAGCTCTGAAAGTGAGTTAATTGGTAAAATATGTTGCAACTTACGTTCCCGACTCCAAGGATAATGTATGCCTAGGTAGAAGCTTGTGAATTGTTGTTTTTGATTGGACAATTTGAAGCCAACCTATGAACCCTCCAATGGAAGACCCTACTGGATTTGAACTGTTGATTATTTAAACCTGGTGCACAAGAAGAAAGCAGCCATTACCCGCTACCAGCCATTATAGACATTATCCGCCATTAGCCATTGCAGCCATTACCCGCCATTTGCAGGACATTGCAGCCATTATGGCCCATCTTGCCGACCTCGTCATTTTGCCATCTTCTACGATGCCAATTGATGTTCGATGAGACTTTGATGCTTTCTCTAATCGAGAGAAAGAGACTTTAAGTAATTCTCGCCCTAGAGACTTTAACTTCGATTTGCCCCTTTGCATAAAGTAGTAGTTTTGTCCTTTTATCTTGCCGCTGTGAGGCAATTGCCCCGTCCACCCTGCCCCCTTTGCCCCGTCCCATGCTGATCGAAACCGGTACCTGTGAGACGAAGACTTCCTTGAATGCTGATTGAATTTGGTAAATATGAAAGGAAAATGTACAATTGCATTGTGTTTCTTTTAGGTAACCAACTGCTGATATTTTATAAGAGCCCTAGCTAGGAGTTTTCCAAATTAATGTTGCTAAATTGTTTTTGCATGAAATCCCACATGCAGATGCTAATTTGAGGTTAGATGAGGATTCATTTGTCGCACGATGCAATTTGAGACCTTGTTATGCTGACTAATGTATGCAATTAGCTCATTACAGATTATAGTTTTAGTGGTTTGTGTTGCTATCATCGAATGCATTGTTATCCAAATGCTGCATAGATTGCATCTTTTTCGCCATTATGGACAGCTATTAATGTTCATTTACATATATCATTTGGTGTTGAGACACATTTATATCGTGCTAGCTTTGTTAATATAGGGAAATAAATTCATTAACTTTGAATAAACTGGTGTGGTTATTCATGGCCGGAAGGTCATGGTTCGCCGAAATGTTTTCTGGATTAATTGTGAAGTGTTATGTTGATCAGGGCATTGCTTATGTTCGTTATTGATTATTGATTTGATTAAATTGATTACTCTCGGGTGAAGAGAGCCCCACTTGGTCAAAAGATTCATCGACCCAAGAGCGTCCAAATACAGGTAATTTATTAGGTCGGAACGCTCTATCAGAACTAGGTGACTCTCTGTTAGCAGACGCAGACCTGGGGTTTCCTTTGCCAACCTAATACATTCTGTGACTTGTAATGTTGGTTCATTTTCCATTTTGCGTAACTGAAACCGTGTTAATGATGCAAGCTTACTCTTACTAGTGCTCCCCCCACAGTTACCGCCCTGTCATCCCAGTAAGCAATATCTACAGTGGATGGGTGCACTTATACTGGTTAATCGAGTCTGTAAGTATGGAATAATTAGGTGCATGCAAAAGAATATGCGCTGCGGCACATGCGCAGAATACTGACGCACCAGCTGCGTCACACAGGGGCACTTTGCTGCACGTGCGCACGCCCAGGACCTGCAGTGGCTTTGGGTTTAGCGCACTGGATCCGGTGTCAGCCAGGAAGAGCTGCTGTAGATTCCGTGAAACCATTCGCGTGAGGCCAGAGGAAGTTATGTAGCAGTTGGCGAGTGAGTGTCTGTGAACAATAAAGCGTCAGGGACCCGAGTCTGTACACGATGTTGGGAGGTGGGGGGCAGCTACGATGTTGGGAGGTGTGGGGCGGGATTGGGGGTCTGTGCAGCCTGCCTAAAGTCACAAAGTAAGGGTTTTCAAAAGAAATAAAATAGCTTTGGACCTTATGCCCTACAATCTTTGGAAAGCCGTCAAGGCTCACAAGCGACTCCACTTACAAATGATTTTTGCTGTTTCAAAAGAAAGACACACCCATGATTAAATATGTACACAACATGTCTTAACACATGATTTCAACAATAACACAAGTGGAATCGTTCAAGACCTCGTGGTGGTGATACAATACTGTCTAATTTCCAACAGCACACTCGCACACCTGAGAAACCAACAGTCACAGAACACTGAAAACAAGCACACACCACTCAGAGTAGCAAAACATTCCCAGAATCTTCACCCTGACTGACAGCACTCGCACATCCAACAGAACACACCATCAGAAGCACTCGAGCACCACTCCACGACTACTTCTATAGTCAGACTTAAACATGAGAATGGTTATAAGTAGACCAAACACATCTCCCTATGGTCTGCAGTAGCTGCAGTTCACAACAGAGACGCACAATGGCAAAGTCGACAGGTATGGCTTCTATTGTAAGTTATAAGTGAGACCTATTAGAATTGCCAGTGCTTGTTTATTTGTGCAAGGGTATATCGTCAAAGCTTGAGACCTAACGCATGAACCGAAAATTCCTGAGGCATAAATACTGCTGAGTGATTTATTGTAAGGAATGCTTTTCTGGGTTCCACAAATAAATGCTTACTTTAAATCTCAAAAAAGTCATATTAACTGTAAAGCTAAAGTATGTACTCGTTATGCTTTCATGTAAAGTGACCACTTCACCCCGTGGCATTACTGACAATGTCTCTAGTTCTAAACATTTCAACTACAAATCAGTTACTTCTGGTGTGCTAGTCTAATTAGTTCGATGGGAGCATAACAAGACTGCAGCGCCTAGAAGGCACTAAGCTACCTCTCACAGAGACAATCAGAACTTGAAACGTACCTGTAATGACCCGAAACAGAGAGGTCATCCTACTATTAAACACTCTTATGGTATAAACACATTTGGTATTATACATTCTAACAAACTTTTTGTTTTTTTGTTTTTACTCAGCTGAGTTCTTGATCGCACTCATTGATTTATAGACCCCCTCCGTAGGCACTGCATACCCTTGCCCCCTTTAACCATGACGCCTTGCCTTACGGTCCTCTTCCAATCAACTTTCATGGGATAAAAAACATATTGGTGCTGTTTGGTAGATAACTTGGGGAGAACTGCACATACCACCATAAAGCGATTCTACAAACAGATACACTTCTAGCAGGATGACTCCATTCACGAGGGGTTTATCTTTCTGCCTGTTTCCGCCTCATGGATTTTGTGCACCTTGGTCACCTAAGGTTCAGAACAAAGCCTATCATTTCCCTTTTTCAGCAGGCCCTTTGCTGCATGTACAATGCTGGATGCCACAAATAAATGGAAATGAAAAAAAAACAGGCAACATTGAAAGCGCACACAAATTAGGGCATTTTATTTCGAAATGGGTAAATACGGTTGCTGAAGAGATGTAGGCTCCTTCTGTGATGAACCTATGTTGAGGAGGAGCGCTGCCGCCAGTACAAGTCTCACGGGGGTTTGTTCTTTTATTTGAGCCCAGACCAGTTACTTACTCAGCAATGGGAGGTGACATCTGGCACCAGCCTCTTCTTAGGTAGGCTCTCGCCTTTAAACCAGAGTCTTCAAGCCAAAAGCAAGGAATATACATCATGTTACTCCTTCCACTCAGTCTCACATTAAAACTACAGCCATTACACCTTCCTACAAAAAAGCAAAAAACTAGGTGAAGGCTAAAGGCATATCATTTTTTCCTTTGGCTTTCATCTCTCTATTTCCCTTCCTTGCTTCAGCAGATGGTCAGTGGCGCTTAGAGATATAAGGGTTCTCTGCATCTCACAAATAGATGTCATGTTGATTCTCATCACCTCTGTTGATGATCATCGGCACTGAAGATAGTGCGAATCGGATCCCACACACTAGCAATAGCAGAGCTCACATTGAGCCGGCATGTTTATCACGGCACAGTAGTGACTGCCAGCCACTAAATACCTCTTGTATTTTGGGATGCTGGAACTACAAAAACAAATTGTGTAAGATTTCAAAAAGTTGTTTTCATGGTGGGACTTTTGTCCTTGCCACAGGGCGGCTTAGATATTATTAGTTTTACGATACAAAAAGTATTTACACACTGCTACTATGTCACCACTTGTGAAGTAATATCAGGTCAGTACTACAGGATGCCACATTCTATGTAGTCACAAGGGACAAACGATTGGTGATATCACTTCTTGTGAGGGCCTTAGGGTGGAGGTTAAAACAAACAAAAACACTGTGTGATATCACTAAAGTTATCACGGACACATTGCTGAGCTGGCATCCATAAACGTACCTACCTTGGCAGGTATGTAACACTCACATCTAATTGGTGGACATACTGTGGCAATCTCCTTAAAATGATGTATGGGGATTTAAAAGATCAGTCCTCTTTTGGGGGCGATATCTCAGAACTTTATTTTTGATATTCCTCGATGGTAAAAATAATTATTATAGGAGAGCTTAATTTATGAGTTCTGAGCGGCATGCGGGATACTGTAGCCAATGTGCAGATCATTTCAGGAGTCGATAAAGGATGCATTCTGGAACGACTTTTCACCTTTAAAGCAGTCCCTGCAATGCATATGCACAGCAAGCACCCCAGCTCTATCATGTGGTATTGCATTTTGAATGGATGAGAGGGATTACAACTGCTCAATTTACACACTTGAGAAAAGAAAAGTAAAGAACGCAAGATTAATACAAATAGTGATTGCAGAAGAAATGAAGATACAAACATTGGCTGGTAAGGATAATATACCTTCCCTTAAAAATGCCCAGAAAAAAACTAGAAAGGGGCAACAACACAGCATTTTTGAAAATTATAGGGGTTAAAATGAAAATTAAAAAAAAGTAGCGAGAAAATACAGCAAAAGGCATTCTTCAAAGATGCACTGGAAGAAATAAAAAATAAACTGCAGACCAGGGTGAAAATTGAGGTGGCACGGAGTGCAAAATAACAATGGACTGGGATGCTGAGATGAACTCACTGGCTTAGATTAATTCAATCATTTCATCCATCACATTTGTTTATATACTGAAGTGTGACACTTTAAGTTTAACAGGTATTTCTAGACAGGGGTCCCATGCTCACTGTGCTACTGGGATTAAGCTTTATGCAAAGGACAACCCCAAATCAGGGCGAAACCAGTCTTGGGTTGCTGGTGTTTTGGTTCAGGGAAGACCTGGCCTGGCAGTTCGGGCTGGACTATCCTTGTTGGAAAATGGCGAAGACTGATTTGCATGTGGCTGGGCCCAAACTGAGGTGGAATGGTGTGGAAAATAACAATGGACCGGGTTGTGGCACAGAGTAATTAAGAAAGACAGATTAATTCAAGCATTCATCCATCACTTGCTGTCGACTTCAGGAGAAATATGAGAGCAGCTAATCCTTTCAAACAAAAACGTATTAAAATCTTTAGAATCATGTGGTGATATTGCCTCACACATCAGTTTCACCAATGACTGCTGTATTAAAGTGCAGACCAACTTCTGCAAAAAGATCATAAACATCAACAATGGAATACGTGCAGAAAATGATAATGGCCAGAGAAACATAGTTGACTGGAGTTATATCTTGGATGGTGTGCCACCAAGAGATTTTAACATTTCCTCTATATAAAGAGAAGTAATCAATGAATTGTTAAGGGGTATTGCTAGAAATCGGGTTGTTGGTTGACTGGGGTGTGTGCCCTGGTCAAGCACCCGCCACAATCCTTTGCAGGGTGAATCACAAAAAGTCTCTAAATTAACATGTGCTTCACTCTGTGTAGTTTGGCACAAACAGAGGTCAAGGCTTAACTTAGAGTCAATGTGCAAAGTATTTATACAGCGTACAAACAATAATAAAGTGAAAACACAACACAAGAAAAATCTCACACTAATAGAGGAACATAGGGTAAAAACAATTTTAACAAGCATTTGCAATGCAACGAGTCTCGCGTTTGCTCGTGTTAGAGCGAATAGCATTGTAAACTCCTAACCAGACTTTTCTTGAGACATAAACCATGTACGTAACCGGAAAAAGTGAAATTAACTGTGTAACAGGGTCAATATTACACAATGCGCTCGACTTCTGCCAAGCGAGATCGCGTTGCGAAAATAGAGAAAAAGTAGTCCACAAACTGAATGGAAAACAGCAAGCTTTGCATGTTTTCTGTACTTGGTCGATGCGCTCGAGGAGGGCTAACCACCAGAAAAGGCATGACGTATGCGTGCCCTCCACTAATGAAAAATCAAGCAGATTTTAACAGGCAAGCCCACGAACCAATGAAAGACACTGACGTCACGTGGAGGGGCACCGAGCCCTTATTAATCCCTAATTCTTCTCGCTAGCGAAACGCATGCGCATGCGCATGCGAATGCAACACAGGCTCAACCCTAAAAACTAGAGTAAATATCAAAGCGCTAACTGTGGGCACATAAGACCAGGTCAAAGTAGAAAAATATGGCCACTGTGATGAGGCGCGGTTTGGATACAAGAAGAGGTTTGGGTCCAGTCAGCACTCACCTCTGAACTTTAAAAAAATGACTGAGAACATTTTTCTGAGAAGGTAAAGTTCAGCGGGTCAAGGCTGCAAGAGGTGTCAGAGGAGGGAGTGTAATTTTCTGATGGCCTTGGGTTAAAGCTACAGTGAAGATTTCTACGTTCAGACAGTCGACGAGATGGAAGCCCAAATCTCCAGCAGAGGCAGGGGGCTGTAGCAAAAGACAGTTCCAGAAAGTGGATATGCCTTTGGTGAAGTACAGATGAAAAGGATTTGCTGCTGTGTAGAAGAATGTGGAGGGAGAAGCCGTGAAGTCAATCTGACTGGCGATGTACCTCGGGCGAATTGGTGAGCAGGTTGGTCCCAGTCTCCTCCTGGTTCTCAGAGCAATTTTTAGTCAAATGATTTCCATGACCACACTTTTAGATTTTGGCTATCTGGGCACCTTTAGCACAATTTCCAAGGACCCAGGACTGGAGGTACACTACTTGGAGGGTCAAGACTTACTCAGGTGTGGGTTCAAGATGGAGGATCCTTCTGTATCCCTAAGGCTCTCCACAGGAGGCAAGCAAGCTAGCCCCTGAGAGTCATGCTGGAGGCCCTGGTACATTTAAAGACCCAGTCCTTGTCCCCAGTCAGAAGGTAGCAGAGCAGCAGGACAATGAGGGTAGCAACCCAGCAGAGTAGCAGTACAGCAGTCCTTCCTGGCAGAGTAGCCACAGGTCTTGAAGTGTAGTGAAGAGTTGGTGTCTGAGGTCCTACTTTTATACCCAGGTGCTCTGGCTCTGAAAGGTGGAAGATGCTTCTAGATGGTGGCTTTGGAGTGTCTGGAATTTCCTGCCTCCCATACATGGCTCCAAGCTGGCTGCAGTAACAATGTGGGGTTGTAGGCCCTTTGTGTGATAGCTACCTGCTCTCAATTGAAAACAATAGCCTATTAAATTTAATAAGGAATCCCCAATGTTATTCTATGGGAGGGGTAGGCCTCACAGTAATGAAACATGAATTTAGGAGTTTTTCACTATCAGGACATGTAAAAAAAAAAAAAAAAAAGCCAACCTTTTAATGACAGAGCACCCTCCCATACGGGCTACCTAGGACCTACTTTATGGGCAACATATGTGTGATAAAAGGGGAGTTTAAGGCTTGGCAAGGGGGGTTTAATGCCAAGTCGACGTGGCAGTTTACCACTACAGTCAGGCTGCAATGGCACACCTATTACATGTTTTAAGGTGCTACTTGAGTGGGTGGCACATAAGTGCTGCAGTTCCACTCATAGCATTTAATTTACAGTCGCTGGGTATATGTTAGACCTGGCATCCTTGGCATGGTTTCACCTACCTTTTAGCCCATCTGACCTCCTGTTTTTTTGCTGGCTTCTAGGGTTCTGTGAACATTACGACTGCTGACCAGTGCTAAAGTGCAGATGCTCTGCACTCTAAAACATGGCAACTTTGGCTTATTCACAACTGGCATATTTAACTTAATTACTTGTCAGTCCCTAGTAGAGAACACTAGGTGTGCATAGGGTCTGTAAATTTAATGCTATTAGTGGGCCTGCAGCACTGCTTGTGCCACCCACTACAGTAGTGTTGGACCTGGTGCTTTTTCAGGGTCATCCCCAAACTTTTGGCCTCTTCCTTCTATTTTTTTTTCTGACCTGTTTTTGTTGGCTTTAGGACTCTGGACACTTTACCACTGCTAACCAATGCTAAAGTGCATATGCTCCCTGTCTAAATTGTATTGGTGGTTTATCCATTATTGACATATTTGATTTACCAGTAAGTCCCTAGTACAGTACAGTATGTGTGCCCAGGGCCTGTAAACCAAATGCTACTGGTGGGCCCACAGCACTGATTGTGCCATCCACAATAAACCCTATAAACATGTGTCAGACCTGCCATGGCAGTGTCTGTGTGTGCAGTTTGGAACTGCCAAAACCTTCCCTTTTACTTTCCCTTCTACTACATGCAAGTCACCACTAAGGTAGGCCCAAGGCAGCACCATCGGCAGGGTGAGTGTATTTAAAAGGTAGGACATTTACTAGTGTGTTTTGTATGTCCTGATAGTGAAATACTGCTATATTCATTTTCCACTATTGCAAGGCCTATCTCTCCCACAGGATAATATGGGGACTGCCTTAAAATGTCCTTTAAGTGTAATTTCCCATTAGCAGCAGATAAAGATATGGAGCTTGGGGTCTCTGAACTCACAATTTAAAAATACATCTTTTGGTTAAGTTGGTTTTAAATTGTAAGTTTGAAAATGCCACTTTTAGAAAGTGGGCATTTTGTTGCTTAACCATTCTGTGCCTCCGCCTGGCCGTGGAATACACGTCTGGGTCAGACTGACATTTGGGCTGTTTGTAAAATCACTCAGCAGTCAAACAAAAGGAGCTGAGGTGTGTCCTGCATATCCTGATGGGTCTTCCTGGGCTAGAGTGGAGTGAAGAACTGGCACTTGCACCTGAATAGGGCTGTCCCTGTCCTTACACAAAGCAGTCTCCAACCCCGTGGAGTGTGTCTGGGCCCAGGACAGGGAGAGGCAGGGTCCTGTACACCACAACAACTTTCCTTTGAAGTTTGCCTACTTCAAAGGCAGAAATGAGTATAAGTATTGGACTGCTGACACCACAACTTTAGAATACTTCTGGACTGAGGACATTCTGCTAGTGAGAAGAGCTGGATGCTTGAGGAGGACCTGCCACTCTGCCTGTTGCTTTGATGTGCTAGCCTGCTGCTGTGTCTCCTGCCCTGGGAGTGAAATCGCGGGATTTTGCTTTCTACATCCTGCTTTCCAAGGTTCTCCAAGGGCTTGAACTGAGCTTGCCTCTGGTTAAGAAGTCTCAGAGACATCAAAGACTTCCCCTGCCAGCCCCTGGGTTTTCTTGTTGAAACCTGGCCTAAAAACAATAAGAACCAGGCACATCGACTCCGGACGACTCCAGAACTGGCACCGCTGCCTACATCCAAAGCCATGGTCCCCACTGGAGTGCAATGACAGTGACCCACGCTTCAGACCCGGCGCTGCTGCACTGCCTCTGTAGTACAGCAACATCATGAGTCCCGAGTGTTGTGTCTCAACATCCGTGACACAAGACTCTGATGCGGTGCCTGTGGCCCTGTGGTGTGACCACGACCCTGAGAGGTTGCCTAACGCGTCTTGAACAGCCGGATTCTTCAATGCACGCCGGATCATAAAGAACCGATGCCTCTCCACCGATGCTGTATCACCTCCCCTGCAACCATAAGGAACCGAGGCCTCACAGTAAGGAACAGACACCTCACCTCCCCGGTGGCAGTAAGGAACCGTCACTGCACTGGCTCCACTGACACCTCACCTACCCGACTCTGTGCATCATCTTTGTTTTCTTATTTCTTAGGTACTGTACCTGGGGTTGATGCGATCCATGAGTTGCGTCGGACTGTTGGGAACGACTCAGTCAACGATGTTGTGATAGTCCCAGGTGGAGCTATTGTGTTTCTAAGGGCCAGATGTAGCAAAGTTTTGCGAGTCGCAAATGGGCCGATTCGCTATTTGCGACAGTGCAAAATCGGAAATGGGATGCAAAAACCCCATTACCGACTTGCAAAAAGCGATGGGACCCGTTTGCGAGTCGCATCAGTTGCGACCCCATTTTGCGACCCGCAAATTGCAAGTCGCAATTTGCGAGTCGCAAACCCTATGCAATTGCAACTCGCAAATTGCGACTAGTCGCAAAAAGCCCATTTTGCACTTGCAATTTACCACTAACTCAGAGCAGGTGGTAACCATAACCAAAGTATAAAAGGAGACCCAGAAGGCATCTGGGTTACTCAACATGGCGGAGATATACCTGATAGCAGTGAGAAGGAGAGTCCACGCAGCCCAGCAGAGGAGGAGGAGGGGCCACAGACAGGAGAAGATATATAGAACAAGGCAGACTCTTTTTCAGCAAACTGAGGATGAGATATACGATAAATACCACCTTAGCAGCGCAGCCATACTAGAATTAATTGATTTACTGAAACCACAGCTAGAACACCAGACTCTGCGTGGCTGCGCCATCCCTACGCATGTGCAAGTGCTATGCTCACTCCACCTCTTGGCCTCAGGGAGCTATCAGGGGGTAATTGCTGTGGCAGGTGGGGTATCCCAAAGTTCAGTGTTAAGGTTCCTCAGGGCATTCCTAGATGCCATACTCACACACAGGTCTCACTTCATATACCTACCCAGGAATGAGGCAGAAATTAACAGCACCAAGCTGGACTTTTACTGCATTGCCCACTTTCCCCATGTCATAGGGTGTGTAGATAGTGGGATACATCAACGCCTGGAACGTGGGGAATTTGGAGACGGATACCTCCTAGGTAGAGCTACAGACATACACACAGGTCACTGTGCACAACAATCAGGACTTCCTAACAGTGTACTTTTTGTGCCCAACAGGTGACAGTGCATATGCTCCAAGGCCATGGATCATGACTCCGTTTTTAACACCCAGCAATGAATGTGAGAGGCGATACAACAATGCACATAAGAGGACCAGGACCCTTATTGAGCGCACCTTCGGACTCCTGAAAGCAAGATTCAGATGCCTCCACCGCAGTGGAGGTGCCCTCCAGTATACCCCCATTACAGCATTCAAAATTGTGGTCGCATGCACCATCCTCCACAACATAGCCACCTGACGTGGGCTACCTCTCACCCCTGCAGACCCAGATCCTGATGATGAAGAGCAAGAACAACCACATCGCCATCATTGGGATAGGAGTATAGCTAATCAAGGCAGACTGAGACGGGAACACATCGCAACACAATACTTTGGAAGGTACGTGTCAACTCCAACCATACTCACCTCTTGACCAAAAAAATTGTTAAGTGGAACAAAAATAACTATTTTATTAGTGCAGAAATGAAACTATTTACAAGTAATGAATGTCCATGGGCATGAAAATGCACACCAGGCATGTGGCACATTGACGTCATGTGCCACTTCTAATGGTCCAGGGTGATCTCTATGACCTCCTGCCCCTCCTGCCAGCCTGGCTGGTCCCTGGTGCTTCCGTGGTGCTCTGCCTGCTACTCCTGAGCACCCTGCTGTCAGTGACAGAGACACTGCTCACTGTCGAGCCCTCCTCACTGTCCTGGGGCGTTTCCCCTGTGCCCCTAGACATATTCTGTGTCTCCATCAAGTCAATGATGTGGGTCAGACGTCCCAGGCCCATAGCCACATCCCCAGCTAAATGGCCCATTTCCACCTGCAGCCCAACTGTCCTCCTCGACAGGCCTGTGGTGTTCATGGCGAGCCTGCCGATGGATGTGGCCATCCTGTCCAGTCTGTGCAGGAGCTGACGGTCCCTGCGCCGCTCACCCTCGGCCTGGGCCAGTAGTCCTCCCGCCAGTTCCCTCATGGCAAGGTCCCCAGTGTTAGTGCAGATCATGTCCATCCTTGAGTTCAGGTTCTGCATGCTGGCATGGTTATTGCGCACGAAGCGGTGCAGCACACCACTAATCCTCCCTAAAATTCGATTTTGTAGGCGCTGACCATGCAGCAGATGTGCCTCACTAGTGCTGGGAGGTAGTTGCCCGGATGCAGACTGCAGCCCTGATGTCCTGGACCTGCGACGCCTGCGCAGTGGTGGCTGCCCTGTGATTTCACCTGTCTCATCCCTGCCTGTTGCTGGGGCAGCCTCTTGGGATACTGTTGCAGCAGGTGTGGCTACTGCAGGGATGCTGTTGACCGTGCAGGTGGGGGTGCTGGCGGGTCCTGAGGTGTCCTCATGGGGCTGGCTGATTGGAGTAGTGGTGGTGTCTTGTTGGAGACCTGTGGGACATGGGGAACAGACTGTCAGTGTCTACTATCTGTTGCACACTTCCTAATAAACATTTGCCTATGAACTGCCTACTTGACTACACTTCCCATAATGCATCATTCTGGTGTTTGCTACCCTGAAATGGAGCTATCTTGGTTGTGCATGCCCCTGTGTACATGGTGGGTGGGGGTATGGCATTGATAGGGGTACAGGCATGTCACATGGTACTCACCGGTTGATGTGCTGGGCTCTGAGGTGTCCAGGTCCCCAAATCCAGAAACTGCCTCCTGCTCCAAGGTTTCCTCCACCCTTTCTTCCAGGGGTGTGGGTGGTGGCACAGACGATGGTCCCCCTCCTGTGCCTCTCATCTCCCGGAGCCTTTCAGCCACCCTCTCCTTGGTCCGGGAGCGGAGGTCATACCACCTTTTCTTGATGTCATCTATGCTCCTGTGGCTCACCCCCAGGGAATTTATCTTGTCCTGTATGTCCTGCCACAGCTGTTTCTTGGTGGCTTCAGGAACATTGAGGACTGATTTTCCAAACAAGTCACCATAGTGCTGACAGCATTCGTCTGTCAGCACCTCCAGCTCCCTCTCTGAGAATTTCTGCTTCCTCTTCCGTGGTGTTCCTTCCATGGCAGCTGCTGTTTGTCCTGTGTGTAGTTCAGCAGTTTTAAAAGGGTGTGGTCCTCCCTCCTCCCAGGTGTATTAGTAAACTTCCTGGCTGTGATGTCATCATCATGTGCCAGGAAGTGTTTCCAGAGTGTTCTGGAGTGGTTTCTGGAGTGTTCTGCTGCACCTGTAATCAATTAAAAAGCTAATCGCAATTTGCAACATCCACTCGCTAATTGCGAGTTCGTTTTTTGCACACTCGCAAAAAGCGACCTGGCAATCGGCGGACTCGCACACTGCGTTGCGAGTCCGGGTGCGAGTCGCAATTTCAGCACTTTTTTTTGCCTGCATTCCAATTTGCGACTCGCATTTTGGGAGTCGCACCAACTCGCAAAATCCGAGTCGCAAATTTATTGTTTGCTACATCTGGCCCTAAGTTCTTTATTGGAATTTAATCTTTAAATATTCATATCTGCTTGTTTATGTTGGATTTCTGTCGTTTTGGTCTTGTTTTATTCAGATAAATACTGGCTATTTTTCGAAACTGGTGTGGTGTCACTGTGTGGGTACGAATACTCAACATATTGCCTCTGAGATAAGCCTGACTGATTGTGTCAATCTACCAAGGGGGTGAGCAGGGGTTATCATGGGAGTGTGACTCTCTTGCCCTGACTAGAGTGAGGGTCCTTACTTGGACAGGGTGTAAACTGACTGCCAACTAGAGACCCCATTTCTAAAAAGTGACCTTCAAACATGTCTCACGCCTGCCAGTGCAAAGCCTGTGTGTGTAGTTTTAATCTGTCATTGCAACCTAAACCTTCCTTTTTATTACATGTAAGTTACCCCAAGGGTAGGTCCAAGGGCAGGGTGCATTGTAATCAAAAAGTTGAACAAGTACTTTTTAGTTTAACATGTCCAGGTAGTGGAAAAACCCCTAAATTTGTTTTCCACTGCTGCAAGGCCTATCTCTCCCATAGGGCAACATTGGGATTGCCTTATAGCATATGTTTAAGCGTCATTTCCAATTGGGAGAAGATTAAAATTTGGAGTTTGGTGTCACAACTCATGGTGAAGTCAGATTTTAAATTGTAAATCTAGAAATGTCACTTTTAGAAAGTTGGCATTTCCTTATTTTTGCCATTTGGTGGCTGCTATCTGTTTTTAATTACATGTATGGGGTGGGATGACAGCTGGACTATGAGTATTTCTCCTAGACAGCCACACACAATGGGAGCTTATTTGTGACCTGATAGGCCATGCACATCCTGAAGGGCCCACATTTAAATTCAATTTAGACCAAAGGGGTCTCCTCGGGGTAGGGTACTAAACACCATTTGTGGTTCATTAAAGATTTCCCAATAGGGCCTGTCCTTTATATTTCCAATTTTTAGAAAAGGCAGTTGGAATGTTCCACACTGTTTTAGGCCAACTTAACTGCTGGATTATAAAGTTAGACAGGCTGATTCCTACTGGAGCTTTTGCACGGATGGGCCATGAAAGAGGAAATCATTTCTGTCAAGCTAGGCTTGAGGAAGCAGTGCTACAACCTACATTTGATAATCAATAAGTAGGTTACTGCTATATTGCTAGAGCGTGCACTCCTCCCTTTCAGTTACAGTGAGTTATAGCAGTAAAAGTAAATGGTCTGACTATACCAGTTCAGGAAAGAGAATGCTCCTAGGTTACTTGCTGTCTCTATATTTTGGAGGAGGTGCTGGTTTAGTGAGATCTCCCAAAGAGAAGTGAAATAGCTTGCACCTTCTGTGTCATGCATAAAATCTGACTGTAAGAAATTGGGCTATTGGTTGATTGAGGTGTGAGCCCTGGTCAAGCAGCAACCACAATCCTTGTCAGGGTGAGGTACAAGTCGATCCTAAGTTACCCTGTGATCAACCCTCTCATAGCTTTAAACAGTGCAGTCAGGCTTAACTTGGAGGCAAGGTGAAAAGGATTTGTGCAACACTTCAAACAATAATAAAGTGAAAAATACCAAACAAAAGGATCCTACACCAGGTTCGGAAAGTACAGTAAAATTTAATAAATTAAACAAGAGCAAAACAACAAAAATCCCATTAGTAGAAATGGAGTCGCAGCTTATTTTTAGAGATTTAAGTGTAAAATTGTGCTGAAAGCACAAAGCACTAACCATCCAGTAAGTGGAGGAAAATTCTGAATAACACAATTAAATCACAACCATAGAATTATCGTTGAAAAATGATTTGAATTATTAGATTTTTATGTTCATGTTGTTTATGTAGAGTTATGATTTATTGTTATGTATAGTGCTTTTAACAATGCATGTAGCAAAATTCGGTGTATCAATATGATACAAGGGGCTAGATAATGAGTAATATAAAGAGATGAAGTAAATAAAAGAATTGGTGTTAAAATAATACATATGTCTCCCAGTGATCAATTAAGGTGTTCACTTCGGGCATAGTAGATATATATTTGTTGCTACAATATAATTGGAGCACGTTCACATGGTTTGTACCCGTCCGGATACAGTAGGGTTATATGGGCTGGCCCCCTAAGTTTATTGGACCAGTTCAAAGCAACACTTTCAGGCTGATTACGATGAAGTGGAGGTCAGCTAGTCACCAGTTAAGGCCCGCTTAAATTTCACTTCTCAAATCCGTGCCTAGATTCCAGTTTGCGTTGGAGAGGGTCATGAGAAGCAGGGAGAACATCGCAGGAGGCTGTATCTCAAAGAGACAGCCACCAGAGCTTAGTGTTGATCGCAGTGCGAAGGATGAGTTCTTGGTGCAAACTGGCTCATTTGCAGTTGCAAAGAGTCCAAAAGCTTGAATTCAGCTCCCTTGAACCACACCAAGGGTCCAAGATTTAAGGGGCATAATTCGGGCATCTGGAATTCCCTACAGCTGGATCCAGTGGCTGTGCAGGATGTTGGACAGCCTTTTATGTCCCTTGGAGTCCTTTGGTGTCTTGGGATTAAGGGGGAAGTAGCAGGTCTACTTCTTTTCTCATCCAGGCAAGAGAACAGCGGGTCCACATAGCAGGGCTGCAGTTCCTTTAGAGTGGCATTCCTTTCAGCAGCACAGCAGTCCTTCTTCCTGGAAGAGTATCCACTGGTGCAGAAACGTACTAAAGAGTTGGTTTCTGGGGCCTAGTATTTATACCCAGTTGTACCTCTAATGTGGGAGAAGCTTCTAGAAGCATGCTTTTGAAGTGCACAGATGCCCTGCCTTCCTGGATCAAGACTAACTACAGAGGGTACGGAACCCTTTGTTTGGAGACAGGACACAGCCTATTCAAGTGTAAGTCGGGTATGGCCCAGTTCTTCCCTCCCATCCTGCCAGTCATGGCCCATCCAGTCACATCTAAGCTCCCCATTGTGTGTGGCTGTCAGGGAGTGACATACAAAACCCAACTGTCAGATACACCAAGTCATGTGACCTGGAGACAGGCTGCAGGCACCAAATGGCTAAGGCAAGAAAATGTTAACTTACTAAAAGTGGCATTTTAAAAACTGTAATTTAAAATCAACTTCACAATAAGTTAGCATTTTAAATTCCAATTCCAGAGACACCAGACATGACTCATTACCTGTTCCCATTCGGAAATTACACTAATAAAATGTAATAAGGTAACTCCGTTGTTACCCTATGGGAGAGGTTGGTCTTGCAGTAAGGAAAAACAATTTTAAGAGTTTTTCAATACCAGGACATGTAAACCTCAAAACTACATGTCCAAACTTTAAATACACCACAATCTGCCCTGTGGGCAGCCAAGGGCCTGGCTTAAGGGTGCGCTATACGTATTAAAAAGGAAGGTTATGGCTTGGCAAAGGGTTTAGCTTGCCAGGTCAACATGGCACTTTAAAACTGCGCACACACAGGCTGCAATGGAAGGCCTGAGACATGTTTAAAGGGCTAATTAAGTGGGTGACACAATCAGTACTGCAGACCCAACAGTAGCAATTACTTTACAGGCCCTAGGCACAAGTAGTGACACTTTTCTAGGAATCTATAAGTACATTAAATATCCCATTTGGCAACAAACCAATGTTACCATGGTTCAAGCAGAAAGCACAAGCATTTTAGCACTGGTTAGCAGTGGTAAAGTGTGCAAAGTTCGAAGGCCAGGAAAAACCAAGTCCGCGATAACTGGTGGTGTGAAGGCAAAAAGTTAGGGGAAAACCATGCAAAGGATGGCAGGTCCAACACTGATCTTCAGTTCTCCGATCGCTGTCATGAATTCCTGGTACTGCACGTTTGTGGCCTAGGTGGATTCCCTGAAGTTGAAAATGTATGTACCCAAGTTGAAGACACTGTAGATTGGTTACATAAATCTGAAAAATCTATCCATTCACGATTCTTGAAAAACATTAAGGGGGTCATTCTGACCCCGGCGGTCTCTGACCGCCGGGGCCAGGGTCGGCGGGAGCACCGCCGACAGACCGGCGGTGCCCCGCAGGGCATTCTGACCGCGGCGGTTCGGCCGCGGTCAGATGCGGGAAACCAGCGGTCTCCCGCCGGTTTCCCGCTGCCCTGCAGAATCCTCCATGGCGGCGACCCCCTACCGCCATCCTGACAGGATGGCGGTAGGGGGTGCCGCGGGGCCCCTGGGGGCCCCTGCAGTGCCCATGCCAATGGCATGGGCACTGCAGGGGCCCCCGTAAGCCCATGCCAATGGCATGGGCACTGCAGGGGCCCCCGTAAGAGGGCCCCACAAAGTATTTCAGTGTCTGCTATTCAGACACTGAAATACGCGACGGGTGCCACTGCACCCGTCGCACCCCTGCAACTCCGCCGGCTCCATTCGGAGCCGGCATCCTCGTTGCAGGGGCATTTCCGCTGGGCCGGCGGGCGCTCTTTTGGAGAGCGCCCGCCGGCCCAGCAGAAATGTATGAATGGCCGCCGCGGTCTTTTGACCGCGGTGCGGTCATTTGTCGGCCGCCCGCCAAGGTCTGAATCAGGCCCTAAATCATTTTTGTAGGAAAGTCCTTTCAGCCCTGGTCTCCCCCAAACTTTATGGACAGATACTGGTGGTTTCTGACTCTTGGTTGTGCCCTGGCTACTGCTTACCTGTCCCAGGGCCAGTGCTTTGTGTAAAGTGGATATGAAAAGTAGGCTAATTGGCAGTATCAACCTACCTGTAAGTCCCTAGTATATGGTAGGGCATGTAGGTTTACGGATGCCAGCATAGGTACTGCACCCATAGGCACACTGCTGAGGTGCCCAGTGGTATTTTAAAGGCAGGCTGGCCTTGCTGGCTGCTTTTAATCTAAAGTTCCATGCAAATATTGGAATTAAAAGTACTTCCAAAGCCTTAAACTACCTTATTTTTTTTACAAATAAGTCACCCATAAGGTGTGCACGTAGGGCTGGGTGCTATGTAACTATAAGCAGGAATTTTATTTTAAAAAAACTTGTTTTTATAAACCCTGTGAGGTAAAATAGCCAAATTTGTTTTCCCCTTACAGTGAATGGGCTCCCTATGCTAAAATAAGGTGGCTTTATTTTAATTTAATTAATAAAGTCCCAAAATGTGCTAACTATATCAAGTTTGGCATCAAACTTATTGTTATAATAAATCCAACTTGCCATTGTTGAATTTAATATAACTAGTTCAGAGAAAGAGCTTTAAAACTCTACTGAAAGTTGCCAACTTCAGCTTTGTAGTGCCCGTCTCTGATTGGTCAGCCTCTGGCAGCCTGGCCAGGCTACCTTGATGAGGGCAGAAGACAAAGAATGTGCCTAGGGGAGAAGATCTGCCTCAGCAGATGGGGAAAACAGGATGGGGGGAGAGCAGCAAAAGTAGACTTCAAAGGAGGGAAGGACATTTGGAGCAGCTCAGGGACTCCCCCATTTCCCGCAAATCCAGACAACCAGGTACCCTCTTGATTAGGTTAGGCGAGAGAAGGAAAGGGGTCTGTTAAGGATTTGTAGCCACACCAGTAGGTAGACTCAGCCAGACCTAACCTCTAAAATTCAGTTTCAACCATTTTGGATTTTTAAAGAATGTTGCTCTCTGGGATTGATTTTTGCCACACTTCCCAGGAAGTGGTCATCCAAGAGGGTGGTGGCCTGCCAGCGATTGTACAGTTGCAACCCCCCCCCATGCTTTTCACCCCAATAGCAAGGATAAATTTGGCAGTACTGCATCCACATCTGAGATCCCTACAAGGAACATTATCATCAGAAGAAGAACTGCCCTGCTGGACCCTTGCCCTGCACCTGGACACTGCACTCAAAGACTGCACCAGCTGCATACTCGGGCTTCACCACAAAAAGGACTTGCCTGCCGTCAACTGGTTCAAGAAGGGACTCCCTGCTTGCTACAGGTGAAAAATAGCTAACTACAGTCCCCCGCATAAAATCCTGTAGGAACTGACCAGATGACCACTTCAGTTCAGTGGTCATTTTGGAGTTTGAGCCAGGTGCATTCTGAGAGATGGAGTCCTAACCCTCAAGGAGTAACTCAGAGACTCTGGAACCTTGGGGTGAGCTGAAGACTCCTAAAGAACATTCAAAGACCTTCTGAAATAAGATCCAGATGTTTGGAGAACTTTTTGAAAAAAGCTCCATAAAAGGGACCTACCACGACTTCGTAGGTCAAGCCAGCTTACATCCACCGCGACCCGGCCTGACTTGCAGGTTCGTCCTGCTGAAAACCACCAGCCCCCCAGACTTTCAGGATTTCACAGAGGGGTCTTGGAAAGGCAAACCATCTACGTAGACTCAAAATCGGCTTGCTGTGGAGGGTCCCCCATCAGCGGAGAGAAAAAGCTCCAAAAAAGTGACAAAGTCTGAATGGAAAAAGTTGACTGGGACTTCCTGCGCAGTGTATCCGAGGAGGGCTCCAGGGACATCGAATCGAGATTCAGCTTCGGCCCGGACGAAGATTTCCATCCTGAGAAATCGACTAAGTAAAAAAATAAACTTCTTCACCTAAGAGGGCTCCAGACAGGCTGGATGAGATTGGTGACTTTGTCTCGCGGAAGAAAATCTTCAAGAAAAAGACTAAGCCAGAAGGTAAACTTTTGACCGAGGCCTACCGTTTGCTGTAGACAAGCAGGCCTCCATCGTAGTGGGCCTTAAACTTTTGCTTTGCCCTGGATGAAGTGCGACCAGATATCCAGAGTGGCTCTTTTAGGTTCTATACGCTAAAAAACATTAATTCTTTGAAAATTCATATCTGCTGTTTCCCTTATCCGATTTTATTTGTTTTTATGCCAAATTAAAGATAGAAATGTTTCCTATTTTAATAAATTTGCTTTGGATTTTTTCCTGTGTTTTATTTTATCACTGTTTTGTGATATTTGAATGCTTTACATACTTTGGCCCTCATTACGAGTTTAGCAGTCAGTGGACCGCTGCGGTGGAGATGGCGGTCGCACCGCCGTCGGCCTGGCGGTATAGACCGCCATATTACGAGTACAGGGAAGGCACCTTCTAGTGCCCGGAAGCAACAAACGGGGCCCCGATACTCCACTGTGCAAAACGGGGGCCCTTCGGTAATTAGGAGACGAGGGGGGCGGCACGCACCCCCTCTGGGTTTATAACAGGCCCCTCCTGGGGCCTGCCATCTCTGGGTGCCCCCCGGGCCTCCACTGGCCCTCCAACCGGGTGGGAGGGGGTGTAAAACAATGCCCCAAAACAATTGGTGGCCTGGCGGCACGGGAGCCTCCAATGAGGCTTCCACCCGGCACACCGCCAAGATATCTGTATCGGGCCCCTCCTGGAACCCACGATTACGATCACTGGGTAGGGCCACAAAGGGAGACCGGCAGTGCGGGGGGCCTCCGGCGAGGC
This sequence comes from Pleurodeles waltl, assembly GCF_031143425.1. Classification (NCBI taxonomy): domain Eukaryota; kingdom Metazoa; phylum Chordata; class Amphibia; order Caudata; family Salamandridae; genus Pleurodeles; species Pleurodeles waltl. The sequence continues at coordinate 331,941,266 of NC_090442.1, read as the reverse complement.
GTCCGCCCTGCCCACGGTCTCTGCCAACACAAGAAGGGCTCTGTTTGGGCTGGGGGAGCCTCCGATGAGGCTTCCTTCTCCCCGCCTATAAAGATAAAAGGGAGCTCGGTGGGGAGGGGAGCCTCTGAAGAGGCTTCCTTCCCCACACGGCTTCCAAATGGAGGTTGCGCCCTGCCCGGGCCATAACACGCAGCAGGCACCAGAGTGGGTGCCTGCTTGTGCCCCCGGGGTGCTCCTCAAAGCACACTTCGCCCCGGGGCACGGTAGGAGTGCGCTTGCTCCTTTTTTCTACTTGATGGTGCTCCGGGGGTCCCCGGCATAGCGCGTCACTCGCGCTTCCACAAGGCACCCCGGGCTGCGGCGGTAAAGTTTGAAGACATCACAACACACGCTTGGCCAAGCTCAACGCCTGTGTCGCGGCGGTGATGTTTTTGCAGCATCAAGTGCCTTCAGGCGCTGGGGACAGTTTTCTGAGCCACCAGAACGTGCTTTCAGAGCGCTTTACCAATCAATAGATGAGTGCTCCTCCAGGCACTAGGTTCATGGAGAAAAGGCGCTCCTCATGGGCTTTATGAAGTTGCAAGGGTCAGGTGCCCCAGCACCCTGTCCTTGGGGGACAAATGTCCAGGACAAAGCAGCACAGGTGGCAGGGCCCAGCAGCGGACCAGTGCAAGGGGCATGCAGGCAGATGGCAGACTCTCTTAGTGACCCAGCAGGTCACAGGTCAGCAAAGCAGCAGCAGTCCATGGCAATTCCTGGGGAGTCCCTCCAGCAGTCCGTGTCCCGTTCCAGGTAAGTTCCAAAAGGTCTCCAAATTGGGGGAAAACTCCCCTGTACTTATACTCAGTTTTATAGTGTGTTACAAAGAAAGGGGAGAGGAGGTTCCAACCAGTTACAACTGGTTCTGGGACTGTCCCCCCTCTCTCCTCCAGCACAGGCTCCAAACATTAGCTGGGGGTAAACGACTCCATTGTGTGAGGCCAGGGCACAGCCTTTACAAATGCAGGTGTGCCCCCGCCTCTCCCTTCTCTCAGCCCAGGAAGACTATTCAGTATGCAGATGCACCTCTGTGACACCTCCACCCTCCCTGTGTACAGGCTGTCTGAAAAGTATGCACAAAGGCCAACTGTCACTCTGCCCAGACGTGGATTGGAGTCAAGCTGCAAAACACCAGAGTCATATGCACAGAGAAATGCTCACTTTCTAGCAGTGGCATTTCTATAATAGTAATAAAAAATCCACTTACACCAGTAAGCAGCATTTCTCATCTCCATCACAACCATACCAATTATGCCTACGCTACCCTTCATAAATCAGACAATACCACCTACACATAAGGCAGGGCATTTCCAAGGCAATCCTATGAGGAGGCAGCTGCCACAGCATTGAGAAACCAAATAGGCTGTTTGTCAATACCAGGACAGGCCATGATACCTGGCACATGTCCTGCCTTCTACATAGATAGCAACCTGCCCATTCGGCTAGCTTGGGCCTACCTTAGGGGTGACTAACATGTAGTAAAAGGGAAGTTCTGGGCCTGGCAAGTAAATTTAGATGCCAGGTCCCCGTGGCAGAAAACTGCGCACACAGGCACTGCGCTAGCAGGCCTGAGACAGGTTTGAAAGGCTACTTCAGTGGGTGGCACAAGCAGCGCTGCAGGCCCACTAGTAGCATTTAATTTACAGGCCGCTGGGTATCGAGATACCACTGTACAAGGGACTTACAGGTAAATAAATATGCCAAATAGGTATAAGCCACTCATACCAACTTTAGAAGGGAGAGCACCTGCACTTTAGCACTGATCAGCAGTGATAAACTGCTCGTAGTCCTAGAGCCAACAGCAAGAGGTTAGAAGAAACAGGAGGAAGGAGGCAAAAAGTCAGGGGATGAACCTGCCACAAGGGCCAGGTCCAACACCAACCCTCCAGGGTGAGCGGGCACGGGCAACTGGGTGAGGAGCTACAGGGAGGCCGGTGCTGGCAAGGGGGGTGGCGGACATGGATGGTGCAGGCATAGGGCCTGAAGGTTCAGCCACCACCAGAGAGTCGCCATCGGAAGAAGAATCAGATGATGGTGTAGATGTTCCTGTCTCCCCCGTGGTGCTCCACTCGCCCTCCATCCCAATGGTCCCCTCGGCTCTACTAGTATCAGCCTCCTGGGTCCCGTGGGATGCAGCTTCCCCACTCGCTGGTGCCCCTTCTTCTTTGCCAGATGATGCTGATGCACACAGAGGACAGGGAGGGAAGGTGGTACAGTGAGAGTCAGCACTGAAAAAGAGACAGGGAGCAACTGGTCACTGCCAGCACAACAGACACACACGTTACTACAACATACTCTAATGTCATGTCATTACATGCCATGCTTTCACTCACACATGCCACTCCAATAACAGCCCACGCGTGCCACTTTAGTCATGCACATGAGTTTCACTCATGCGGACACACATTGAATCCTGTACAGGATGAAATCCATTCCCTCAACACATGGCAGAACCAGCCCATTGGGGCATGGCTCTTGATGGTCACAAGACCCAAACTAAATACTCTATGGGCGTTTGGAGGGATACTTGCACAGCCACATAACCCATGCACATATAGCTGCGTGATGTGAAACCTCAGACTTCGCAGACTACACATACAGCACATGCCAGCACAAAGCCGATAGGGATATGGACCCAGCAACACTGTTTGGATAGTCAGGAGTACAATGTGCGTGTGCCATGTCATTGATACTATTTAGCAGTTAAGTAAGCCTCAACTCACATCCTGCACGGTATTTTAACACATGGATGTAGCACATGTGTCCCAAGCCTAGTCTGGCAGTAGCTACCTAGCACACATTCCACAGCCTTCACACACTGCACAGGCTGCACCTACTCACCATATTACCTAAGTACAAATGTGAACTCACCCCCCTTGTGCCTGCTGTGCTGCCCTCAAGCCTCCATCCACCTCAGAGTACGCCACCACCAACATGCGGGACATAAGGGGGGTCAGGGTCTGACAGGCACCCCTCCAACATTGGGAAGACGTCCTCCCCTGGGCCTCACCGGTCTTCCTGGCCCAGCGTCTCAGGTCCTCCCACCACTTCCTGCAGTGGGTACTCCGCCGTGCATGGACCCCCAGGGTCCACACTTGCTTTACAATGGCATGCCAAATACCCTTCTTCTGATGGGCGCTCACCTGCATGGATGACACGGAGAAAAGGAGACAGTCATGTAGAGTGGCATCTTAGGGACTGCATTGGACACAACACATCTGAACATATGCACATTTCAACATTCCAGTTGTCCTCACACCCCTCAGCCAGTTCCTTCCACAAGTCACTCATCCTCGTCCCAAGGCCCCCTGTCCACATTCCTACCACTCACAGACAGTACAGTCGTAGTGGACTCTCCTGCTGCCCTGGTGCCCTTCAACTGGGCATACAGGGGTAGGACACCCTCCACAAATTTCTCTAGTTCTTCCTGTGACAAGGCTGGGGCCCTATTCCCTTCAGCACATGGCATCTTGGCTACCAGTGGCAGAACATAGCAGCACACGCAGTGGAGGTCTTCTCAGCATGAGTGCCAGGAGTCAAGTGAACATCAGCACATGAAATGGTGATCACGGCCGCCGCAGACATCACCGTCACCCCCGGCGGTGATCGCCATTGGCTCATGTCTCCTATAGGCAACCATGTTAACCCATGAGGAGTTGCACGGCGGTTGCGACGGCCTACCGCCATGACATCTTATGCCGGCAGGATTTGCTCACTTCCATCTGTCCTGTGCATGCAGGACAGGCGGCTGCCATTTTACTTCTACAATGTGTACAGAGGGGATTTATGAGGTGTGTTATGGATGTTTTACAGTGACCTGTGCACAGCTCCACCGCGTCCACACAGACCTTTATGCACATGATTGCTACTCCCTCCTATTTCCAGGTACGGTGGTAGAATGATGATGAGGAATGCACCGGTCTACATGTCTCTGGTCAATCTTGCCACCCTTAAAGAGCGGCATGTCATCCAGTGCTATTGGCTGAACCGTCAGACCATCATGGTGCTTGTGAGGCTGTTGGAGCCGGATCTGCAGCCTGGTATTCGTCATCCCAATGCCATCACACCCACAGTACAGGTGTTGGCAGTCCTCCACTTCCTTGCCTCACGGTCCTTCAAAATTACAGTGGGCTTGGCTGCAGGAATGTCCCAGCCCATGTTCAGCCACGTCTTGAAGAACATCCTATGTGCCCTACTCAAACATATAGTCAACTATATCAGGTTCCCAAACGTGACGGTCTGCTCACTGTGAAAACAGCCTTCTACAGTGTAGCACATGTGATTGGGGCTATTGATGGGTCCCACATTGCCCTGGTGCCACCCAGGAGGAGTGAACATGTGTTCAGGAACTGTAAAAACCTCTACTCAACCAATGTGCGGATGGTAAGTCTCGCAGATCTCTATATCACACAAGTGACTGCCCGGTTCCCAGGTTCAGTACATGATGCCTACATTCTGCAGCAGAGCAGCAACTAATGGCACCACTGCAAAGGGATCGTGCCTGGCTCATCGGTATGTATTGTATCATATGTGTGCCTCTGTATTCTGAACACTCTACACCTTCCAGACTTACCTACAGTTTCCAATATGCCTATTACCTTTGTGCACACAGGTGATTCAGTTTATCCCAATCTGCCATGGCTATTGACACCTCTCAGGCATCAGACTACAGCAGCAGAAAACCGTTTCAATGAGGCCCATGGTAGGACCAGACGGGTCACCAAATGCACCTTTGGAGTGCCGAAAGCCAGATTCCGGTGCCTGCACCTTACTGCAAGGGCCCACCTGTACAGTCCAGCGAAAGTGTGCCAGATCATTGTAGCGTGCTGCATGTTACACAATTTGGTTGTCAGAAATCGCATCCCATTACTGGATGCTGAGGAGGGTGCAGCTGTGCCAGTGGCTGATGAAGGGGACATGGGGAGTGATGAGGAGGAGGTTGACGAGGATACAGCTGATTCCAGAGCAGAGCTGATACAACAGTACTTTCACTGACATACAGGTATGTGTAAAAGCCATGCTATGTAACCAGTAGCAATGTCTGCCATGTGCACGGCTGCTACCAGGGTTGTGTGTTCAATGTGGGTATTGGGTGAACCCATTACTTTGGATGTGGTGCTGTTATCTGTGTTACTGAACTTGTGAATGATTGCTCTCCCATCTGGCACTGTCACATGCATCAGTAGGACAATGGTCTGCCTATTATACATCATGGCTGTATATTTTGTACTCATGGTAGGTAAAGACGTATGCAGAAACTGCTCAAAGGTGTTTATTTTAATTATACAGGTGCAAGGGCTGATGAGTGGGGTCATGGCGAGTGGGATAAACTGAGTACTTAGACCACCTTTGGGGAGTCAAAGTTGAGTATGATGGCCATATGAAAATGGAGTTATGAAAGTGGACAGTCAACAGGGTGTCGCGGTGACACACAAGGGGGTATGTCCAGAAGTGGCTCATTTCCTGATGGTGGTCTTGCTCTTGGCATCAGTGGAGGCTGGCTGTCTGGTTGGACGTCCTCGCTTGCGTGGCGGCTCCTCAGCTACAGGGGAAGGGGTTCTGGTGTCCTGCGTGTTCTGTGGCAGAGCCTCCATTCCACCGGCTGAGGCTGACATGGAGGGCTCAGATGTAATCTGCCTAGTGGTAAGGGCCTGCTGGTGGGAGGTGGACTGATGCAGGATGGTGGCGAGTTCTGTCAGTACCCTTGCTATGGAGGCCATGGTGGCATTGTGGGTCTGCCACTGCTGCATGGCTTCCTGATGGTTCTCTCTGAAGCCTCTGGGTCTCCTGCAGGGTAGGGATCTGAGCCATGGTGTCCTGGATTTGGTGGTATGCACCCAGAACTTGGTTGAGGGCCTCCTGGCCAGTCAGATGTTGCTGCCGCCTCCCTTGGACCACAGTTCCCCTCCCACTAGCCCTGGCCACCTGTGCCCCTGGCACAGCGTGCCCACTCCCAGTAGCACCAAGGACTTCATTGTCTGGAGAGGGTGCCCTTGACTCAGGCCCCTGTACTGTGGGGCACACCTCTAATTGAGTGGTCCCTGAGGCACAGGTTTGGGGAGGAGGGGCTAGCTGAGGTGTTGTAGCCACACAGGAGGGTGAGTCTAGGATGTCAAGGTTGGGGCTCCTGAGGGTAGACTGGCCAGTCGGTCCAGATGGGCTTGGCAATTCGTCATCCTCCAGACACCCACTGGGGCCTTCATCCTGGGGAGGGCTGTCTGACCCTGGCATCCTCTGCTGGGTGGTAGTAGCAGGGTTAGCTGTGGAATAAACGGGTGAGAGTTAGTACATGGATATGTCATTGTAGTGTCATGGTGTGCTGTTTGCAGTGGGTGGATTCGTTATCCAGGATGGCAATGACATTTGCAGCAATGCATACACTGCATAGTGAATGGGGTTTGGGCCATGCTTCTCATATCATATGTAGTCGTGGGTTTGCTGTTTGACATTGCTGTAATTGCCATAGGTAGTGAGGCAGTGTTGGCTAGCAATCGGGGTGAGCTGTGGGATGATTGTCCATGCAGGTGCACCATTGTGAGGGGTCAGTGTGACTCGGATCTGGCGTGCATAGTGATGGATTGTGGGAGTGGTAGTTGAGGCGATAGGTGAAGGTTTAGCATGCATTATGCAGGGTGGGTGTGGATGGTGGGAGAGGGGTGGTGTGGCATGCAGAGTAGGAAGGTGGGGTGATAGTGGGGGGTGCATTCTTGTGGTTTGTGATAGAATGGGGAGTGGTGGATGCGTGGGAGGCATGCAGGACTGGAGTGGCTTGTGCTCAGGGAGTGTGTTGCTTCCTTACCAGAGTCAATCCCTCAGATTATAGTCAGGCCCTCAGGATGCATGATGTCCAAGACCTTCTCCTCCCAGGATGTCAAGTCAAGGGAGGAGGTGGGGGGTCCACCGCCAGTCTTGTTGAGGGCGATGTTGTGCCTGGACACCATAGAACAGACCTTTCCCCTGAGGTCGTTGCACCTCTTTCTGATGTCCTCCCTTGTACGTGGGTAGCTGCTGACTGCGTTCACCCTGTTGACGATCCTCTGCCAGTGCTCTGTTTTCCTGGCCACAGATGTTTGCTGGACTTGTGCTCCCATCAGTTGTGGCTCTACTTCGACGATCTCGTCCACCATGACCCGCAACTCATTGTCGGTGAAGCGTGGGTGCTTTTGGCGTGACATGCTGTTGGTGTGAGTGCACTGTGTGAAATCAATGCTCAATATACTGTGGGTCGTGTATCTCTGGGTCGTGGTAGTATTCGCAAGGTTTTGAGGGTGTGTGTATTATGGTGCAGTGAACAGGTGTTCGTAGTGTGTGTATGTTTCAGGTGTGGGTTATTTGACCTGTCCAATCTGGTGTTGCCTTCTATTGGCAGTGATTTTCTAGCCCGCCGTGATGCGCACCGCCAATAGTTTCACGCCGTGCATATTCCGCTGTGCTGAAATGTGACTCATAATATGGCGGCCGGAACGGTGTTGGCGTGGAGGCCCCGGCGGGCGGACAGTCGCTCCTTCGCCATCAGTGGCACTTGCGTTGTTGGATTTCTGGCTGTTTCGTCGGCTTGGTGATCGTGACTCTTAATACGGCAGACACTGTACCGCCAACACTGGGGGGATGGTGGTGAGATTGAGGGCCTCAGTCTCCTAAGTTAAACCTTGTTGCTCATTGCAAAGCTACCAAGGGTTGAGCTGGGGTTAATTTATTGAGACTTAAATAGACCTAGTGGGGGTTAGTGGCCTATTGCTAAGTTTATGTAGCTACCTGTCCTTACCAATAGTCCACTTTCCAACAATTTTTTTTAAGGGGGGTTTTCTTCCAGGTTGAACCGAAAATCGCTTGTGTCCTTGAGAATAAACTGTAGCATTCATAACTTTCCTTGTAATAGTGTTGGTGTCCCCATTCCAATGATTTGTAATGTAATAATTTCCCTCCTTATCCCACCCAATGCTGTGCAGCAGTGAACCGGGGCACTTACTAATTGCCATAGGTACAATGGGCTGGGTTTTTACCACAAATAAACTGTTACCCAGCTTTGGGTAATGTGGGAATGGTCACCTAGAACACTCAAAGCTCTTGCACAAGGCCAGGGGAGATGATGGGCACCCCAGGCAAAAAAGTAACATAGTTAAATTAAATTGCAATGCAAAGAGGTGGCAGAGAAGAATCACAAACAGCCTTCCTGGTGCCCTGTTGGCAAACATAAAAAAGACACCAGGGCATCGAGCAGCTGCCATATTGGTTATCACCTGCTACACTCAGGAGAAACAGTGTAGAGGAAGAAATTAACCCCCCCCCCCCACCCTTGTAGAAAGCAAGAAGGCTTCCTGCACAGGCAATTCAGGTTAGAAGCCACTTAAGTACATCACTTCTTGGGGCCACAGGTTACTGCTTAGGGACTTTAACAAAGATGGGTGTATTTAACTCATTATTACCATTGCCATTCTGTCTCATTATTGCTTGGCATCACTGATGATCATTTTAATAATAATGGTGGGACACCCAAACTCATTAAGGCGTCATCTATGAAGTCTCATGACTGCTCGGTGCTACTGGGTTTCGTTGCTGTTGGGGAGCATTAATGCTCCACGGGGCCTCTAAGGATCACTAGAGCTGGCACTATTGATGCCAAATAATGCTGCAATTGTTATGTCTCAATATTGATCAACACCAACGGTTGTGCAGCCAGTGCATAGGACACAGACTGCGCAATCATTCTAAGGTGTTACATGGATGCACTACGGATGGATTGGGAGCAGTGTGCGAACCTGAGACGCACACGCTGAGGACGCAAGGACGAGGAGGAGCACAAGCAGGCAGGCTCCGGGCTTCTGGTAGGCTCCAGGAAAAGCAAAGTGGCACGGCCATGAAAGGGCGCCACGGGAAGGACACTCGCTCCTTTCTCCCACTCCAGGAGAGTAAAGCAAAGCAGCAGTGCGCAAAAAAGACACCACGAGTCACCGCGGGAAGGACAGTTGTCCTCTACTCCCGCTCCAGGAAGAGTAAAGCGGCGGCAGCAGCATGGCAGTGCTGTGAAAAAGACACCGAGAGTCGCTGAGGGAAGGAAGCTCACCCCTTTCTCGCACTCCTACTCTTGGCATGGGGAGAATCTAGGAGTTTCTGGTGGCAAGGAAGACCGCAAGAGAGGCGGAGCTACTGTGGCCTCTTCCCTCCACAGCTGCCCAGGCAAAAGATAGCAAAGACAGTGCCCGGGGAGAGGCTCCTGCCAGATCCCGTGTCCTGTGGAGCCAGAGACAGAACGAGTGAGCGCGCTCCGACCCAGAGGCTGGGCTGCCCAAAGTGTCAGAACTAGGCTAATTTAGGCAGTTTGCCCAAGGAAAGTCTTTGCCAACAGAGGATAAGGTTGGCTGGGGAGACAACCTGCAACATTCCCCTGGAGATAAATCCCGGCGTTGCCCAAAAGACAACAACATGCAGCGGGGGAAAGAACAGACACCCCTTCTGAACACACAAGGGAAAGCACCTGAACAGCACTGAGGAATCATCAAGGAGCCAGCTGCACAGAGGATACAGGTCAGCGGGTCGTGAAGAACATTGGGCGGATAAGAGCTGGGTGAGCCAGGAATTGAGAGGAGCCTGTTTACGGACATTAATGTACTGTGGTTTGTTGCTGGTTCCACTCTCTGTACTCCTTTCCTTCTGGCCGGCTTCGCTCTGCTGTGCCCTGCTTTGTTGAGCCACAGCCTGTTTGCATTGTTACAGAACGGGTGTTTGAGGTCTGTGGATTGAGACTCTTCAAGACCCATAGGGCGTCCTTAATTTAGAGTGCAACAGCAGGGCGCAGCAGGAAAAACTGAATCCAGTATCATACTAGGTCCTGCTGGATTGCTAAACAATTTTCTTGATAGAAAAATAGATTTGCTTGGAGAGTGGACTCAGGAATAAAGTAGAACAAAGTAGAAAAGGGAGTAAAAGGATCAGAATTAATAAAAAGGACTTCTAAACGCATGAGAACGAGCAGGTCATTTCTTAGTCGCGCCTGGAAAAAAAAAACTAAATCGAACCCCTTAAGAAATAAGAGGGTGTTCAGCATCTGAATGCAAAAAGTTTGAACTCTATTCTCCCATTTCTCCAAAAGGATCCATGTGAGAAATTGGTGGTCAAGACGGGAAATCTCGGTACCAACAATAATACCTCCCAAGGTTCCGCCCAGGGTAATGACTTCAATTACCTGATGGATGAGGGCACTACTGACAGGGAGGGGTTTAGTTGTTGTCTCTGCCTCCCCCTTCCTGAGTAGGGCCAATCAAGCTGAAATTATGGAATTTACCCTCCCCAACATTGACCCAGATGAGGTGCCTGGCCCCAGAATTGTCCCTCCATCCCTCCATCCATCCATATAACACTTGTAGTAGCGCAATCTAATACTGGTTCCCCTATGATAAAACTTTTTAGTAGTACTCCCTCAGACCACTTCCTTTCGGATATAAGGTCTTCAGAAACACCGGATTTGGCCTGTGCAGTGAACTTTTCCAATTGCCCACCAGATCAACATATAGTCCTTTCTGAATCCTTTAAGGGTCTCGAAAGAATTTTCGTCTATTTTGGAAATCCTCGAAAAATCCATATCACACCCAAGATATTCTTGTTTCCCTACTGAAGGTTCTAGTAGTAAAACAAAATGCGAGCCACCCTCCCGATGAGTCGGCGAAGACAACCGTAAAGGATATATGTCAAGGATTAGGACAAATAGTACCCGTTTGCAATCCTCAACTGCTGGAGATATGACGAACATCAGTGATATGTCCACCCACTCCAATAAAGGAACCCACGCAGGAAAATCACAACTGGATAAAGCAGTTTCAACGCTAGTGAATCTGGCTTCCCAAGAGAGTGAGGTATATTCTCTGAACAACCTCTTTTCCAGCATGAGTTCAGCGTGTAATACTACACCATTGGTCCAAGATGTTCAGAAAAAGGAAACCGCTCTAAACCCCCGAGCGGCTCCATTCCCAATTTTCCTTCCAAAAGATCACTTCTCCTCAAAGTTGATGGAACGGAATGAAATCGAGATGGAAAAGGCCAGTAAACCAACTAAAATAAGAGGGAAAAAGGCGAGGAAAAAAAGGAACCAGCGAATCTCTAAAAAGAAGGCAAGGAAGGTTATGTTTGAGGAAAGGGAGATCATACCGCCCACTATCCAGGTTGAATATGGACTATTAAAATACTGAGTTGTATTCTTGCCACCAGGCTGATGGCACACATGGAAAAACTAATCCACCCCGATCAAACAGGCTTCATCCCAAACCGTAATACGGCCATAAACATTAGAAGACTGATAGGAATAATGCACTCGGGTTCACAAAATCTCACCACTGCAGCAGGAATGTTAGTGGACATAGAGAAAGCGTTTGATAGCCTCAGAAGGGATTATCTACAAATGGCAATGAGAAAGATGGGACTGGGCCCGGGGTTCATGAGATGGACCAAACTGCTATATGCCTCCCCCACTGCAAGAGTCCGTATGGGGCGAACTATCTCCAAATCTTACGGTATAGGAAGGGGCACCAGGCAAGGATGCTCGTTGTCACCATTGCTGTTTGCCATTGCGGTAGAACCACTAGCGCAGATGGCCTGAATGGAAGAACACTACGAATGGATAACTATAGGGGGCAAAACACATCAAATAGCGCTCTACGCAGACAACATGATATTATTCTTAAAGGATCCGCATAGAGACCTCCCCAAAGTCATGGCCCTGCTGGATTGGTTCGGGGACATATCAGGTCTCCGCATCAGCTGGCAGAAATCTCTCCTATTTCCACTGCAGAAGGGGGACCCCAGATCACAACTATCCAGTATCTGGGATGGTCTCCGACAATGTTCCGATACCTAGGTGTTAATATTTACCATGAACTAAAAGACTTACTAGAAGGAAACGTACACCATGCCATACGACAACTAAAAGCAACTATCCAATTCTGGCAGACACTGCCGTTGTCAGTAACCAGCTGAGTAGCCCTGATTAAAATGGTGGCCCTGCCAAGGCTATTGTATAGCTTTTCGAACCTGCCCGTGCTAATCCCCGTTCAACCTCACAAGCTTCATTTGGGGGGTGGGGTGCCATAGACTAGCCCTGCACAAACTCCAACGACCCACGAGAGAGGGTGGACTAGCAGCCCCAGACATGGAACCATACTACCTGGCAGGCCAGCTACAATGGCTGGCTAAGGAATGGAATGAAGTAACATCCGCAGAAACCGGGGACCCAGGGAGGGAGAGAGTAGCGACAACCCTCGCAGGGATACTATTAGCGCAAGGAGGACGGAAAAAGGCAATGTCACACGAACATCAGGTCATAAATGCATGCTGGAGACGTACCTTACAGCGCACACGAGTTAGGACCCCATACTCACCGGAGCTTCCCCTGAAATACCTGACCCTACTTCCCGGTAGGAGCCACACAAAGGGAATCCAAAAGTTAGAATCATATGGGATCACCACGATAGGAGAACTCTTCAGGAATAGAGAGCTCATGACATACATAGATATGATAACACACTATGGAGGACCCCCCCCCGGGATGTTCATTATGCATGGATCCCTGACAGCACTGATACAGCGACATTGGAAGCAGGGCCCACAGGAACCACCTAAACATACTGGATGGCATACTATTTGTACAATAGGGGGAGATAAAAAGGTAGCATCAACAATATATCGAACATTACAAACAGATGCACTACAACCGCTTGACATCCTTAAAACCCTATGGCAGACTGACATTGGGGAACACATAGACGATGAACGATGGGGAAACATCACAGCCCAGGTCTACAAGGTATCTAGAAATGCCCGGTTTAAACTGATAAATATATACATATACCACAAAGCATACCTTAGCCCTGCGAAGATAGCATCAATGTACAACACCACGAACTGCGCATGTCCTAGATGTGCGGAAGCTGGGGCTGACTTACTACACATGTTCTGGACTTGCAGAGAGCTGATGCAATATTGGGAAAGGGTGATAGACGACACCAAGAAGATCACGGGTAGGAAACTGGCGGCCACCCCGGCAGTCGCATTGTTAGGGGAACTTTCCCAGACCACACTCGAAAAAAGTGTCTAGTAAATATATGGACTTAGCATTGATCCTTGCAGAGAGAGAAATTACAATGCATTGGAAGGACCCCAAGGGACCAAGAGTGCTTAAGTGGAAAGACACGTTAGCCAAATGGGCTGAAGCAGAGGGGGAAGCGTTACGCCTCGAACTGGCAAAAGGTATGGGGAGCGAAGAGGGGATGCAGCAATGGGACACACTACTGGACCACCTGAATAACCCAACAATAGACCTCCAAGAACAAAACATATCATCGGAGGGAACGGATTAAGAGGACAACGATAATACGAATTAACATGGAAACTAGCGCCACACCAGACAATCTGCAATAAACAGTTACACCCAGAGTGACAAAGCCTGTGAAGAGCGAGTATCAAGATCCGGTCTAGAATAAATAAAGGGGGGGAGGGGGGGTGGTTAACTGAATACATGTTTGGAACGAAAACAATAAAAATATATTAAACAAAAAAAAAAGTTTGAGGAAAGGGAGCCGGTGGAATTTACGGATGATCGGAACAGGTCCCCTTAATGGAGAACTTCCAGAAAAGGTCTGAGAAGGCATTTCCTGTTTTACAGCAAATGCCAGATATGGGTTCATCGCGAGATCACCAACAGACAGACTTTCTGGTAATCCCTAGTGCCACATCTGATTCAATCGATGTAATCTCACCTGACACCATCCCATTAAGAGCTATGGACACCTGCTCTAGATTAGTCACTCAGAATGTGGGAGAAAAATCCAGAAGGCATAATGTCCTTATTAGGCATATGGAGTTACCTGATAGCTTGGAGTTTTTGACTATAGTTGATTCTAATACAAGTCTAAATCATTCCTTTCTACTGTCGTGTTTTTTGGAAATAGAGGAACTCAAATAATTGAGAGTAGCAATATTGTGAAGGTCTTCCTTGACCGCAGTATAGGGGGGTGTAAGGCAAAGGTATGGTTTACCTCTAAAAACCGTTTTGAAATTGATTTTGGTCAACTGTGCCCAATTCCAACACAGAGGTATAGACGTTATCCCAGTCTGGGATAAGTTAACGCACCTTGGCGGGCAGTATTCTACTCATGGTATAGCCTCCACAAAAAAATAGTAATGTGAATGGGGGGGGGGGGGGAAACGTTCTTCATCCTCTGGCGAAATTGTGCAAGTTTCTTTAATCCAGGGTCTAAGGGTAGTGAAGGTTTTGGAAGGTCCCATATATCAGGGAATCAGTCCTAAACATAAAAATTGGAATTGGTTAGCGGGGGCCCTGAACAGGTCTCAGTCGAACGCCAAGCTGATACAGTCAAGTTACTAACACTGACCTCTCATAGGTCTCTTGGTGCTGCAGGATTAGGGAAACAGCTAGGAAAGTTAAATGTAATTTGTTCATTGAAGATCGACCTGATATGCATTCAAGAGACCTGGTGTTTAAATTACTTCTCATGCTCTGGTTATACGGGTTTAAGGAAAAAAGCACTCCCTTAAATAAAAAAATTTTTAAAAAAGGGCGTGCTAAAGGGGGTATAGCTATATTTAAGCAATAAATATAACAGGGAATTTGATAGCCTTCCCTTGACTACAAATTGTTTCCAAATAGTACGAGTACTTGTTAGTGGGGAGAAGGGTGGGAAATTCCCCTTGATTATTGTAAATGCATATATCCCCCCCGAAAGGAATTCAACACTATTCTCCAACAGTTGCATAACCAAGTCTTTGCTTTAGGAAATTCTGTTGATTTAATTATAATGGGGGATATAAACTGTAAAATCTCAAATTCTTCGCTCCACATCTATGGTGACCCAGATAGGGACAAAAGCGCTGAATATCCCACCTGTCCTATTTGCTCCCAGAATTAGGACAGACAAAAGAGGACTAATCTTATTGAAAGGTCTTAGGTCCTGTAGCGGTATTATACTGAATGGGTGTTTCTGTTTGGACTCGCCTGCAGCCTACACTCATAAGTCCCTTATGAGTAATTCCATTATAGACTATATGTGTACCTCATACAATATTGCTCAAAGAGTTGAGGATATGGAAATAATAGATACTACGTATAGTGACCATATGATTCTAAAAGTTACCTTAAAAGTGCAGCTAGGGGCAGGAGATCCTTGGTCTATAAAAAGGTGTAAACCTTAGAATTAATGGGAAAAAAATAGAAGGACGTTTTGGTCGACAGACAAAATAACATCAATAAAGCCATTGTTGGAAAATATTGTGGGAAACATGGAGGTTTGGGGGAAGGATGCCTTAATATATTTTCCCAAATTAATGAGACACATTATTACGTGTAATCAGCCTGAACGTAGTATAACTGGAATCAAAAAAGCTCAGCTGCCCATTTTGAACCTGAATAGAGAAATTAATAAGTTAGTAAGGCAACAGTTGGAGTGTATGATTATGGAAAGGAGTAAGAAAATATCTTTACTTAAGAGAAGAAGATCATGGCTGAAACTGGCAATCCGAAGGAAAGAAGCGGATCACAGGTGGATCGCACTGAGGGAAGCAGCTACAAAGAGAAACCCTAGTAAGTTTTGGGCTATTATCTCTGAGGGGTGCGGAAACCGTAAAAACGTTTTTGCCCCCCCAATAGCAGAGGAAGATTGGAGGCTGTATTTCCAGGTCCTTTATGCTGAAAACCGGGTCGTGGAGCCTGGGAGACAGGTGACAATATTAAACGGAGGGGGAGAAATGGATAAAACGGGTGCACCTACTGTGGCTGAATTAGAGGGGATTATAAATTCAATGCGCTCATCGGGTGCCATGGGCCCCAATGAGGTTCCGATGACTAATTAAAAGGTAGCCTTCGCTTTGGACAAGACTTCTTTACCCAGTATTTTGCGCCTGCTATTCTCAAGGTAATATCCCGGGATCTTGGGTGGGTAGTATAATACTCCGCTTATATAAAAAGGGAGATAGAACAGCACCGTTAAATTATCGACAAATTGCTTTATTAGATGCAGCGGGAAAGATTTTTGCGAAAAGCATCCTAATGCAATTAACTGAATGGGTTGAGGAAAATGGTATTCTCCCGATGGAACAGGCAGGCTTTAGAAAGGCCCACAATATCTTAGATAATATTTTAATAATCCAAACAATAATAGACAAATATGTCCAGACATGGGGGTGGGGGGGATAGTGTATGCTGCATTTATTGATTACTCCACAGCATTTGACAGGGTGGACAGGAAAATCCTGTGGAGGAAACTTCAGGAAATAGGGGTTCCGCCTTGCTTCCTGTGATTGATGATTGCCCTGCACTCTTCGACTTGGTTTAAAATCTTCATGGGTGGAGAGCAGGGACCTCAAAACATTTAACCAAAAATGGCCTGAAACGGCTGTTTATTGGCCCCACTGCTAGTTCCCCTTCCTTTACATCTTTGACCTCCCCAAAATCCTTAGGAGTACTAATGGCTATGCCCACGCGGTGGGTGGCCGACCAATCGCCTGCCTACTATACACGAATGACATAGTTGTGTTCGATCTCACCCCAAAGGACCTAAATCAATGTCTGGCCGCTCTAAATCTTTACTCGGTGAAGCACTACTTGAGAATTAATATATCTAAATCTCAGGTTGTATGCTTCACGGGGAAAAAAAAAACAAGGAAAATCTGTTTCTACTGGGTTCTGGGTCAACATAAGTTGGAGCAGATAGATACATATCGTTTTTTTGGTAAAATCTTTTCTGCCTCAATAAATGATCAAGATCATATTCGTAATAATATTAGTAAGGCTATCTCACACGCTCCAGGTTTGGCGGCTTTCTTCAATGCAATTGGTAAATGCCACTTCTCGCATCAATTGTCTGCCTATCAGGTTAAGATATCAGCTACTCTTCTATATGCAATAGAATGTATAGACATAAATAAATGGGATTTCCTCGACAAGACAGATGGCCGGATCCTAAGATGCCTGGCTTCCTGTAGTAACTCAGCTTCAGGGGCAGCTCTAAGGCTTGAATTTGGAATTAAGAATATCTTTGTGCAAGGCCTCGTGGCAAATTACCTTATCCACGGCGAGGAATTTACTCTGACAAACCTGCCTTTTAATGAAATTTTTAATAATTTGAGAGAACAATCCAGGTTTTTTTTTTAAAGAAATTACACCTATGCTACTCAGCTATTAGAGCTGAACCGAGACCTCACTCCTTCAATACCCTTTATAAGCCTAAAAAAAATCTTGAAGGAAGTGACATGTTCCGAAGGCTTTTTAATAGATCTTGATGCGTGCCGCCCTAAAAGAGGTCTCAAGAAGCTAATCAAGTCTGTGTCTATGAATCTCCCACATGGTGTGAGGTGATTTTTTATACTGATCAGACTACTGTAGATAGAATACCTCTCAGGGATCTAATCTCGAAATGGGATGGAGCTACTAATTCTTGTGACTTGTGTCAAGGTGGGGTACAGAATATCAAACACATTTTGTCTGTCCAGCTTTAGCAGCTCAGAGGAAATTATGGTTGAAACCCGTCTACTTGCGGTTAAATATTAGATCTTATAGAGAGGCCCTAGATTTATGTTATAACCCTCCTAATGAAAGATTCTGTTACAGGATTTTTAAATTTTTTCAAACTTCTTGCAGTTATATTGATCTTCTGTGATTAGATCCCCTCTTGGCCCCTGGCGTGCAAATTAAATTAAATATCGCAGAGACTTTAGGGGTCATCATGTTTTAAAGAGAAATTCTACAGATGAAGGAAGGGAGGGGTATGTCCCTCAATTTCGTTGGGCAAGGACTCTTTGAATTTAAGAATCGGTGTCTGTAGTGGAGGTTAAATTTATGTTATTTTTAGATTAACTATTGCCACTTATTGGTAGTTCTTGTAATAGGTGAAGTATGTAGGAATGAATTGATGGTTTGGAGTTTCATTATTTTTAGCAAGTGCATTAATTTATTATGTATTTATATGGTTTTGTATTGTTATTCATGTGGATCTCTTTGGAGTTCCAAATCATGATAATAAAAATGTAATTGAATTTAATTGATCAACACCATTTATGTTAATTAATGTATTTAGCCATTGATGTTCATTAGTGGCTGGGACCATTGACACATTAATGCTGGGGTCTAGGAAGCATCGTTATTTTTTAGCAACAGTGATTTTTCATCCTGCCTGTTTCCAATAATGAAGCTTCCTAATAGCTGAGTATATTGTTACCAATGAATGCATGTATCAATTGATTCTTATTACTGTCTAACCACACAAATGGTCATTGAGGCTTATTACTGTCACAGGACAATACTACTTAGTTCCCCCTGTGGACATTGTCTGGCAATATTTATGCTTATCATTCCAAGCGGCAATTAATGCTCATTTCCTACCATGAACATTGATTCCCATAAAGGACAGGGTCCAAAGACGCCACATGATTAGATTCGTAAGGACAAGCAAGGTATTTTCTAGGAAAAAAATAATTAAGGATTCATTGGGATTGACAAACAGTCAATAGTGCCTACAAAAAACAACCACAATCAAGAGGAAATACAAGTTAGCATCGTAACTTTACCTAAACTTTTATCCTCGCCGACATGTCTGAAAGTTAGCAAGTATACTGCATCGAGACTGAGTGAATATGTTGCTGAGTTTGTAATATTCATTCGGTGCGTAGATTTTTATTTTCTTAGTTTTGTTTATATTTTGCAAGAAACTCCTTAAATTAACCTAGCATTGAGATGTATTCAAAACAAACCAAAATATATATCAATCAGACACTGCATAGAAAATAGTTAGGTGGGAGATTGCAGGAACTGTAGCAAATCAAAAGCTACCTTAGAGCAGGGCAGGGGGGATAGGTGGGAGGGTGTGTGTATTATATATATATATATATATATATATATATATATATATATATATATATATATGGAAAATGTCACTTACCCAGTGTACATCTGTTCGTGGCATGAGACGCTGCAGATTCATATGCTGTGCATTATCCTGCCATCTAGTGTTGGGCTCGGAGTGTTACAAGTTGTTTTTCTTCGAAGAAGTCTTTTCAAGTCACGGGACCGAGTGACTCCTACCTTTCAGCTCCATTGCGCATGAGCGTCGACTCCATCTTCGATTATTTTCTCCGCAGAGGGTGAGGTAGGAGTTGTGAGTATACTAGAGGTGCCCATGCAATGGAGTAGTAATGTATGTACCTAATGTCTATTAAAATAATATTTATTTACATATTTACAATTTTCATGCAACTAAAAACGGCTACAGGCTACCGGGGAGGTGGGAGGGCGCATGTGAATCTGCAGCGTCTCATGCCACGAACAGATGTACACTGGGTAAGTGACATTTTCCGTTCGGTGGCATGTGTAGCTGCAGATACATATGCTGTGCATAGACTATCAAGCAGAAATCTCCCTAAAAAGCGGTGGTTTAGCCTGTAGGAGTTGAAGTTGTCTGAAATAATGTTCTTAATACAGCCTGTCCTACTGTGGCTTGTTGTGTTGCTAACACATCTACACAGTAATGCTTAGTAAATGTATGAGGCGTAGACCAGGTGGCTGCCTTACAAATTTCTGTCATAGGTATATTTCCAAGAAAAGCCATTGTGGTGCCTTTCTTTCTAGTGGAATGTGCTCTTGGTGTAATAGGTAATTCTCTTTTTGCTTTAATATAGCAAGTTTGAATACATTTAACTATCCATCTGGCAATGCCTTGTTTGGATATAGGATTACCTGCAATGGGGGTTTAGGAAAGCTACAAACAATTGTTTTGTTTTACGAAATTGTTTCGTTCTGTCTATGTAATACATTAGTGCTCTTTTTATGTCTAATGTATTCAAGGCTCTTTCAGCTACTGAGTCTGGTTGCGGAAAGAAGACTGGGAGTTCCACAGTTTGGTTTAGGTGGATGGTGATATGACCTTTGGATTGGTACGGAGAACCACTTTATGTTTATGTATTTGTATAAAGGGTTCTTGAATAGTAAATGCTTGTATTTTACTTACTCTTCTAAGTGATGTGATAGCTTTAGAAAGGCTACTTTCCAAGTTAGATATTGCATTTGACAAGAATGCATGGGTTCGAATGGTGGGCCCATGAGTCGTGTTAATACAATATTAAGGTTCCACGAAGGTACTGGTGGTGTCCTTTGGGGTATGATTCTTTTTAGTCCCTCCATAAATGCTTTAATGACTGGGATTCTAAAAAGTGACGTTGTATGTGTAATCTGCAGATAGGCAGATATTGCAGTGAGATGGATTTTAATGGAAGAGAATGCTAGATTAGACTTTTGTAAGTGTAATAAATAGCTTACAGTGTCCTTTGTGGAGGCATGTAGTGGTTGAATTTGATTAGTGTGGCAGTAGCAAATAAATCTTTTCCACTTGTTTACTTAACAATGTCTTGTTGTAGGTTTTCTCGCTTGTTTAATGATCTCCATACACTCTTGTGTAAGGTTTAAATGTCCGAATTCTAAGACTTCAGGAGCTAGATTGCTAGATTGAGCGATGCTGGATTCAGGTGTCTGATCTGTTGTTTGTGTTAACAGATCTGGTCTGTTTGGTAGTTTGATGTGGGGTACTACTGATAAGTCCAACAGTGTTGTATACCACGGTTGGCGAGCCCAGGTTGGTCCTATGAGTATTAGTTTGAGTTTGTTTCGACTTAGTTTGTTGACCAGATAAGGAATGAGTGGGAGAGGGGGAAAAGCGTAAGCAAATATCCCTGACCAACTGATCCATAGTGCATTGCCCTTGGACTGAGGGTGTGGGTACCTGGACGCGAAGTTTTGGCATTTTGCATTTTGTTTTGTTGGAATAGGTCTATGTTTGGTGTTCCCCAGCGGTGGAAGTGATCCTGTAGGATCTGGGGATGTATTTCCCATTCGTGAGTTTGCTGGTGATCTCGACTGAGATTGTCGGCTAACTGATTCTGAATGCCTGGTATGTATTGTGCTATTAGGCGAATGTGGTTGAGAATTGCCCAATGCCAAATCTTTTGTGCTAAGAGACACAGTTGTGACGAGTGTGCCCCCCCTTGTTTGTTGAGATAGTACATTGTTGTCATGTTGTCTGTCTTGACAAGAATGTGTTTGTGGGCTACTAGTGGTTGAAACGCTTTTAATGCTAGAAAACCGCTAGCAGTTCCAAGTGATTTATGTGAAGTTGTTTTTGTTGATTGTCCCATTGACCCTGTATGCTGTGATTGTTGAGGTGTGCTCCCCACCCCACCATGGAAGCATCTGTTGTGATAACAGCTTGAGGCAATGGGTCTTGGAATGGCCGCCCTTTGTTTAAATTTATAGGGTTCCACCATTGAAGCGAGGAGTGTGTTTGGCGGTCTATCAAAACTAGATCTTGAAGTTGACCCTGTGCTTGTGTCCATTGTTTTGCTAGGCACTGTTGTAAGGGCCGCATGTGTAATCTTGTATTTGGGACAATGGCTATGCATGAGGACATCATGCCTAGTAGTTTCATTACAAACCTTACCGTGTAGTGTTGGTTCGGTTGTATGCTTGATCTTACATTTTGGAACGATTGGACTCTTTGTGGACTTGGAGTGGCAATTGCCCTTTGTGTGTTGAGTGTTGCTCCCAAGTATTGTTGTATTTGGGATGGTTGCAGATGTGATTTCTGGTAATTTATAGAGAACCCCAGTTTGTGTAGAGTTTCTGACGTATTGCGTGTGAAGAAGACACTGTTGTTGAATGTTGGTTTTTATTAGCCAGTTGTCTAAATATGGGAATACGTGCATGTGCTGTCTCCTTATGTGAGCGGCTACTACTGCTAGGCATTTTGTGAATACCCTTGGGGCTGTTGTTATTCCGAATGGTAGCACTTTGAATTGATAGTGTATGCCGTGCATTACAAACCATAAGTATTTTCTGTGAGAAGGATGGAGGGGTATGTGGAAATACGCATCCTTGAGATCCAATGTTGTCATGTATTCCTCCTTTTTTAATAAGGGAACTACGTCTTGAAGTGTTACCATGTGAAAGTGGTCTGATTTGATGAAGAGATTCAGTGTTCTGAGATCTAAGATAGGTCTTAACGTTTTGTCCTTTTTTGGAATCAGGAAAAATAGTGAGTAGACGCCTGTTGCTTTTTGATGACTGGGTACGAGCTCTATTGCTTGTTTTTGTAGTAGTGCTTGGACCTCTATTTGTAATAGGTCTAAGTGTTGAAGGGACAGTCTGTGTGTTTTGGGTGGCACATCTGGCGGGAATCTCGTGAATTCTATGCAATAATCATGTTGGATAATTGATAGGACCCATGCGTTTGTGGTAATATGTGTCCAGTTTTGGTAGTATGTGGTTACCCCCCCCCCCCCCCCCCCCCAAAACTGGTGACAAGTGTTGGGGTGTTGTGACATTGAAGTCACTGCTTGGTCTGGCTTGGTTTGGTTGTTTGGAATTTTCCCCTTCCTCTTGGGAATTGTCCTCTATAGGAACCACAAAACCCTCCCCTTTTGTATTGTGCCCGATAGGTGGGTCTGGTTTGAGAGGTGGAAGGCTCAGATGTTTGTTGCTGAAAACCTCCTCTGAATTGTGGTTTTCTAAAGGTGCCTCTGACTTGTGGGGAATAGAGCGTGCCCATGGCTTTGGCCGTGTCCGTGCCTTTTTTCAATGGCTGTATCGACTTCCAGCCCAAACAACTGTTGTTGATTAAACAGCATATTTAACACCGCTTGTTGAATGTCTGGCTTGAATCCAGAACTTCTCAGCCATGCATGTCTGCGAATGGTCACAGCCGTGTTGACAGTCCGTGCTGCTGTGTCTGCCGAGTCTATTGAGGACCTTATCAGGTTATTAGATATGGCCTGTCCCTCTTCCACTACTTGCTGGGCACGTTTTTGGTGTTCTGGTAGCGTGCAAGTAGGGCTTGTGAATTTGCTATTTGCCATTGATTGGCTGCTTGTGCTGCCACTCGCTTGCCTGCTGCGTCAAATTTTCTACTTTCTTTGTCAGGTGGTGGAGCGTCTGCTGACGATTGAGAGTTTGCTCTTTTTCTTGCCGTCCCTACAACCACTGAGTCCGGTGTGAGTTGCTGTGTTATGAACACAGGATCTGTTGGGGGAGGTTTGTACTTTTTATCAACTCTAGGCGTGATAGCTCTTCCCTTTACAGGCTCCTGGAAGACCTGTTGCGCGTGCTTGAGCATGCCCGTAATGAAACAGTGCAATGAAGGGCTTTCTATGTTCTACTTTACATGTACAAATATTTCATAAACATATATTTAATATATATCATGTTGTCTGGTAACCCTTAAAATTAATCATGTCCTTACTTTAGAACTGAATAAGGTAACCTGTTATCTTGTGCTACATTTGGGACCCTTGTGCCCTCTTGTAAACATGTTTGTACGAGAAAACATGACAATCCTTTGCAGTAAGAATCATGTTCTGTAGACTTCTAGTCAAGTGTTTATTAAAGCAACTTCCTTTAAATCTGTCTTTCTGAATCAGAAATCTAGATTCTAGGTTGATCTGGTGCCAGTGAAAAGGAATCTGATTCCAGTCTTGTGGTCACTCAAAATGTTACTGATTGAATGTGTTGATGCAGTGAAGAATGAATCTAACTTGATTGCAAAATTGCACTGTAGTTCTGTAAACATATTGTAATCTAATCAAACTGATTGGTATTGAAATATAATGCCACTTTATTGTTACGCTAATATAAATTTAGTAATACCAACTTAAATAATGTTGGTTTCATGAACACTTGACTGCAAGTCTGTAGAAAATGTTTCTCAGTCCAAATGATTAGCAGGTTTACTTTAGGGCTACCAGTAACAACAAGCATTGTAAAGCCAATAGGTCTGGGTTTTCGCATAGCTACAGCACCCAAAGTCATTAATATATATCCTTACCTGTAATTAGCTCGCTTCTAGCTCTCCATTTCTCTTCTCACTTTTATGAACTTTTTTCTTTTTAGCTGAGCACGGAATGTCTTTTCTAGCTTTCTCCTTCTCTCCTTCATATGTCTTACCCCTCCAAATACCAGCCCTGTGCTCTGTTTCTCTCTTGTGTGCTTCCCACTGCTCCGCCTCCTGCTCCAGGTTGTTCTTGCACTTTGGGCATCTTCTCATGCTCCGACTGGTGCTGTCACTTTCGTGTGCCTCTTGCTCTCTCGTGTGCTTCTGCACCATCCCCACACTTTGTGACCTTCTCTCCCCATCCCTGTGCACTCTATATTCTTCTTTCCATGTGTGCTTCTCCCCATGCCAGTGTTGCGTTCTCCCTCATACTGTGCTTCCGTCAACCCTGTGAACAGATTCTGCAGAGGGCATTAACCACTGGTGACTGTTCAACCGGCAATTAAAGGTCAAAGCTGAAGACAAGGACACATAATAAAGATCAAACCCTCAATATCGGTCTTATGAAGCCTCCATGCTTCTGTAAGGGCCACTTGTTCGGAATCTTTAATGCTCCTTTCCCCTCACACCCAAAGACGTCATTTAGGGGTCATAGCTGCGACCCCTGCCTTGCCCCTTGCAACCCCTGGCCTCAGAGGTGGTAAAATCAGTACCAGGAGTTAGAGCTCAATTTTCCTTACCTAGAATATAACCCTCACTGGCATCTGAGGTAAGTAAACATACTTTTAAATGTAGAGTGTGTGCATGCTTGCGGGTGAGATTATATTTATAAGAGAGTGTGTATGTTTAAATATGTGTGTGCATGTGTGTGCAAGCATGTGTGCAAGCATAAGTAAGAGTAAAGATTAAATGGCATTTGATGTCACTTCCGCTGCCCTGGCATTCTGGCGAATTGACGTTCATACTCACACCAGTTAGAAAAACAAATGGGCCCAAAACAATGGAAGCTAGTATCCTTTCGAATTCCCTGCCCCAGGGGACATGAACTCTACACTGCTCTCCTGGGTTTAACTGTTGTTCAAGTCTCTTTGGTCTCCAGTGGGTTATATGACTTGTCTTAACTCACCCATGCGCTGTAGTTTAATGTTGTTAATTGTGTAACCAAACTGCAATAAATTAGTGTACTTAACTTTGGCGGTTGAGCTATAATGGGCCTGTAATTGAATTCCATTTTTTCCTACAAATTGACACCGGTTTCTTTGGACTGTGTGTAGACAAGTGAAAACATTTGAATGAGGAGGGTTTACTTGTGCCACACAGAACAACATTCTTCACCACTATGCTGGACCTTCCATGTACAACTTGAACACCTCAATAAACACTCGTGAAACGGAGTTCTGAGATAATGTTATTTTCTTTTGACAAAAGAATCAGCATAACTAAAAATAAGCTTTTCCTCTGAGCCAAAACAATACAAGTGCGACATTTTAGCCAGCAGTTGCATCACTCTTAATTGCACTCAAACAAATAAGGGGACATTTTAACCAATATTAAGCTACTTATGCCATATGTTTATAGCACACCAGCTGTACTTTGGAAGCCTTCGATGTGCTTCATTGTTCTCTGTATATCTAAATAAATAAGCGCTGCATTTACTAATCTCGT
This sequence comes from Pleurodeles waltl, assembly GCF_031143425.1. Classification (NCBI taxonomy): domain Eukaryota; kingdom Metazoa; phylum Chordata; class Amphibia; order Caudata; family Salamandridae; genus Pleurodeles; species Pleurodeles waltl. The sequence goes on along the minus strand of NC_090442.1, from coordinate 331,915,752 downwards.
TCAAAAGGTCTTTTTGCCTCTTAAAGCCATACCATCACCAAGCATCCAAAATCCATATTTTAATTGTGATAGAGGGGCCGACAGACCTACAGATAGACCAACATAACGATAGAGTCACTTGATTTGACCCTTTCTAATAAAGATACCTACCCTTAAAGTGATAAAAAATGTTAACTGATCTAAGTCAGACGAGTTCAATTTTATTTTAGTGGAATAACGTGTCTGAAGGTAGCTTTTCCTAAGAAAATGTTTCTTAAAAACTAGGAAAAGTGGTCACAAACCACTGCCGGTTTACTTACTAATGCAAGACCCCAGACCGTAAATATAAAATACATTTCAAATTATTCAAAATTGAAAAGCTGCTCACATTGATTTAAAGAGAGCACCTTAGAAGACAAAGGGTGACTCACATAATATAGAGACAAACTTTTCTGAACTTAATGTAAACAGATACAATGTGGTGAAAAGGGGGCGCATGTGAATGAGGGATTGATAGGGAAGGCGCTTGGAATGTACTGCATGCAAATGGGAAAATTCGACCTTTCAAATATTGATTCGAAAATTGCGTCAGTTCCAAGCAGATGCATTCACCATTCCAGTAATTAGAAGAATGCAAATGTCGGCTGAATATTTAATGACAGTGTATCCGAAAAATAAATCACAAACTTCAATAAAAATAACTTCATAAAATCTGAGGCAAAGCCATGTTTTAAGGGAAGGTATAAAAATAATCATTTGGTAGCGAGGAAGGTGGGGCGTCGGGTATAATAATATATACTCTACACAAATTTAAACACATTCAAAACCACACTGTGCAACACTCGAGCCCCCCTAATTTCTGTACACACAAGGACAGCATCAGGGAGCAGCTATTTCGTCAGCAGTTTTAACTTTCCCTTGATTTTCCACTTTGGTGATGGAAGCTTGGATGGCTTCCTGGTCTCCCAGGAACACGTGAGGCTTAGCAGGCTGCATATTTTCATCGAGTTCAATGAGAATGGGAACGCCGGTCGGTAGAGTGATGTTGATGATCTCTGCATCCGAAATGCCTGTTAAAAATGAAAATATAAGCCATGTAGTATTCAGTAGTTCGTTGAACAACTAGCTGCATGCATTTATCAAGAAGATAAACATCTGTGAGCTATTTTTGACAAGCATCATATTAGCAAACCCATAAGCACCAACACATCTCTACATGTGGCCCATCTTTACCATTTTCTTCCTGTAGGTATTTGATGAATGGCTTGACATATCGGGCCAGATGTATCAACTGATTTTGCACTCGCAAACTGCGAAATCGGCCGTTTGCGAGTGCAAAATCGGGGTCTGCAATGCATCAAATGCATTCGCAGACCAAAAACTGAAAATCGCAAAACTTGCGATTTTCGGCGTGCGTTGCGACCTGGATTTTGCGGATCGCCATTTGCGATTTGGAAAATCCAGGTCGCAAAGCAATTCTGCAAAAAATCGCAAATTGCGATTTTTCGCAGAATGGTATTTTGCACTTGCAAAATACCATGACCTGCAACCAGGTGGTAACCTGGTGCAAAATTAAAAAATGCAGTACAACTGCATTTTTAAATTAGATATGTAAAGCACACATGCCCTTTTGGCATGTGTGTACTTTACATGTGCAAAAAAATAATAATTGGGGTGCAGGAGAGGGGGCCTTAGGCCCCCAGCACCCTGGCCCTTTGCATTTCCCAAATTGCGATTTCTGTTTCAGAAATCGCAATTTAGGAAATGCAAAAAATTCACAGCTACGGGCCAACAGGCCCATAGCTGCGAATGGGGCCAGTATCGCAATTTGCGATTCGGTAATTGCATTTGCGATTTTTAAGAAATCGCAATTACCGAATCGCAAATGTGATACATGGCCCTTTGCGAGTCGGTAATTGCGATTTCTTAAAAATCGCAATTACCGAATCGCAATGGGCCAGATTCATACATCTGGCCCATCGTTCGGCATTTAATTGCAATTTTTCAAAAGCCATTTACACTGTAGTCACTTTTTCTCTGTGAATTTCAAATCGATAAACTACTTTCCCAGTTAAATGAACTAGTGTGCGTATTAAAAAATGTATAAATCACAAATACTCAATTTATAATTTTGCTACTGTTTTAGATGAACGGTTGACAAATGTCCCTCAACAACTTGCATCTTCCTACTTATCCCCACAGGTGACAGTAAGTACTCCTTCCTTTGAAGACATAGTTCGGATACCCTACCACACCCAATCACAAGGGAACATAGGAACTAAAACTGGGCATATGATAAGGAACAGGGGGTCATTGTACAAGAGACGTGGGTGCTCAAATGGAGTTTCACGGCCTCGATCTTGGGCCTCCATCAAGTAATACAACCATATGCCCATCAGCAGATACTTACCAATCCAGACTCGCCATGGACAACCCCCACCAGTGACAGAAACCTTGATACAGAGCACCGTAGCAAATGCTGGTAAAGCATCACCAAGAGGCCTATTAGTGAGCAGAGGAGGGAGGCACTATCCAGGGAGCAAGTAATGCACAGGGCCTAAGATGCCTTAATTGTGCGCTGGGATAGCAGGAAATTATCTTAAGTTTACAATCAACGGATATCTAATTTATGAGCATACCTGTACCTTTGTAATGATGTGGTTAGGGGTCTAGTTTACATGAAAGCCTCCACAGGTATGACAGGTAGACCAGCAGTATGGACAGAGGTGAGATCAAATTTAGTCAATCCATCACACATCAAAGATCTAAATTCGCAATTCTTATCCCAGTGGAAAAGTTGGGGTGTTGACAAATGGAAAAGAATTTAAATTATCCTAAATGTTTGGATGACCCAATCACAGTAAAGTGAGTGGAAGAAATTATTTTCAGCACCTTTTCGAGCCACAGTGTGTTATTATGCAGATAATAACCTTTGGGCATCATTTAGTTGTTATAGGTAGGTCAGCTAGTGAGTAACATTCATTGCTTTACATACCAAACACTCCCATATCACTCAACACTACACAGGAAATGCTGCTTACTTATGTGCTTCCTTGAAGCACTGGGTATTTTGTTTGAATTAACTGAGATACATTGAGAATTCTGACTAATTTTTGTATTTTGAATTTTAGTCTGCAATGGCTTAAAACATACGTAAATCATGGAAAAGGCGATGATCATTTTAACACACGTTTTAGAGCTTATTCACAAGAACTGAAACGTTTACCAGCTCCAAATCTTGTAGTTATTTTGACACTTAACTAGCATAAAAAGTTCCTTTGATGCACTCTCTACATATTCAGATGAATGGAGATATTTGGATTAAGCACAGCTCAAATGTTCTCACTGATCGCAAAAAGCATGCAACACATGTCCAGCTTTTAGGCAATAAAAGTTATGCCTCAGAACACTTCACTACTTGCGAAAACTGCAGTTTTGAGAACCAGTCTGTGAGCTCTCCTAGCTGGTGTAGCCTTTGCACTAGAATTTCTCTAAAGATTTCCGGGATAATCCAAAGTGGTTACAAATATAAGGACGGGATCTGGGCATCCCTGGATTAACTTGACTGAAGATGATAGCCTAGCTGAGGTCTTTAATGAGTTACCGAAAAATGTATTCATCACCTGACCAAAAATGAATTTGTGACACACTAGTTTTAGATATAATGCAAATGATATAAGCATACACATTTTTAGCATCTAACTACACAAAGTGAAGGGATAACTTGTTGGTATCTGTGAGCTATACAGGAAGCATTGATTACCGTGCAGATATTGAAAACCTGACTTATTAGATGGATCAGTTTTGGGAAAATGTGCCGACATTAATTAGAAAAGGCTTCTGAAATAAATATGGCATGAGAGTTTAGCAGTACAGTAACACGGTGTGGGTAAGGTTTCAAAGATATGTTGTACTGACTAAGATAGAACAGATCCCAAATTGCACCATTGATGGCATGATGCCAACTTTATTTTATAAAATATTATTTCAGAAATTAGGCTGGCAGAATATTTTGTTTTTTAAGGAACTGCAAAACTTGGCTGACTACCAATCTGGCACAGGATCTCTTTTTGAGTGAAAGATCCGATGGTGCTTAGCCACTTACTACATCAAAACAATAAGATAGCTGGATGTTGATGAAGCAGAAAATGAAGGTTTTGATTTATTAACGCTTAAACGTAGTGCTGAAATAATCATGTGTGACTTTAACCGAACTAATAAAGATTGTACGGGGACAAAATGTGCCCTCAGAGTAGTTTGCCATCATTTATACGCGTGCTTTATATAACGTGGTGTATTAGAATTGCACTAATCCGACATAATCATAAACGTGTGCTACGATTTGCCTGTTTGAAATGTTTTAGCTTAGCATGACTTTAGCGGAGGCTTTGGCCTAGTTGCCTGGTCTCACGGTTTAGATGCTCGTATTTTTCCACTGTGCTAATAAACGTGTATTTTTGCTTGAAGCTGTACTTTTCCACAGAAACCGTTCACATGCTTATCTTAAGGTTTCGTGCCAGCCTGGCATATTTTCTCTTTACTTCAAGGTCGATTTGCAGGTGCGGACAATGGAGGCTCTGAAAGTGAGCTAATTGGTAGACAATGTTGCAACTTGCGTACCCATCTCCAAGGATAATGTATGCTTAAGTAAAAGCTTGAGAACTATCGTTTTTGATTGGTCAATTTGAAGCTAACCTATGAACCCTCCAATGGAAGACCCTACTGGATTTGAACTGTTGTCTATAAAAATCAGGTGCACGAGAAGAAGGGAGGCCATTGCGCCATTACAGCCATTACCAGCTCGATACCCGCCATTTTGCAGACTTCATAGCTATTATGGCCCACTTTGCTGCGACGCCATTTTGAGAGACTTTGATGCTTTCTCGAATCGAGAGAAAGAGACTTTTATGATTCTGGCCCTAGAGACTTTAACTTTGATTTGATCCCTTTTGCATGAAGTAGTAGTTTTACCTTGCCGCCGTGAGGCAATTGCCCCGTCCACCCCTGCCCCTTTGCCCCGTCCTATGCTGATCGAAACGGTACCCATGCTGACCGAAGAACGGTACCTGTGCGACGAAGACTTCCTTGTATGCTGATCGTAATTGGTAAATATGAAAGGAAATTGTAAAATTGCATTGTGTTTCTTTTAGGTAACCAACTGCTGATTTTGATAAGGTCCCTAGTTAGGAGTTTTTTCCAAATTAATGTTGCTAAATTGTTTTTTGCATGAAGTCCCACATGCCGATGCTAATTTGAGGTTAGACGAGGATTCCATATGTCGCACGATGCAATTTGAGATCTCGTTATGCTGACTAAATGTATGCGATTAGTTCATTACAGATTATCGTATTAGTGATTTGCATTGCTATTATCGAATGTCTTGTGATTCAAATGCTACATAGATTGCACCTGTTTCGCCGCTATGGACAGCTATTAATGTTCATCTACGTTTATCATTTGGTGTTGAGACACATATATATTGTGCTAGCTTTGCTAATATAGGGAAATAAAATTCACTAACTTTGAATAAACTGGTGTGGTTATTCCCGACTGAAAGGTCAGGGTTCGCCGAAATGTATTCTGGATTAATTGTTAAGTGTTATGTCGAACAAGGTATTGCTTATGTTCGTTATTGATTTTAATGAAATTGATTGATTAAGAGTACAGAGAGTTCCCACTTAGTCAAAAGATTCATCGGCCTAAAGAGCGTCCGAACACAGGTAAATTATTACTACGGACCGCTCTATCAATGTCAAAGACTTCGACCCTAGAAACATTGGTTGAATAGACATTAGCTTATTGTCGCCGATTGTTGGCCATACCACTAAATCACAAAGGGTGCTTGCTGTAGATTAGTCATTAAGTGATTCACAAGTTATACTCAATCAGTCTTATTCCCATGCTTATTGTAGACATTTTCTACAATAAAGTTTCCCTCGGTCTGTAATGCACATTTGAAAACAAATGCAAATGGTGCGTTTATTCAGTTTTTCCAAATGGCCCACGAGTAGTATATGAGCTCATCAACTTTTACACTTAGCCACCTTGAAAAAAAAAACACAGCCCTCAAAATCGCCTTTCATGCCTAGCAAATTAGTCGTAGGACGTTTCTGGGGGTTTGTTGTGCTGAAGAAAAAGTTATAGTTTGTATGCTATTGTCTTGTAGCAAGGGACTTCTTAGTAGGAAGTTATTCATATTTTATCACGTACTCCTTTGTTCCCCCAAACTGTAATGATAGCTTAAGTTACATGGGTACATAATCACACAGAATCTTTTGTGCTATCGCCACCTTTTAGAATGGATACGGATTCCCTTAGGTTATACAAATATGTTGGTGCCAAAATTCTGCAAATGCATACATCTGACGTGCTTCAAGCTATGGAGATTTTGCTCTGAGATTTTGATTTGCAGCACAGTTTCTTCTTTCATGAGTAAATTCGTTTTTGTCAAAAATGTGCTTGTGATAAAATTAATTTAAGCTTTGTTATATTTTGGCACAAAAAGATAGGGCTAAATCTGAAGAATTAGAAACTAGGGTAAAAACTCCATAAAACATACCTGCTAGAAATGACTACCCTTCGAAGACTGCCCCCTTCATAGCTTTTTATTATAACTACTAGCCCTAAGTTATGTATTGCAGAAAAATATTGCTGACAAATCAAAGCATAATTCGAAGTGACCAGTGTTCAATGTTTCTTTTTGCAGTGAACATTACTAAGGGGCAAATTCACCTTCGCCCTAACATTTCAGCAATTCTACACACATGTATATCAGTGGCGGCCGGCAGCTTTAGGATGGAGGGGGGCGGGCGGGAAGCACAAGCACACACACAAGCACACACACGCACATGCACGCACCAAACATTCATTTTAAAAGATCACACACACACTCAACCTTCAGCCTCGGAGGTCCCAGGAGTGTTGGGACTGCTGCCTTCCCTCACTGGCTGACCTTTTAGTCAGCCAATGAGGGAAGGCAGCAGTCCCAGACTCGTCATAGAGTGGGATGGGTCAGCGAGACTGCTGACCCCACTCTGTGACGAATTGTCACTGTCAAAGGGTGACACTTTCCTCGTCACCCAGGGGAGTGCCTTGAGGCACCTTTGCTGAGCCGAGAAGGTCATGCTCATAGGAGCTGGGACCCCCTCAGCCCAGCAAAGTTCAGCTCAGGCAGCCAGGAGTCTGAGCAAATTGCGCATGTCTGCTCCTGGCTGCCTGACCTGAACATGAAAAGTGTGTGTCAGGCTGACCTTTGTTCAGCCTGACAGACATTCTTCATGAGGGGCAAAAGGTGGGGGGGTGGCCCCTCCGCCCTAAAGGACGGGCAGAGCCTGATATATATATATATATATATATATACAAGCACACTGTCAAGAAATAACCTCATTCCCTCAGCTGCTGGTATCGATTATCAGGGCCCACCTCGGCCCTTTCGTCTGAGCCCGAACCCAAGATACAGGTGCAAAGGTATTTAGTTTAAAAAAAGCATAATGTCTCTCTCATGCAGCCTTGGAAAGATTAAAACTGAATAAGGCCTCATGTTAAATCAAATTCATGGTGGCCATCTTGAAACAGCCTGAAATCTTGAGTGGATTAAATCTTGAGAAAACTGGAAATCTCAGCGGCCATATTGGGGATGCTAGCACGCCTGTTCCTTAGTAAGTAAACTTACAAGGGGACGCATATAGGCTGATGAACCTTTTGGATCGCATGGAGTATCCTAGCTATGTAGTATTCGATGAACATCAATTATCAATGTAATCTATCAATAACCACTGAGAATCATTAAACATGAGACAATATATCAACATTTCATGAATAACCAAAACTCAATATAAGTTTCAACAATTTTATTTCCCTTTTAGTTACAATATTAGTCCATTGATTAATTCAACTTTATTCAATCAGCTCAGAATTAGTTCATTAATGACCACCAATAACATAATATAATCAGAACTTGAGAAAACAAATGCTCTAATGCTTCAGCATAAGCTAACAAAGATGAATATATCGGCATTAATAGCAGAGTTCAGCAATCAGTTTCATCAATCATTTGTCACTGTCAGCGTCACCCAAAGGAAACCTTACCTAACCCAAATTAGCATTAGCATTAGCATTAGCATGTGGGTCTTCATGTGAAAACCATTTAGAACACAAATTTAGAAACTATCTAGCTAAAAGAAAAACTTATTCAAACAGCGCCGTTGGTACCTAGAAAGAAAGGCACAAAAAGTTAAGTCACCTTGTCATAGCTACCTAGCCAGAGAATAGATCAGCAGCAAAGTCAGTCTTCATCTTCAGGTCATCAATCGATCACCAACGCATCAGGCCCTCAAGAGCATGAGCCCAATGACAGAATCTCAAATTGCGTCTTCTGACATCATCAATTCACCACTCGCATCTGAAAATGTTGCCCTTTGTCATGACCTTTTATAAAGGTTTTCCAGTCCATCCCCCTAATTGGTCAGTCAATCCCCAGTTATTACCCAAACCAATAACTTTAAATTTGCAAATCAATGAATTCTAATACTATGCCGTTCTCAGTTCGTTGATTGGGTCACTGCACGATATCCTCATCATCCGGCTCATCAGGTATCGAAAATGTTGCATCTTCTTCTCCAGTCAATGCTTCTATTGTTCAAGTCCTGGGAAAGTACATCGAGTCTGTCTTACACAAAAATTGTTACATACTCTAGTCCCTCATCTCCTGTTTGTCGGTACTTTGCAGAAAATTCTAGCTAAGCAGGTTTTATTAACATATGCAGTTCATAGACAATTAAGTGTTTGTGTAACACTTCAAACAGTAAACAGTGAAAATACCACACAAAAGATACCTCAACCAGTTAGGAAAATAGAGCTTAATTTAATAAACAAAACAAGACCAAAACAACAAAAATCCAATGAGAAGAACTTGAGATATGATTTTTTAAAGAATAAACTGTGAAATAGTGCTTAGAAACAAGAAGCGACCACCGGAACATCTAGTCGCGCGGGGCCGGGACAAAGTCAAAAGTTCAGGCAGACTGTGATGTAACACAGGCTGGTTACAGGGACCCCATGGGGCTCACTGAACAAAAGTACCTTAACCCTAGTTGTATCGACATCGAAGATGCACGGAGTAGGCTGAAGCCATGCGTTGATCCTTTTCACATAGCAGCAAAGATGAATCGATGTTCTCCACGAAGCAGCAGGAATGCGTAGGGTATGAGATGGAGCAGATCTGAAGGCGATGCGCCGAGGTTGATTCACACAGGGGAGGCGATGCGTCGACTCTGAACCACATAGCAGGGCTGATGCGCTGGTTCCGATCCACCCAACAGGGGTGATGCGCCAGTTCCGAACTGCGCTGCAGTAGCGATGCTTCGGTTCGGACTGGAGTAGCACTTTATAACCACTTTCAAGGGCTCGGGCTGAATTGCCACCACTTGGCAGGGCAAGACTCACAGTTGGCAGAGTCCAGGTGCTGTAGCAGGCAAGTTGAAAGTCTTTTGTGTCCCTGTGACTTCAGAAAACAGGAGGCAAGCAATTGAAGTTCCTTTGGTTGTGGGTTGGAGAGATACAGGTCCAGTCCTTCTCACTACCAGGCAAGGAGGGCAGCAAATCAGCAGTTCAGCAGAGTAGTGGTCCAGCAGAATGGCAGTCCTTGTTTCTGGCATAGTATCAACAGGTCCAGAAGTGTACTGAGTTGGTGGTGTCAGAAGTACAGTACTTATACCCAGATGTGCCTTCGAAGTAGGGTAAGACTTAAAAGAGAGGCTTTCGAAGTGCACAGAATTCCCTGCCCTTCATTCCCTGGCAGCTCCAGACTAACTAAAGAGGCTATGCAGCCCTTTGTGTCAGTATACGGAACACAGCCTGTTCAGGAGTAAGCAATACCTAAGCTCCCATCCTGTGTGGCTGTCTAGAGGAATACACAATGCCCAGCGGTCATCTACCCCACACCAGAGACAAGCAGCAGGCACCAAATGGCTAAAGTAAGAAAATGTCAACTTTCTAAAAGTGCTATTTTCAGAATTGCAATTTAAAATCGGACTTCATCATAAGCTGTGATTTTAAATTATGATTCCAGAGACTTGGAGGCCCCATCTCTTCCCAATTGGAAATTACACTTATAAAATGTAATAAGATAATCCCAATGTTATCCTAGGGGAGAGACAGACCTTCCAGCAGTGAAAAATGAAGGGTTTTCACTATTAGGACATGTAAAACTTAACAGGACATCGCCTATTTTTTTAAATACATTGCACCCTGCCCTTGGGCTATCTCGAGCCTACCTTAGGGGTGACATACGTAATAAAAAGGAAGGATTGAGCCTGGGAAGAGGGTTAACTTGACAGGTTGACATGGCAGTTTAAAACTGCACGCACATGCTCTGCCTTGGCAAATCTTAGAGAGGTTTGAAGTGCTACTGAAGTAGATGGCACAATCAGTGCTGAAGGCGCACTAGTAACATTTAATTTACACGCCCAGGGAACAGGTAGTGTACTTTACGCTGGACCTGTAAGTAAATTAAACATGCCAACTGTGGATAAGCTAACGTTTAAGCATAGAGTACATGCGCTTTAGCACTGGTTAGCTTTCAGAATACTAAAACCAGCACAAAGAAGTTCATCAAGGGAAGGAGGAAAGTTTGGACCTGACCCTTCAGACAGGGCCATTTCTAACAGATTTCATTACAATTTTGTGGAGTTAAAATATGAGCTTTGACTTAGCAATACCTATTTTTTGTGCGAACAGAAATACACATTTGATCAAAGGCTAATGACAGATTTCTGTCTGGTGGCAAAAGAAAACATAGTTGATGTAAAAAACTTTAGTCCCGAGGAGTTGTTGAATATAATTTTGAGTCGAAAGGGATATTGTAGAGTCAAGACTTACCTGAGCAGGCACTGCCAGGAAGGGTAAGAAACTAATACGTAATGCACACCCAGCAACATATTACATGAAGCACGGACAATAAAGGTGAACCTTGAATTGTTGTTGTATATGCCGACGGAGGTGTCTAGTAACAGAAAAATAAACCGTTGTGGCAATAATTATATATATTTATACACACAGACACACACACACTGGAGGTTGCCACTATGTAGTATATATATGTTCACAGTTTTTTCCAGTGGAAAAACAAAGGAAAACATGCACCCCTGCCTTGCTCAGTGTTCTCAAATAATTTTATTGCATATGTTGCAGTGATAATATCAATGATCCCACAGAAGGTGTCATCAATGATGTAATATGTGGGGCAATTAGCTGTGCATGGCAAGGGCGCGAGTTATAAGTTACTGAATTACAGTTACTTGAGTTAACTATAACTGCTGAATTTCCATGGTTTTCTGCAAGTAAATTCAGAATCTAGCAATAACGTCCTTGTTATCTTTGGTTTTTTTTTTAGTGAATTTCTATAGTTGTTTGTTTTTTTTTTTTTTTTTTTTTTTTTTTTTTTAAACATGCATGCCTGCATGTTAATAATATAACCAGTGCCATGCACAGCCAGACCCAGCGGCCAACTCTCCTGCATGCACCCATGCGCATGGCCAAAGGCTGTGTGCAGCATGGGGTTGGAAGCAGTGTTTTTTATTTTTTATTTATTTTTTTATTACGTTCTCTGGATCTGTGAATCTACCCACAGATTTACACCGGAGGCCGCACTGAGCCGCACGGATCTTGGCAAATGACAAAAAAAATATGTTTATACGCATTTATTGCCCACTACTTACTCTTTGGCCACATCCTATTTATTGCTGGTGGAACCTCTAACCTGACCCCTTCATAAGCATTGCACCCCACATTTCAGCCCCGGGACACTTTCCCGAAAGAACAAAATGGCGGCCTCAAATTTCCCGGTCAGTGCTGCAGCCAGCCAATCAGTTTCTTGCTTTCCCTCATGGATCCTAAGATTGACCCACCAGGGATCCACGTCCCTAGATAGCTATATTTTTTGCACTTTATTAACTCTAAAACTACTGAAGGGATTTACCCCAAATCATAAAAAGCACACTTTCAGGATCAACAGCTAGCTTTCTGCCAATTTGTTTATAATTCCGTCCAGCTGTTTGGGCTGTAGTTGTGTTCAATGTCCCTATGGGAGTTTGCATGGGGAAAACACGTTTTGGGACTCCCCCCTTTTCTCAGTCCCCGCTTGACAGATCACCCCAAAACTTTCAATACAGCACCTGAACCTATTGCAATATAAGATTTAAAGATTTCATGAAGATTTGTCTAGTGGCGGCAAAGTTATTGGCAATTATTATCTTAGGGTCTGTCGTTTTGTGAAGACTCTAGTTTTGATAATGTACAATCAAGGATTGATTTAAATGTGTTCATCAGAAAGCAAAGGGTGCTGAAACTATTTGAAGAACGAAAGAGGAAAAACCTCAGCTTACACCACAGGAGGCGACAGTGAAGGAGAGTAATCTGTTGGTAGAGGACGTTGACTTGTTTATGCAATTGTTAGAAATTGAAAGGGAGTGTGGTGGGGGAAGAATACTGTCAGATGGTCCTACTGAAGAAAGAATGGGTGTGGCGTTATCAGTAGGTGATGAATCCCCTTTTAAGGCAAAGTCCCTCCTTGTGTTCATGACAATATAACCGTGTTTTCTGAGGCTATGGAAAAGGAGTTAAAAGATTTGTATGCCAAACAAAAATACAAGAAGGGAAATGTGCAGAGGTGGAGGGAAATCAACTGGTTGATGTCCAAACTGACTAATGAGAGGGATTGTGTGATAAAGAAAGTAGACAAAGGTGGGAATATACTGCTCTGGCCAAAGAAATGGTACCTTGAAGAGGCGTACAAGCAATTTATCATCCCGCCTGTTATATGAGGATTGAAAATCAGGAATACACAGACACCATAAAGGAGTTTTATGATAAGTTGAAAAAATTGCACTCCAGAGAGTTACTAAATGATGATGAAGTGAGGTTTTTGAGAAACAATTTTCCTAAGCTACAATTTGTTTAGTTAATACCTAAGGTGCATAGAACTCTAAAAATTCACAAGGTAAACATATTATTGCGGCCATTGACAGCTTGTTGGATAATACCACGGAATTTGTTGATTTTTATTTGAGACCATTGCTATCTAGTTTGCCTTCGTATACAAAAGATTCTACTGATTTTTTAAGGATAATGTTTGATATTGTATGGGAATCTGATTTGTTGATGATTACTTTGGACGTATCAGCACTGTACACTAGTATAATCCATGAAGATGGGCTTAGGGCTGTGAAACACCTTCTAAGAGCAAGGCCTATTAGAGTTTATGTAGGTAACAAAATGTTGGTTGAAATGGTTAAATTTGCTTGACCAGGAATATTTTTTTATTTGATGGACACCGATATAGGCAGGAACTCAGGACAACAATAGGCACCTGCTTCACTCCCAGCTATGCAAATCTGCATATGGGCTGGTAAGAGGAGCAGGTGGTTTTTGACCCATCTAATGACTGGACCCAACAGATTGTCTGTTGGATGAGGTTTACAGATGACCCATTTGTGATTTGGAGGGGTGATGCTGTTTCGGCTCAATCTTTCATTGATAAACTGAATGATAAACTAAATTTAAGATTGACAAGCATTATCAGTGCTAGTCACAGTGAATGTTTGAATGTAGTCATAGATATTCAGGTAAGATGGTTACGAGTATTCACAGGAAGGAGGCATCAGGGAATAGTACTTTACACGCTGCCAGTTGCCATCCAGAGAGTTTTAAGAAATGTATCCCCTATGGGGAACAGTTGAGAGCCAGAAGGGTTTGTAATAGGGAGGACAATTTCAGGAAGGTAAGCGGTGAAATGAAGGAAAGGTTCAGACGTAGGTGATATATTGAGATCATTTTAAAGATAGCTACTTAGACAGTGGAGAGGCTGAGACATGAAGAAATATTGTTTAAAGAGTAATTTGAGGAGTCAAGACATTAGCTTTATCCCCACCTATAGTAGAGACCATTTTTTCAGTCAGGAAAATGCTCCAGAAACATTGGCATTTGTTGAGGAGTGATGTGGCAATTTCGGATAACATCCCAGGTAAACCCCTGATTGTCTATAGGAGAGCTAAATCCTTTAGGGATAGACTAGTGAAGAATGATAAAAGAAGTAGAACTGGTATGCGGTTGGAACCAACAGTGTAAGGCCTGTAGACATGGGAAGAATATAACTTTAGTAACTACACCTTTTGGGCAAGAATTAAGGATTAACAAACATTTGACATGTACGACAGAATAAATTTGCCGTTTATGTGTTGAGATATGACTGTAATATGATATATATAGGGAATACCATTTTACATCCACAACAACAGATCTTGCAACATTTGAGGGCGATTAAAAACAGGGATACTACTTAACCAGCATTTTTTGAAGAAGCATCAGGGGGATAGAGATAGATTACTGTACTCCGTAATAGATACTATTCCCAGGAGCTTAGATGTGGGAATAGAGAAAACGCATTACGAAGATTGGAAGGACAATATATTTTGAGGTTAGATTCATAGGAACCTAAAGGCTTGAATGTAGATACTGAACTGCATGTGTTCATATAATGATCATACCTGCTGTCCCTCTTGTTTTCTATTTGCGAGAGAGTTTAATTGGATTTTAATTGTTTTGTTTTTTCTTTGCAGTTACAACAGGACTGGTTACAGAGACTAGGGTAGATTAAATAGTGCACCCGTCATAGATGTCGCTGAGCAAGCAAGATTGTGATTGATATGGTTGCTGTATGACATTCTCGTGGGATTTTATGTAGCCAATATAAGAGTAAACCCACTGGGGCAGAACTGACATCAGGAATGGTAAAAAAAAAAAAAAAAAAAGCTTAAAAAGTTATATTTGTTTTTTCTTTTCTGTCTTTACCCATACCCTCTGATGGTAATGAAATTCATGTATGATAAAATATAAGTGGCAATACCTGCGGGATTTGCTCTAATTGTGAGATTAATTTTGTAATATTCTTTCCTCTCATGATTTTTGGTACAATTGTTTGAAGAGACTATTAGCAAAGATTGCAATGTTATATAATACAAGTTGAGATGAAAGTACTTTTTGCAATTTGAAGAGGTTGTATTGCATGACTATGGTATTATAAGATGGCTGCAATGGTCTTTGTTTGATTTTGTAGTACTCAGTTTTGGTCCATCATTTGTTTTGACAATTTTTCTTTTAAAAAACACTGAACAATATGGCTATCTGTTTGAATCACTTCTTTCCTGGCCATATATAAACATTCCAAACAAAAGTTCAGCCTTTTTAGGTAAAGCATGGGGCTAAGAATAAGGAAGATTCTAAAACACTGATTTCATATCTTAATTCCAATAGGAAAAAATAGCATTTAAAAAAGGTGCACTGTGGGCATGAACAGAGTAACTATCAAAAATGTTAGTGATATCTGGACCGCTGGTGTACAGGTATTCTCTGATTAGCCATTAGAAGACCCAGAGACCCAATATGAATCATTTCTTAGTGGTTCCATATCACTATTAAGAATTGTTGGGTGTTCCCCAGTGATTTTACCCTGTGAAAAATGCTGATCCTGTGCTGAGATTTGATGAAACGTGTGTGACGGTGCTAGCGCGGGTGTCTTTAATAAAATGTATTCATGAGTGTTTATGTATTCTGAATAATGAGTTTATGTAAAAAAATGAAATAACGTAGAAAAATAATGCACACATTTGAAAATGTGACCTCGAAGAATGGCCACCAATGTTAACGAAATGTACTAATTAATGATTAATACATATGAAATGTTGAAAAGGTATTAGATTAATGCAGTAATATGTCATATTAAGGGTTAAGAAGTATGCTTTAGCTTATTAATTGTAGGCCTTAACTTAGCGAGTGTTTTGGCTTATTTTGCCAGGCCTCAAGCAGAAGCTACATTTATTAGCGGCTAATAAAATTGCTGATGAGTGAATTAAAGTGTGAAGTGTCCATTGTCTTGTTAAAAGTGCTTAACGGAAGCTTTTCGTGAGAACTGACTGCTAGGAGATGATGTTCCTGCTAATGTAACATTTTATGTGTAATGTGTGTGAGACTGACTTTTCCAGGACAGGAACAATGAAGGTACTGACTAGTATGGAAGCTGCAACAATATTGTTATCTGACAAGCCGGATGATGAGAACATCGTAAAGTGGACCAATCAACTGTATGTGAATGATGAAATTTTAGAATCCATAGATTTGGTATAGAAATATTATTGGACAAAGTATGAACATACGATTAACTGACCAATAGGGAATTAGGGGATAGTTTAGGTGACTTTGATATAACAACGCCGCAGAGGGAAGAGACTTGAGAAGAGAAGACACTTTAGGAGAGGGAGAGATTTTACAGATTTGAGGAGAGAGATATACATTCCAACTTTGGGCTCATATCTGTCTGAGAGCCTGATGCCTTGCTGATCGAATGATGACGAAGACTGATTCTGCTTTACTGACTCATACAGATGATAGGTATACAATGATAAAACGGGACTGTTCTGCATATTTTGCTTTTTCTTTCTAGGTACCAACTGCGCTGTTTTGATAGATCCATAGCTAGATGTTTTCCAAATTTGTGCTACTAAATTGTTTTGCTCGAAGCCCAAGATGCTGATGCTAATCTGATGTTAGTTGAGGATTCAGACTGATGATGGAAAGGACAGATGTTTGAAGGATTTCTCTGCTTAACTACATGTATATCATTTCATTAACGCGGCTGACTCTGCTATTGATTTGCACTGTAACTCTAGAATGTGTTGTGGTTCAAGCTTTGATTAGACTACGTTTCTTCCGCCACTTTGGACAAACAGTGCTGTTTTTGTATGTGTTTCATTTGATTTGAGATTAATCTAAATGACCTTAGCATTGTTATTATAGGGAAATAAACGTACTAAAGGTGTGGTTATTTATGGCTGAAAGGTCATGGTGCGTGACAATTACTGACTCTATTGATTACTAATGATTGATGATTATTGTGTATTGATTATTGATGACGTACTGGAGCTATGGTAAGAACTTCTTAATCGCGAGTTCAACCTATTTTCGTCCCCTTGTCAGTATACTTATTAAGATCTGACGCGCTAACAAGAAAAAACTTTTTTTCTCATGATTTTGTTACAGAGGTTATGGAAGATGCTCCAGAAAATAAAAATAAGAACACTTTTTCTTATTGTTCACATTATCTTCTTCTGCCATGTGAGAACAAAGCTTGATATTCTGAGTGAAATAGACTTCCAACACTAGCAGCGATATGTCATTTGGGGCCAGATGTATCAAAAGTTTTTGCATTCGCAAACGGTGCGAATCGCAAAAATCGGCCGTTTGCGAGTGCAAAAACGTGGTCTGCGATGCTTGAAAGGCATTCGCAGACGAAAAATAAGAAATCGCCAAAATTGCGAGTTTTTGCGTTGCGACCTGGTTTTGCGTGTCGCATTTTGCGATTCGGTATTTCCAGTAGGAAACTGCGAGGCGCAAAATGCGATTCGCAAATTCCAAGTCGCAAATAGATGCATCAAAAAGTCACAATTTGCGATTTTTCGCAGAATGGCATTTTGCACATACAAAATACCACTAAGTGAAACCAGGTGGTAACCAGGTGCAACCTATATAAAGAGGCCCAGAATGCCTCAGACTCTTTTCCACAATGGCTGCACTCTACGTCATGGCGAGGAGGATGAAGATCTTGGCAGGTTTGAGGAGAGGGAGGAGGAGACAGGAGCGCATTTTCAGAGTGCGCATTACACTTTTTGACCAGACAGAGGAGGAAATATTTGAGAGGTATAGGTTGAACTCAGCCATGATACTTGATCTGATAGCTGAGCTACAACCCATACTGCAGCGCAGAACACTAAGGACTCACAGCATACCCACCCATGTGCAGGTATTATGCTCCCTACACCTACTTGCCTCACCTACTTGTCTCAGGGAGCTATCAAGGGGTCATAGCAGCAGCTGGAGGGGTTTCACAGAGTACCCTTCTCCAGATTTATCAACGCTATGCTAAGCAAACTCCAACAGTACATCAGATTCCCCCACACCCCACAGGAAAAACAGCAGACAAAAATAGAGTTTTACCAGATAGCACAGTTCCCCCACGTCCTAGGTGCCACAGATGGCACACATGTGGCAATCTGCCCACCATCAGCCACAGAGTATGTGTACCGAAACCGTAAATACCAACATTCCATGAATTTACAGGTGATATGCAATGCCTCCTATATCATAACTGATCTCGTGGCCAGGTACCCAGGGAGAACACATGATTCGTACATAGCTGGGGAGTTTGGTGAAGGATATCTACTAGGTAATGTCACTCTGTACATTGGTGCATAGATGGCGAACCCATGTCGGATGGCTCAGTTACTCATCACACCTTCTGTCCCTTCCAGGAGACAGTGCCTACGCAGTGCCCACCTACATGATGACGCCCTACCTCAATCCCACAACACCAGCAGAACGGAGATACAATGCAGCACACAGGGCAACCCGCAACGTGGTGGAGCGCACATTTGGACTGCTGAAGAGTCGCTTCCGTTACCTCCACAAAAGTGGAGGGGCACTACAGTACAGTGCAGAGACCACATGTAGAATAGTGGCTACTTGTGCAATCTTGCACAATATAGCTACAACCAGGGGCATACCTATAGAAATCAGTGACACTGAATCAGATGAGGATGACGATCCCATACCACCTGTACAGCCAGCAGACAGGACCAGTGCAGCAGAGGGAAGGCAAAGGCGTGCCGACATCACACACAACCATCTCAGACGTGAGTATGAATGTCAAAAATCCACTGACAACTGTACCTGTAGTGATATAAATGTATTACCTTACTTCAGGTAATGAATGATTGAGAAATAAATGAAACAGGTGATGTTACAAGCGCAAATTAACTAATGAACAGAGTCACGCACTATTCCCTCATAGTGGCAACAGCAGTGTAATGGCGGAAGGAGTCACTTTCTTCTCCCACGCACACCACTCGGTGCCCAGTTAAGTCACTGGCACCTTGATTGTCACCTTCAGTGGCAGTGCTGTGCCTGGCACTGCGCCGTCTGGTGTCTGCTGCTGGTACGGCAACACTACTGAGGCTTGAACTGTCCTCAGTGTCCCCCAAGGCTACCTCACTGGGAGTGGCAGATCTCTGTCCCATTATGTGTTCAATCACATTTGTTATGTGAACTAGTCCCTGGACAACGTCCCTGCTGCTATGTGCAGCCTCCACTTGTGCCGCCACTGCGCGACGGGCGATTAGTGCAGTGGAATTAGCCATCCTGTTGGAGGACCTGCAGTAGCTGCCAAACATTGTCCGGAATCTGTGTTCCTGTCTGCGCCGGCTAACCCTTTCATGGTGCAGCTCCTGGCAGAGGTCACGGACAGCACTAGTTAGGTCCCTGGTGTCTTCTGAAGCCTGCACCTGTCCCTCACGCAGCTGTAAAATATTGCCATTTAGTGCGTCCAGTTGGCGATGCAGGCCCATCAAGTGTCGGTCGTGCACTCACAGGTTCCGGTCTAAACTGAGGATCCGCTTGTTTTGCAGGCGCTTCTGCTGCAACATAGCAGCCTCAAGGCCCCCGAATAAGGATGGACCCTCACCTGCCTCATGATGTTGCTGCTGGGGCTCTGTTGCAATCCTGCGTGGTGCTGGCTGACCCCTGCCCTCCAGAATCTGGCTGCGCCTGTCTGGTGCAGAAGGTGTGCTTGGCCCTTCCAAGTGCTCATCCGAGTTGCCGCTGAACTCTGGCACTGGTAGTGCCCTGGGCCTGCGGAGGACAGGACATGTGGAGGGACCCACTGGTGTTGGTGTCCGAGGGCTGATGGGTGTCCGTCTCTCCTACACATGTACTGTGTGTGGCCGCTGGGCCTAGCCCACCTGCAACAACAATATGCAGCATATCAGTTCTGTATGTTACATTATCTGTCAGAAAATGGCAATAAAGGTACAAGTACTGCTCTACACGGTGTTGTGTGAGTTGTGTTACCTTGTGTGTCACTATACTTCATTACATTGTTATGCTACTGTCTGTACTAGTTTGTGGACTGCCACTCCCATAATGCATTGCTGTGCTGCTTCTAAGATGTGGACTGGACTACTTCACACACTGCTTCACATTACATGCTAATTCCTAAGGGGCTTTTGTGCATACACATATCGGGTTCCCAAATATCATTGCACTTACCTTGGCTGGTACTCAGTGTGCCGGAGGTGTCGATGTCTGTGACCCCAGTCACAGCTTCAGGGAGGAGTGTGGATTCCACCAGGTCCTCCAATGGTGTGGATGGTGCTTCTGTTGGTGGTCCGCCACCTGTACCCCTGGCCTCCGCAAGTCTCCTTGCCACCCTCTCCTTTGCACGGGAGCGCAGGTCGTACCACCTTTTTTTTATTTCCTCTATGGAGCGCTGTGCCACTCCAATGGCGCAGATTTTTGATTGAATGTCCAGCCATAATCTTCTCTTTTCACTCTCAGGAACCTGGAGTGACGATTTCCCGAACAGGCGGTCATGGCTCCTCACCACCTCCTCAGTCAGGACCTCAAGCTACTGTTCACTAAATTTAAGCTTGCGCTTCCTTTCTGCCTTCTCCTGTGCTGGTCCTGGGGTCTCCATCCTGGCTCAGGTGTTTCTGCTCCTGCTGAGTGCTGCTCTGTGTGGCTGGGCTGCTCTCTCTCAGGATGCTGGTTTGGGTGTGGCACCTGAAACTGCCTGGGATGACTAATTTCCTGCTGGTGATGTCATCAGGCTCCATCAGGCTCCTCCAGGTGTGCATTCTCGAACTTTCTCGCGCAATTTGCGATTTTTTACTGAATCGCAAAAAAAAAAAAAAAAAAAAGTGGGCTTGAGTACAAAGAATATACAAAGAAATAGAAATGAGTGTGGAGTATCCTTCCAGACAGATATATCCCAACAATATTGGTGACTAGCTTCTACTCGAGCACTGAACCCACATTATTACCTCTATTTGGGAAGAACGCTACTGCAACAGAAGTGATCAGACAAGCATACTGCCGATGTGCGGATAGATTTCAACTTTACTGACATTGCTTTCAACTTCACTCTCTAAAGAACCCTAATGTATTTTTCGAAATTCACCATGTGCCCTTATTAAGGAGCAGGGCTTAGTGTGTGAGCGCTTCCCTAATGTTACTGGGTGTAATGAACGTTTGTACTGGTAACCAGCGCACCCCTGCCTCACAATCTGGGATTCTTCAGTCAGGCATACAGGCTTGAGCAAACATTCAGCAGCTCACCTACAGGAAATCAGCGTCTTCGATTGTGCATATTAGCACGTGCACAAGCTTAAGGGGACACTTCCTGCGAGCAATTAAACATACAATCAGCATCTTCCAGCCTCACAGTCTTGATCACACTCGCTGTGGACAGCCGAGCGCACACATAGGACACATCATTGTTGCCTCGCTGATTGGTGAAACCCGTAGGGACTTTTCTACTGGCTAAACATTCATGCGAGTATTGCTTCAATATCCCGCATTAGTGGAGCATGACTGGATCTCTACAGCGGCCATCTTGTTTGTGATAGTTCTCTGGGCATCTCATAGTCAATTACAGCATTTTTTGGTGTAAGGTTTCTGCATTGTAGTCAATGCCAGCCTTCTTTGGTGCAATGTTATAGGAACATATTCAAGAATCTGGCACAAATGTAAGAAATGTATTTTAGTTCCTATTCTTTTCATTCACTTAGTAATTATGGCTACACTAAACTTAGTCTTCCCCAACCTTTTAGGGTGTCTGAGGATGAACCGGACGTGAAATGGAAGAGTGGAAGGAGTATTTCATTAACTAAATCTCTAGTTTGATGGGGATGAATTTACAGCAGATAGAAAAAGAAAAAACAATTCTACTGCATTCTTTGGGACCTGGTAGATAAATGATGTACAATCATATGGAAAAGAAACTTCATTCTGGGGATGAAGAGGATGTGTTAGACATATGCTTGAGGATCTTGACGCATATTTCTCTTCACCGGTATGTAGCAATTAATCACTATAATTTCATTCACTAGAAACACAGGCCAAAGAGAAAACTAAAGACTATGCATCAGCTTTGAAAAGTTGGCTATTTTATGAAGGGTTAGTTCATTACATGATGTACTAATTCGAGACCAAATCATCATGAATTGTAACAACCCTGGTTTACCAGATAGGTTATGGATTCACGGTGAGTCAACGTTACAAGAAGTTCTATCTATAGTGAGTACAGCAGAGCTCACTTCAAAGTGGTCAAGAAAAAAATGAGAATGTGATCGACATTGCAAATGTAGTTGCTAAGAAACAATTTTTAAGTGGAACACACTAGTGACAAATCTAAAACAGTTACGAAATATAATACTAACAGAATAATTGTTGATCTTAAAGGCAAATGTTATCGCTGTGGTAGCTCAGAAATGTTCAAAGTGTGGGATTAAAGGGCATTTTGTTAGGGTGTGCCAAAATACCAAATCTGTGAGCTGTGCAGTGGATTAAAATGCTTGGAAGAGGAACAAGAGGATTCAGATAAGTACCATCCTCCAGTTCTGTGTATTCAGGACTTGGTCATGCAAGTCAATGGACATAGGAGGAATAAACCTATTTGTGACATTGTGGCAGTTGGTGTCAATGTGAAGTTGGTGGCAAATTCAGGTTTGCTGTTAGAAATGGGGTCTTTGGTGGACAGTCAGGTTACCCCCCTGTCTAAGCAAGGACCCTCACTCTAGTCAGGGTAAAGGAGAATCACACTCTGTTAACTCCCACTCACCACCTTGGTAGCTTGGCACAAGCAGGCAGGCTTAACTTCAGAGATAATGTGTTAAGTATTTGTACAAACAGTAATACAGTGAACCACTACAAAATGACAACACAGGTTTAGAAAAATAGTTATTATTTTATCTATATACACAAGACCAAATACGATAAAAATCCACAGTACAGTTACAAATTATGAATTTAGCACTTAAAAGCACAAACATAGCGCCTAGAGGCACAAATGCTGCAAGTTGGTATTAAGAGGCATTGTGACTGAGTCGTTTCCTACAATGTGACGCCAATGGTGCCATTCAAGGAGTCGTTCGACCCCCAGGTACAGTACCTTAGCAAGCAGGTAGAAAACAGGTCAGTGCACAGAGTCGGGGAGCGATGCGTTGCTGGATACGATGCAGAGTCGGTTCCGGTGCTAAGGTGCAGAAGAGCAGAGGCGTTGAGCAGCGGCATTGGGTCCTCACTGCAGAGCGGTGGAGGTGAAGCAGTGTCGGTTGTAAAGTCGGTCCCTTGGTTATGGCAGGTACAAAGTCTGGCGAAGTCACGATGCTGCGGGGTGACCTCACACGGTTGCGATGATGTCACAGGGCCGCAGGCGCTGCAATGGCATTGGATGTCACGGACATCGGACTTATGACACTCCGAAGTCAGCGAAGTCGGGTGGGATCAGAGGCTGCAGTGATGCAAAGCCTACAGTGTCATTGCACTTCGGCGAGGTCTACGGCCTCGGGCAGGTGGCGTCTCGGTTCTGGGAAGCGGCTTCCTTTACGAGGTCGAACAGCGGCATCCAGTGGAGTTAGACAAGTTTTTCTCCAGAAATTCATTTCCAAGGGCCCAGGAACTGGAATGGCACCCTCTGGCAAGCTAGAGTCCACAGCAGGCAAACTCAGAACTGGGTTGTGAAGCCTTTGCTGTCCCTGAGGCTTCAAAACAGGAGGCAAGCTCTACTCCAAGCCCTTGGAGATACCTCTCAAGCAGGAATGCAAAACAAGGTCCAGTATCTGTCCCCTTGCACAAGCAGCAGCAGAAACAGCAGGATAGCCCAACAAAGAACAGTCACAGGCCAGGGCAGCACTTCTTCTAAGCTCTCCTCCAAGCAGAGGCTCCTCTTGAACCCTTGAAGTAATCTAATTTTCAGGGGTTTTGGGTCCAATACTTATACCCCTTTCTGCCTTTGAAGTAGGCCTACTTCAAAGGAAAGTCTCTGTTGTTCACAAGATCCTGCCTTGCCCAGGCCAGGCCCCAGACACACACAAGGTGGTTGGAGACTGCATTGTGAGAGGGCAGGCACAGACCATTCAGGTATAAGTGACCGCTCCTCCCGCCACTCTAACACAGATGCTCATCAGGATAGGCAGGCTACACTCCGGCTCCCTTTGTCTCACTGTGTAGAAGGGGGCAGTCACAGAATGGTTTAAGCAAGAAAATGTCTACTTTCTAAAAGTGGTATTTTCAAACTAACAATCTCAAACCCAACTTCACTAAAATATGTATTTTTAAATTGTGAGTTCAGACAACCCAACCTCCATATTTCTATCTGCTCTCAAAGGGAATCTGTACTTTATTAATATTTAAAGGCAGCCCCCGTGATAACCTTTGAGAGAGATAGGCCTTGCAACAGTGAAGAATGAATTTAGCAGTATTTCACTGCTAAACCATGTTACACACATCAGTACATGTCCCACCTTTAACATACACTGCACCCTGCTCATGGGGCTACCGAGGGCCTACCTTAGGGTGCCTTACATGTATACAAAGGGAAGGTTTAGGCCTAGCATGTAGACTTGCCAAGTCAAATTTGCAGGTTACAACAGCACACCCAGACACTGCAGTGGCAGGTCTGAGCCACGTTTACAGGGCTACTAAGGTGGGTAGCACAACCAGTGCTGCAGGCCCACTAGGAGCATATGATTTACAGGCCCTGATGCACTTTACTAGGGGCTTACTGGTAAATTAAATACACCAATCATGGATAAGCCAATTACACATATATTTTGCATAGTAGCACTTGCACTTTAGCACTGGTTAGCAGTTGTAAAGTGCCCAGACTATCAAAAACAGTAAAAACATTGTCCAGCATACATCAACAACCTGGGAATCAGAGGCAAAAAGTTAGGGGAGACCACACCAAGTCTAACATTCGCCATTTACCATAAACAATAAGGGTATTTGGTTTGAATGTATTGTTACTAAAATGGTTCACAACTTGATAAAACCAGATAATAAACCTCAGAGGTTTACTGGGAAACCAATCCGAAAATTTGAATTGGAATTCAAAAACAGGCATATCACCAGCCCCGAACAGTCTGGATCCTGTTTTAGCTGTGAATGGTGAGACACATGAAGGGAGGAGTTTTATCAATGAGTTTCCGTCAGTAAGAACAATTGGAGAATTAAAGTACATAAAATAAGATTGATAGATAGTGAGAAACAATCCGTTCAGTACAAGTGATGAGGTAATGGAAGAATTGGACCTATTCGAGAAGGGTGGTATTATCAATCAAGTGGAGTCCTCATACTGGGTGGTCCCCCTGGTTGCAGCACATAAGGCTAATGAGCGGATCAGATTGTGCATGGATTTGAGCTGTTGCATCAAGAAAGCAGACACTTGACGGCTTTCATCACAACTCTGGGTTATCATCAGTTTAGGAGAGTGCTGTTTGGGTTGGCATCAGTAGCAGCAATGTTTCAACGTTTAATGTATGAATTTTTCAAGGACAGTAAGAGAGTTACTTTTTTTCCAGGATGAAATTCTAGACATGGGTCAGAAAGGGGTGGAGCAGGATGAAGGAGTGAAGAATGTACTAGGTGTGCTGTGAGAGCATGGATTGACTGCCGACGCAACAAAACGAACATCTGCAAAAGATAAATTAACATATCTAGGACACCAAATTAGCTCCAAAGGTATTACCCCGAAGACGGAGGTGATTGAGGCAATAAAGTGTGCTTCATTTCCCCAAAACAAGGATGAAGTATGTGCCTTCCTAGGATTAGCTGAAATCTTTTCCAAAATTTCTCCAAGAAAATGTACCCCCATCAGACAGCTATTAAAAAAGAAAAGCAAGTTTATATGGTCACTGGAGTGTCAGAAAGCTTTTGACAATATAAAGGGTGATATTTGCGAAGCTCCCAGTTCGCAAGGACTTGGCCCTAAGTGTGGATGTACAGTTACAACGGATACAAGTGGGAAAGGGTTGGGAGCGGTTCTAGCTCAATTGGATGACCAAGACTTCTTGCATCTTAACACCTGCAAAGGAAAGTTTTTGGTAATTGAAAGGGAAACCTTGTGGTGACTTCAGTAATGTCATACAGTTTGTGTGGGGGCACTAAAATGATTTTACAGTGTGATCATAAACCATTAAGCAAGCTACTCACGTCATGTGGTCTTATCAATGTATCACCCAGGATTTCAAGACTGTAAATGCAATTACTGGATTACATGTATGAAATCCAGTACGTGCATGGGATTTGTAATAAATTGCATATTTTCTCAGCCGATTACCTCTACCTGATCAGGAAAGTACCACAAGTGAATGGGATGATTGTTTAGCAGCAAGTTTGAATAGTAAAGAGTTACAGAGTGTACCGTGGGTCGTATGGAATGCAGAACTGAAGCAAGATGCATTGTTATTTAAAATGAAAGAGTATGTTGAAGTAGAGCGGCCATAGAAGAGGAATCTAGAGAGATTTATTTCCGTTTTGGTTGTTGAGAAATGAGTTCTCTGTAGAGAAGCAGTTTGCTTCTTAAACCACTTGTTAGAACTTGCCGCCCGCCTCTCAAAACAAAGTTATATGCTTGTGTCATGAAGGACATCTTGGCATAGTAAAAACTAAAAGCAGGGTCAAGCAGTCATACTGGTGGGCAGGATGCAATAAGATGATTGAGGAAGTGGTAAGGAATTGTGAAAAATGGGTTAAATCAGACAGGCCACATGTTACATTCAAGTCTTCTTTGCATCCCATTGAAGCACTGCAGATACCTTGGGAAGAAAGGATTGGAGTGGATGTTTTTGGTCCAGTGTAAAATAGAGAAGGCCTGGTGAAGTTTGTATTAGTGATGGTTGATTACTCTTCTAAATGGTCTTAAGTCACAGTTGTATATAAGACGGATGCTAAGGGTGTGACTGAATGGTTAGAAGAAATGATTCATAGGGCAGGTCTTCCCCAACAAGGGTGTCAGTGACAATGGTGTAGAATTTGTGTTTTATTTTTCAAAGCATTTCTGGGAAAAAAGGTGAAGAACATAGAACGTTGTTGTATTATCCAGAAAGGAATGGAAATGTGGAACAGCTTAACCGCATAATTAAGGGTATTGTGAAACGGGCTCAGTAATAGTCCGGAAAGGGAAAAATAAATCATGGAAACTGTAGGGGCATATGGACTCACTCCATATGCAGTTCCACGACATAGCCCATTTCAACTGATGAGAGGTAGGGCATCACACACAAAGGATAAAATGTGTTAGTTGTCCTGTACTAATAAGTTTGATTGGTCTCCTGGAGTACTGAGGCAAACAAATGATGAACACATACCAGAAGTATAAAGCTAAGTATGATTCATTCCAAGGAGTAAAAAAAAAAACTGGAACTCAAGTTGGGGGATATCGTGGAAGTTGGGGAGGGCAGGTTGGTGAAGAAAGGGGCTACTTAGTGCTCAGATATTGTTATGTAATTCTGGGTTATTGAGATGGTAAATTATAGCATGGCAGTAGGTTATCACTGTGTGAAGGAAGGAGGGATACCTGGCAACCATTCACATTTCGTTATCTGGGTATAAGGATCTATCATTCACCTGAGGACCTTCTGGAAGGTAACTTAGTGTGCGCGGTCTATACCTTACGGGCACAGATCACATTCTGGTAAACTCTGCTGCTATCAGTGGTGGGTAGGGTGGCCCTAACAAAAATGGTTGTACTACCGACATTTATGCTTTACTTTGGCAATCTTCCAATTTTTATACGCAGGCCCTTCTTTGGAACGTCTACTGGGTGATCTTACACAATACATACTGCAGAGTGGCAATTCTCAAACTTTATCTGCGGCACACTGCTTGGGTTCAGTGTGCCTAACTTCAAACTATACTTCTTGGCCTTGCAGGTACAGTGGGTGGCACGCTTGTTTGCAGACTGCAGTCTGGAGGATATGGCAACACTTCTTCCTCACTAGGACCTGGAGCAGTTGCTTGCACTTTGTCACCGGTACTGAGTGCCTCTCCTCAGAGCTGGGTAATGGGCTTTTGTAGACCCATATTTATCACTTGCCCCTCATGCCCCAGCACTGTACTACTCAGCATGCTGCGAGGCCGCTTAATACCCACCCTTGGAAGTTGGAGCCTTGACATGTGACGGGACTGAACAGTATAGGCAACTTGTATTGGGACGGGCCCTCCTCTCAATAGAGGACCTATTGACAGACTATGAGCTTCCACCTGGCCAATTCCTTGTACATACTTCCTTGCTGGAGTGCTGGATAAGTCCTGGGGAGGCATGCAGCAGAAGCCCCCGCAACATCTCACCAAGCAGTATCTGCATGTATGGGGCATGGGAACCCACTTAATTCGATGGCTACCTAAAACTTTACGCACACACGGCACAGGCATTGGGAAGCATATCTAGGGCACAATTGCACGGGTAGAGAATGCTAGACTCTATTGGCGTATCACACCCTAGTCACCCAGAATGTCTGTTCTATATCAATTCAATTTTATATTTTGCACAGAGCTTACTTAACTCCCAGCAAAGTCAAATAATATTTCAATTGTACTCATTTCGTCTGCCCCCGCTGACAAGGAACTCCTACACCTGCTTGGCCCTGCCAATCTCCAAGAATACTGATGGGAAGTCACTACGCACTTAAAACGATGCATGGGCAATACAGGACTATACTGGGAAAGCGTGTATACTAGGCCTCAGTCGTTGCACTAAAAA
The DNA here is from genome assembly GCF_031143425.1 of Pleurodeles waltl. Lineage (NCBI taxonomy): Eukaryota > Metazoa > Chordata > Amphibia > Caudata > Salamandridae > Pleurodeles > Pleurodeles waltl. The sequence goes on along the minus strand of NC_090442.1, from coordinate 331,887,125 downwards.
ATACAGAGCGGCGACACAATTTGCGGATCTAGCCTTTATTTTGGCGAAACAACTGATTACCCATAAGTGGAAGGCAGTGACCCCACCCCATTGCCTCGGCATGGATATTAGCCATGGTGGCGAGGGCGCAGGAGGAGAGCGTGGTGCTCCACAGGGAAGAGGTAAAAGATCTGCATAAATATCCAATCTCTGACACCTGTTATTTCCTTCTGGAAAAGCTTTGTGGGGGGTGTACCACATGCAGACCATTCCCTTTGAAGATTCATGCAGACGTCCCAACACCCCCCTCCCCTGCACTATCATAATATCGTTGGTGGTGGCTGCTGCTCTGTCACTATATCCAGGTGGCCTATGGGGCACTGGTGGTCCTCTCCTTGGAGCTGCAATTCTCACGACATTCCCTCTGTCACCTTGAGCGAGTGCAGTGTTTCTTTGTTTTCAGTTCTGTGCACTGCAGTTATAAGCAGTTGTAAAATAATGCACTTCTAAATTGAGACAGACTTTCATTGCCTCTATAGACACCTGCTCGATGTCATACACACACCTTATATTAGAAGTAATCCTGATTATTACCATTATACAAATGCCTGGTTTTCATAATTCAAGTTCATGCACATTACTGTAAAATGTAATGATGTTTGCCTGGTTATACAACTTGTACTGCTGCTTGCTTGAAGTCCATGTTAACTTTTGTAAACGTAAAACAAAAATTTCAGTAAAAACTATTTAAAAAATAAAAAATAAAGGAAGGAGGGAGGGATGGATCAACAGAAATAAAGAAGTATGATTGGGTGGAGGATTAAATGAGTAAACAGAATTATCTTTCGGGTGTTATTGTTAGATCAAGAGCTCAGGAAGTACTAGGAGCCCTGAAAGAAACTACTAAAAAAGTTTACATTTTCTTAAACAAAGGGCAATTTAGTACCAAATCTGGAAGGTCAATTTGTAGACCTAGCCATTTTAATGATTCTGTAGCATAAAAGAGTCTACTTCATATACTACTGAATGTTTTTTTCTGAAAGTTATAGGTTCTGTTCATCACTGTTTAATTTTACATATTTAGGGTTATGTGGATTTACCTCAGAAATGTTACTTTAATCTTCTCTTGGACATAATTTGATTTGCTTTTCCTTTTAAATTCCATTTGCCAACGTTGAAATGTAATGTTATATAGCATGTACATGTATTTCGTTTTGTTATATTTGTGTAAATGGGGGAGGTGTTGTATTATGTATTTTAGGAATGTAGAACTTAGAATACAGAGATAGAATGTATGCACAGAGGCAGTTCGAGAGGTCAGTTGGGGAAGGAGAGGACGAACTGGCAACTCTCCACAAGAGGGCTTGAGTACTGTGAATAAACAAGTGTGGAGTCTCTTTCTGGACAGATACACCCAAACATATTGTAGTAAAGGAACAAAATGAGGGGTTTCTTTAGGTAAACAAAAAATCTATGTTAGTGTTCTGTGAAACTAAAATGGGGACACATTTCCTATAAATTCTCAAATATCTTCTATACCTATGTTAGAAAAAAAGTCTAGTACGCTGAAAGAAATATGTACTTCCAACCCCAGCAGCAGCAAGTCACTTGATTCCTCATTGTTCTACTGCAGACAGTTTTTGAATGAACAACTAGAGCACTAACATTCTGCATTTATGACAAAGGCGGGGCACACCCGAACGCCATCTCGATAGAATCAAAGCTGTAAAACTGAAAGCATTTGCTATAGAAGAAACTGCAGTAAATAAAGAAACTGAGGGTTCATTTAGTCATAGAAATTAAGGTTAGTGCTCTGGAAAGTTAAATTCAGTACATATTTGTTATGAGTTGTCATAAATTTCCTCATTTATGCTAGTAAAACTTTTTGACAAGCAAAGTGAAACGTGTGCTTCTAACACCAGCAGCAGTCAGTCAGTCAGTCAGTGATCACCTGCCATTTTACCTCAGAGTTCTAAAGAACAACTGAAGTGCTAACACTGTGTATTCAAGACAAAAGTGAAACACTCCTAAATACCATTTTGTTGGACTAGGAGCTGATTAGTTTAACATCTTTCCCATGCAGCAGGCTGAAGTAAATGAGCATTGAGAAGTTAATGTAAGTATGAAAACAGAAGGTTAAAATGTGGGGGAATGTATTTTTAAAGGAGCTAAACTAACTTAAGGAGACATCCGCACATGTATAGCAATTCCTTCCAACATCTTTGCTCACCCAACCCATCTTCTAAGCTGCTTAACAGCTCCCTAACTATACATTTTAAAATTCATGAACAGGCTGAAAGTCAGATAACGGACGTCTGTTTGTGGATTCTTGCTGGTGACTATGCAACTATCATGGGCCTATATCAGACAGTCTGACACTAAATTTGAAACTATTCATCAATAAAAGATATCTGCAATGGATTGGATTTCCAATGAAGACTGATACATTTTCTGACAATCCCTGGATGTTAAACGGGATTTATCAATTGGAATAACAAGCAAAACATTTTAGAAGGATAAAAGAAGCCAAGTGGACTTGAAAGGTGTATATTCAAATTTGGGTTGCAATTGATTGGGCGTAAGATGTATTAATCTTGGATTTATTGGAATCCCACTCTGTTAATCTAATTTGAAATGTGATTTATTTTTAAAGTGTGGGATTTAGATAGTGTTAAGAGTAATCAAAATCAAAATAAAATGTGTATATCTAAAATGTGGTATGTACGTACTGTGTTTAGTGTGCACTATATTGGTTACATGGATCACACACACACACAAAAACAAAAGTGGTCACAAGAGAAACGCGCCCCACTGCTGGTGCAGATGCTGGAGGATGACTACCTCCCCCATTCCATAGTGAACAACAACCGCACTTCCGGCAGGTTAATTTCCACCTTTTATTATTTAAGTGTTTCATTAAAATGTGGAAATTAACCTCCCGGGAGTGCAGTGTGGTTGTTGTTATATATATATATATATATATATATATTAGAAATGGGGTCTTTGGTTGACAGTCAGGTTACCCCCTGTCCAAGCAAGGACCCTCGCTCTAGTTAGGGTAAAAGAGAATCACCCTCAGCTAACCCCTGCTTACCCCCTTGGTAGCTTGGCAGAGCAGTAGGCTTAACTTCAGAGTGCTAGATGTAAAGAATGTGTACCAACACACACAGTAACTTAATGAAAACACTACAAAATGACAACATCAGGTTAGAAAAATAGGAAATATTTATCTAAACAAAACAAGACCAAAACGACAAAAATCCACAATACACAAGTCAAGTTATTAAATAAAAATGCAAAAAGAGTCTTTAAGTAGTTGTAAAACACACACACTAGCACTGCTAGCGTGAAAATGTACCTGGTGTGCGTCAAAAATAACCCCGCACGGGCGAGTGCGCGTCAAAAAGGACTTGCGAGGCGTTGATTCCACTCACAAGCGGGACCGTGCATCATTTCTCCTTTGACCAGGTCGGGGTGCGTTGTTTCTTCTCTCTGCAGGAGAGCGGTGCGTCGATCCAGTCAGCGCTCGCGGGTCCGGGCAGGCCTTGCATTGTATTTCCAAGCACAGCGGTACTTGAGTCGGAGATCCAGCCGCACGATGATCTGAAAACCCCGCAGCACGGGTGGTGATCTCCCAGCCTCTGCCAGCGATTGCTGCGCGTCATTTCTCCTGCTCAGTGCGTCGATTCTTCGGTCACGGTTTTCGTGAGCGTCGTTTCTCAGCTGCGTAGCCGGCGGTGTGTCGTTTCTTCGGCCGCAGATCGGAGTTGCGTCAATCTTTTCCCTGCACTGTGTTTTGTGCGTGGATTTCCTTCTCTTTAGGCTGCCAGCTTCTCCTTTCAGGGTCCCAAGAACTGGATGGGCACCACAGAGCAGAGTAGGAGTCTCTCCTGAGACTCCAGGTGCTAGCAGAGATAAGTCTTTGCTGTCCCTTGGACTTCAAACAACAGGAGGCAAGCTCTAAATCAAGCCCTTGGAGATTTCTTCTCAAGATGGAAGGCACACAAAGTCCAGTCTTTGCCCTCTTACTCTGGCAGAAGCAGCAACTGCAGGATAGCTCCACAAAGCACAGGCAGGGCAGCTCTTATTCCTCAGCTCTTCAGCTCTTCTCCAGGCAGAGGTTCCTCTGGTTTCCAGAAGGGTTTCTAAAGTCTGTGGTTTTGAGTGCCCTTCTTAAACCCAGTTTCTCCCTTGAAGTCGGCCTATTTAAAAGTAAAGTCTCTTTTGAATGTGAAATCCTGCCTTGCCCAGGCCAGGCCCCAGGCACTCACCAGGGGGTCAGAGACTGCATTGTGTGAGGGCAGGCACAGCCCTTTCAAGTGTGAGTGACCACTCCTCCCTTCCGTCCTAGCACAGATGGCTAATCAGGATATGCAGGCTACACCCCAGCTCCCTTTGTGTCACTGTCTAGTGTGAGGTGCAACCAGCCCAACTGTCAAACTGACCCAGACAGGGAATCTACAAACAGGCAGAGTCACAGAAATGGTATAAGCAAGAAAATGGCCCCTTTCTGAAAGTGGTCAATATTATTATTCTCAGAACGACAGTACCTTTTAATAATGTATTAATACAATTAGATACAATTATTAGTCCAATATCCTCCACTCTTTATAGATACTACAACTGCTATCCCATTAATTGAATATACACCCTATCTGTTCCTCTGTGTGTGTAAATTACTATCATTATTAGTATTAATCTCTGTTGGCATCACACATATTTCTTTATTTTATTATATAATCATAGTTAGGATGTTTAAAAATAACAGAAAAGTTGAACTGGGTTTTTAACACTTTTTGATTGTCAGAGTTTTTTAGGGTAACTACATGTCCCACAATGCACTTGGGTGGTTGTAGGAAAATGAACCATAAATAGAGACTCATGGGAAGGTTTTCTTTGTAAACTGTGTTCAAGACCGAGAGGTTGAAACGCATTGGTGGTGTCCTTTTACACTTCTTTGGATTAAAAAAAGCAATAAAACACTCCTGGAGTGCAAGGAATCAATTGTTTGACAATTGTTGGCGTTGGAGATTGTGGAGGAACGGTCCTCTCCTCACGTATGCACCCCGTGAAACTTGCGCGCCACAAAGTGGACCTTTGGATGGTGTAGATATTATATATATATATATATATATATATATATATATATATATATATATATATATATATATCTCTCTCGTTTTGACAATCAAAAAAATTATTACTTACCACAATATACAGGTACTGAAAATGACGTTTGATATGTACTTACATACGCTTGAGAGGCTGTGATGTACTTACCTGCAATGTGACAGCTGCAGTGTAAAGGCTGAACATCCTTTGTGGCACTCCCTTCTTGACTCTCTCACTTACTGACATTTCAACCGTCTTTTCAATTGTCTGATCACTTTACTGACTGTCCAACGGAATGAAAATGTTGATTGTGCTAATACTGACTATACACAAACCAACGACAGAAATCATACAACACCTTAAATATCTAAAATGGTTACACCCATTTCTCACTGTGAAACTCTTAAGAATTATTCATTGATATACATGCTGTTACACACATACAACCACACTAGAGGCTCTGGTAGTAAATTGGGTATATTAACTATATATCAGTAGGAAAATAACTAATTCCATGGGAGGCAATAATTCTGAACAATTACAAAGCAAATATTCCAAAATATCATTATTTATCAAATTATGATGTGGATTTACTTTGTGTTTCTTTCTAGATTAACTGGGTCCTTTAGACACTGGTGAACAGCCTGTCGCTAGGCAGGTCAGCCAAGGTCATAGCTACTGCTATCAGAGCAGAGGACCACATGCCAATTTAGATAGCTTTGCAGGGCTGGCACAGATCTCAGTGCCTTCATAATTTTCAAGAAACAAACTCTCAAAAGCAGACGTGTGTTTCTTGAAAACAAACAATGGCTATGATAAGCAGAGTTTTCTGCTTGCATGTCCTGGTTTTATTTCCCTATCTGTGACAGGCATGCAGTGAAATCTAGGGACAGTCGCCCCAACCCCACCAAATAAGGGTGACTGTTACTATGACTTGGTGGTTGTGACAGAGAGACCGCCAAGTTAGACGTTCACCTTGAAAGAGTCTCTGTCATTGTAAGATTAGCACTTCCACCACTTGTAAATGAGACAGAGGAACAATGTGAGCTTGGCACCTGATTCACTAAAGGTTAAATTATGCCCTTAGTCTTTTTTTTCATATGAATGAAAAGAGAGAATGGTCACATTGAGCATCTGGCTGGTTAATAAATATGGTTTGCACTCTGGTTAAGGTGAGATGGAGGTCAGCTTGCACATGACATTACTGTATGCATGCAAGAGTGCCAGAAATAGGTTATTAAATTGGAAATTGGTGACCCATGCTGACTGAACAAACAATGGGATAAGTCAGAACACAAGCCTCTGATCAATCCTTGGTAGCTATGGCTTAAGCAGCAAGAAATTGCCTGAGACGTCTATTTTACCGACCACCACATTCAAGTTTGGCAGTCGGACCGCCAACCGACCGCTGTCTCCGACAGGATCCATGATCCCGACGGGGTGACAGTGTCTTGTTTGTAATCAGCCAGAGCGGTGTTTAACTCAGCGCCGGCCTGCTGATTACAACCTTCTTCTCTGCCAGCCTTTTCATGGCAGTTTCCCCACCATAAAAAGGCTAGGGGTCAACAAGTGCAGGGGGTCACAGGGGGGGGGGGGCTCCCTGCACTGCCCATCTGATGGGCAGTGCACCCCCCCCCCCCAGCACCCTCAGAATGTCCACTGTCTGCTTTGGGTGCTGGTCGGTTCCCTCTGTGCTACGAGATAGCACTCTGCTCCTTTAAGGGAGCCGAGCATAATCTCATAGCACTGTTCCCGCCTAACACTCCATTTCAAGGTTTCTATTGGTCAGCAAGGCCAGGCCTGGTGGAAACTTTGTAATAAGGCGGCAGGAGTAACGCCACAGCCATGGCAGTGGCGTCCTCCCTGTGAATTTGAGGGTCTTGCATTGGGACCGCCAGACTCGTAATGAGCCCCATAGTCTATGAAATGAAAGACAAAATGTTCCAGCGGACGGCTAAGCAATGGCTGATGCATTGGCCAGTTAGGGTACTTATAAGTTGGATACGTCATTATCAAATAATAAGGCCGTTGATTTTGATGCCAAAATCTCACAGCGATACAAAGTCAGATTTCGTGACCACCAATTGTGCTTTATCAATTAGATAGATTTGCCACCTAGCTCAAGTTCAAGATTTTACATTTAAACATTATCACTTTTTTTTTTTTTTTTTAAGTGAAAATCTTCCAGCAGGGCAAGGTTGAAAGGTGTAGCCAAAAAAGAGGGATACCTTTGGACCCGTTTTCAGAGTGAAAAAATCTGTGAGCTCAGCGAACCTGGTTTTCTTGTCTGACTCGAGTGTGACCTCTTTGGACAAATCTTAGCACCTGGTCCCCTGTCTCTAGCTGCTGTGAAAGGTTCTTTCTGTAACCCCTAGCTTGTTAGTTAGGTGTCTAGGTACCATGTATGTATCCAGCCAGATCACTTGTCGGGTTTAGTTCTTTGTGGTCAGCTGGGTCTCTTTGGAGTAAAAAATCGTTCTGCTTTTGTGTCTCTGAAGTACGCAACCAAGAGGCCAAACACTTGACTCTTGAACAGCAAGTCCATGAGTGCAAGTCCATGGAATCCTTGAGTTGTTTAGTCCTTGAGTGAGTCCTCTTCTTCCATCAGGGCTCTATCCGTCATGTGTAGCCTTCCCAGGTCTAGGGATGTTAGGAGGTGGTGGTGGAGGAGGAGGTAACTGGAGAAATCTTGCCATTCAATTCCAAATATTTTCTTGCAGTCCCTCAATCTCCTTTTGAGCACTTTCTCATTGCCCTACTGTACGATTACCTATGAGCCTTTGATTTAATATGGCAGAAGTCTTATGCCACAAGGCAGGTGTGTCTCCAGCTCCTTAGCCACACTCCTATTTAGATGCCCTCTCCTCCTACCTCACAGGGTTAATGCTAACTCTCTCCCAACAATGGTGACTGCAGCCTGGCTGTCTAGAAGGGCTCTGGGTATTAACAGGGGAAGCCCACCATGTTCTGCTAAAGCTGAAGGCTATTGTCTTCTAAGCCAGATTTATTAACTCTCCCAACCAAGGATGTCAATTGTGGCTCTGAAGTTTTCATTGTAGAATTGGCTCAGACAGCCTAAGCACATTTTTATAAAGTTTTTTTTCCAATCAGCCTATCAAAAATCTGATTTCAAAATGTAATCCGATTTTGAAAATTAAGTAAGAAATAACTTTAAAGAACTAGTCTAACATTTTCCAAGGCAGATATTAAAAATAATTTGAATCCCATCTAGGCCTAGGGAAAGCATATATGTTTGTGATATATGCGAGTGCTGTAAATATATCTTGGAGCCCACAAATGACATCTAACTACCATCACAAAGCTGCATTTTCTGCACAATCTACTTTGGCTGACAGGAAAGTTAAATTAGGTTAAACCAATTTTACCAATACTATTTTAGAGCCAGAGCACACACACTATGGTACTTTTTAACAGTGGCACTGGGCAAAGGTAAAGCCAGTACAGTTATGGTCTGCTAAAGGTGAAAAATCTGAGCTGAGCGAGAAGAAAAGGGGAATTTGCTACAACACTAAATTCAAAACATGAATTTATGTGACCAACAGAAACCATTATTCAGCTAAGTGGGAAGTAACACTATAGGGAAGATACTGTTTATATCTCCACACAAAATATGGAATATTGCACAAATACAGAAAACGCAACAATGATTTAAATCGCTGAAATGCATATCCAGATTCACACAAAGAAACAAAAACGTTCTTTGAATTTATTTAGAGACACTGAAAAAATAATTCAGACCTTTGCCACATCAACTTCCCAACATCCATATATTCCCGAAAACAAACGTTTTTGGCTTCAGCCCCCAAATTCACACCACCAAACGACGACTGGGAGATGAGATTAATCAAAAGCAAAACAGCTATGAAAATCAAAGCACTTTGTACAAGTTAAAGATTAAACGTTCTTTTATCTGAATGCCAACATTCCGTTTTTTGTAAACGCAAATTAGCAATGAAACAAACAAGGGAAAGTTGCCCCACCAATTCTCTAATGAAATTCTGGCTCTATTAAGTAAATTAGTAACAGGCTACAACACACCTGCTATTTAGGTTCTAACACAATGCAATGAATCCCTTTGAAAATGCAGAAAAGACTTCCATGTCAAGTGTGATTTCTCCTAACAGACTTCATACATTCTGTCCCTCGCTCCACAATTCAGTAACGCAGTGACCAAAAATCTACATATGAGCACGACTCCAGTCATCCTGAAGAAAACAAAGTACGTTCCAGCTTCGCCACATTGTGAATTAGCATTCCTTCATCCACGCACTCTACTGTGTAGCGTGTTATATGTCCACTAATGTGGCAGTGTGCCTGATCAGGGGTAGGACACCTATATAACATAAACGGAATTAGAATGAAATAACCCTTCTGATTAGCGTACACCTTCTCAAATACTGTGAGCAGGGTCCACAAATCCTTGCGTTCCCGTTCATCTTTCAAACCGAGAGGTATGCGAGCCACGGAAAAGCACGAGCCAGGCTCGAGCCTGAAGCATGGTTCCGTTGGAACCGCGAGTCCATAACGAGCCGAGCTTTCATGCGGTTTCTGCCTGCCTTCCTCACTCTGCCCAAGGTCAGAAGCTGCACAATCTGTAACTGAGTAACCAGGTTCGAGGCTCGGCATCGAATTAACATCCTGTGATTCTGGGCAAAGCGTTAAATCTTATCATGCCTGTAAACAATGCATGTGAGCTTATGTAATGTGCTTCAATACCTCCACAGTCGAGTTATCGCAATATTTCAAAAATACACGAAAGGTAAAAATAAAATAAAAAAAAAGTTAACATAACAGAAGACAAACAGGTGCCCATGCATTGGTACAACATGAAACTGGATAAAATGTGTCTTCCCCTCTTAAAAATGTGTTATCTGTGCAAATATTTTATTTCACCAACGCTATTTTTCGTCTTTATCGCCTATGAAACCACTTACACATATGTGAATTCGGACGATCTGTCGTACAAAAATATCACTTTTGATAAGTACTTCTCGCTGCAGTGCTATAATGCATCCTATTAATGTCAAAACTTCCACGTATTAAAGAAATATACTTTTAGAATTTTGAGGAGACGTCGTCCTATGTATGTAATGTGTATTGTATGATTTGGATAGCTAATACTTTCAGGGCTCGGCTTGTGCACAGGCTCGAAGATCAGAGGCAGACCCTTGGTCCGTACTCCCTGTTAACTTGCTAGCTAGTGACCAATGTTTTCTTAAATGAAGGAGGTTTTAGTATTGTAGCAATTTTCAAAATTTTCAAAGTTTACTAGTTCACTTTCTCAATGGTGAAGTCATCAGTGCATTGGAAGATAATTTCCATCATTATGAAATTCGATGCCTCTTCGGGCGTAGTAAGCGCTATATAAATACAATTACAATATTTTCACTCTAACACCTAGTCAAGATGGAAAATATGAGCACACTTTTCCAGTGCAATTTTACTTTTTAGGGGTGTTAATTACCGCAAAACTCACAAATGTCTCCAACATGTGAAACAAAAGAGTACACGTTTGCAAACTTTGTAAAGTGGAAGTTTTACACCGAACTTTGTGAAGATTGCTAGAAAAACTTCACACACCTTTGGGACATACAAAATGCTTTTTTTTGCCCTGTACAAGATCGCAAGGAAGGAGTACCGATCTGCCTCCAAATACGCCTGCCCTTTCGACATACTGACTAGGGAATGCCACGATCCAATTACTAGGGTTAATGCAACATGAGCTAGGCGACCTTTCTAAGTGTAGGCAAGTCAAAGCAAGACTGGACTACTGCACTTTGGTATGCACAGGGCAGCCAAAGAAAGTGATTAATAAAAATTTAACGTAAGGAGAGATGAGGAGGGGAGAGGCTGCCCTCCTGGACCCAGACAGGGGCCTGCCGCCCGTGCACAGTAGGGGCCACTCCACTCCGTGCTACTGCGGGAGCCTTTGTTAGGCCCCTGCAAGGAATACTGGAAGAAAGACACGAAATACATGAAACTCTTGCTCTTTATTCAACGTGAGCCAGGAATTGCTTGGCAATGACTTCATATAGGATCATTCAACAGACCCTGAAGAAGAAAAAACACAGACGCAAGGCCCCAGACTGAAGAAGTAGTTTGAATCCTGCCTTGAGGGCAGAACCAAAGTACCTGTACTTCAGCAAATCCTACATTCTTCGGCTGTAGATATGCAGCCTCCTCCACATAACAAGCGTTCTCCTCATGTCGGCTTTACTTTAAGATTCATAGAGGAAACGTATCCATCAACTGGGTTTCTGAAAGCACGTTGCTCAGTTCGAACCCGGCGTGAGTGTTTCCTTGCTTGTTGTGCAAGAAGCGCTCCGTAGCAGAGCAGAGCGTTATGCCAAGCTCACATTAATGTTAGAAAGGCCGATCTGGCGGGACTCAACTCTATCAGCCCAAACCAGGGACGACACTCTTTCCACATTCTGTGGCCAATACTCTAATCTCCCAAAAAGCTGCTACTTGAAAAAACAGGGGGCATCAAACATTTCCGTATGAGAAAGTGCGATAAGTATTCTATGACACCTCTTCAGCCGTACCAGCTGTAGTGCTAAGAGGCAACACAGTAAAGCACTGCCAGACTTCGCAAAGAACGCACACTGAAGCGGTAAAAAGTGTTTGCAGGAAGTCTCCTGAATGCAGCGTTCAAGCTGCGTGTCGGTACTCGACCGCACAAGGGCTGCTGGAACGCCGCCGCGGTCCAAAGACACATTACACAACTATCGCATCTTTCTGCAAACCTGAATAACGTAGCGCCAAGTGCTGGGCCCGGGACTCTTCTAGCACGCGCCTTTGAGGCCAATGCCTCACCCCTCTCCTACAAAACATATAATTAATAAAACAAGCATTGGTACATGTATTAGGTTCCGCCTATGGGTTTAATATTATTTTTGTTGTTGTTGTTGTAAGACTTAGCTTGTTCTTCAAGAACCACCAATGATGGCCTGTGTATTGTGAGAGCAGGTAAAGAAATATCTATTCTCGTGTATCGTTTGCGGGAGAAGTAATGGAGAAGATGTGTAACAGGCAACGGATGACCACTGACACACGGCCCATTGTGAAAGCAGGAACAGAACTCTCATTAACCCCTGGAGGGAATGGACCGAGAATCTACCTGGGTCTTGTGCTGTCCAGCGCAGTGTCCCAAAGAGCCGAACAAGTACAGATCTGATTACAGATGTTAAAAGGGGAAGGTAGTGAATGAGTGAGTAATGAGAACTGGGTATGACAGCGTAATTTCTACACACCGGCCAGGGCATGCATTACACTCTTAAACAATAAAAACAAACAATTAGGCGGGCCCTGCTCTGTGAGGAGGTCTAAAACCACATTTGAAACTCTGCTGTTACTTTATAAAACGTTTTCATAACCTCTGGCTCCTGATCTTGATTCAACATTAACATGGAGCAGCATATGGTAATTAACTGACTCCTGAAATAAATAAAAGTCTCAAATTTAGTGCAATCTAGGGTAGTACCGCAGATTAGCTTGATAATTGTTCCCTTCTACAGTTGTGGCAAAGTGTCAGATGCTGGCCAGGTGATGTCTGAGTTCAGAGGGACCACCGTAAAGGGAAGCACCACCGTGAAGATTGCCTGGCACAAGTAAACACAGCACGCGCCCATGAGAACGGCGCTGAAGGCGGCTGGTGGAGAGAGACCTGACACAGACACCAGCAGTGAGGACAGCGGCTCACACACAAGGTCAAAGAGGCCATCATATCTCCCAGCAGACTCAAACAGGGGTTAAGGCACCGGGTCGGCGTCAAGTGTTGGCTCCAACTGAGCGTCTAAGCTTTCCTAGACGTGCGTGCGTGCAGGCCCCCACCCCCCTCCATATTTTTCTTTTGCATTAGCAACGTGTGGTCCATGCTTTGAAACAGTGGGGGGGGGGGAGGGAGAAGGGGGAGTCAAACAACAACAATAACAAATTGGGCATTTAATTCGATTACCCAGTACGTACAAGGAACTGCTTAAAACTTTGCCGAGATGCCCTACGAAGGGAACCATCAACAGAATGCATCATAAATATGCGCAGATTAGGGAAGGGGGGGAGGTTGGCTTCTTTTAAACATTTCTTTTACTTGAAGCAAGACAGCATCCGGGTCTCCATGTAGGCATTCAGATGACATTTTTTTGCGCGCTTTCCTGAACTATCTCTTCTGAAAGTCAAAGAGAACTAAAGCCAACAGCTGTTTCTGTTGCTTTAGGTGCTGCCAGAATCTTCCGGCCACACCACAGAGGTCCACCATGAAACTGAGTGCTGAATTAGTGCTGGGATGGGCTTAAAGATCTGCTTTCACTGCTTTGATCAGGCAAATGCTTGTAGGGGAAGGTATGTAGTAGCATGTGAAAAAAACCATTCCCGTATTTATGGGGTTGAAGTATGAGGGATTTAAATACATGAAGAGAAACAGAAAAAGGCACCGGCCTCCACAAGAAAAAGGAACACTTGGGGTTTGGGGGGGTGGGGGGTTGGGGGTGAGGGAGACGGGTGAGTGCGCGTTGCCCCGGGAGGACTGGTGAGTGCCACTGCGATCACGGTTCGAGTTTCGATGTGAGGCACAATATCCAGTGTTTCTGTGAAAATTACTTAACCTCTCCGTGCCTGTGAAGCACTCAGATACCTTATTTGGGGTTTGCGCTATGTGTGAAGTAACAAATAAACAAATCAATTAAGAAAAGAAGTTCTGCAACCAAAGTGGATGAACACAGTACTTGGACCTCGGGACACTGGTAAGAGCAAACATAAATAGAACAAACATTAGTAAATGCAGGAACTAGTGCTACAGACAATAGAAACAGATGAAAAGTAAGTGGCAAGCACAGGACCAATAAAAAGAAAGGAAAGCAAGGGGGCGGGATGTAAGCCTGTTAGAAATGGGGTCTTTGGTTGACAGTCAGGTTACCCCCTGTTCAAGCAAGGACCCTCACTATAGTCAGGATAAAAGAGAATCACCCTCAGCTAACCCCTGCTTACCCCACTTGGTAGCTTGGCAGAGCAGGAGGCTTAACTTCAGAGGGCTAGGTGTAAAGTATTTGTACCAACACACACAGTAACTTAATGAAAACACTACAAAATGATAACAGAGGTTTAGAAAAATAGGAAATATTTATCTAAACAAAACAAGATCAAAACGACAAAAATCTACCATACACAAGTCAAGTTATCAATAAAAATGCAGTCATTAAGTAGTTTTAAACACACACTAGCGCTGCTAGCGTAAAATTGTACCAAAAATAACCCAGCACGGGCGGGTGTGCGTCAAAAATAACCCCGCACGGGCGGGTGTGAGTCGGAAATCCAGCCGCACGATGATCCGAAAACCCTGCAGCACAGGTTGTGATCTCCCAGCCTCCGTCAGCGATGCTGCGCGTCGTTTCTCCTGCTCTGCGGGTCGATTCTTCGGCTGCGTTTCCTGCAAGTGTCGTTTCTCAGCTGCGGAGCAGGCGGGGCGTCACTTTTTCAGCCGCAGATCGGAGTCGCAGCAATCTTTTCCCCACATGGCGCTCTGTGCGTAGATTTCCTTGTCTTTAGGCTGCCAGCTTCTCCTTTCAGGGTCCCAGGAACTGGATGGGCACCACAGGGCAGAGTAGGAGTCTCTCCAGAGATTCCAGGTGCTGGCAGAGGGAAGTCTTTGCTGTCCCTGAGACTTCAAACAACAGGAGGCAAGCTCTAGATCAAGCCCTTGGAGATTTCTTCTCAAGATGGAAGGCACACAAAGTCCAGTCTTTGCCCTACTACTCTGGCAGAAGCAGCAACTGCAGGAAAGCTCCACAAAGCACAGTCACAGGCCGGGCAGCACTTCATCCTCAGCTATTCAGCTCTTCTCCAGGCAGAGGTTCCTCTTGGTTCCAGTAGTGTTTCTAAAGTCTGTGGTTTTGGGTGCCCTTCTTATACCCAATTTCTCCTTTGAAGTAGGCCTACTTCAAAGTAAAGTCTCTTTTGAATGTGAAATCCTGCCTTGCCCAGGCCAGGCCCCAGACACTCACCAGGGGGTTGGAGACTGCATTGTGTGAGGGCGGGCACAGCCCTTTCAGGTGTGAGTGACCACTCCTCTCCTCCCTCCTAGCACATATGGCTCATCAGGAAATGTAGACTACACCCCAGCTCCTTTTGTGTCACTGTCTAGTGTGAGGTGCAACTAGCCCAACTGTCAAACTGACCCAGAAAGGGAATCCACAAACAGGCAGAGTCACAGAAATGGTATAAGCAAGAAAATGCTCACTTTCTAAAAGTGGGATTTTCAAACATACAATCTTAAAATCAACTTTACTAAAAGATGTATTTTTAGATTGTGAGCTCAGAGACCCCAAACTCCATGTGTCCATCCACTCCCAAAGGGAATCTACACTTTAATCAGATTTAAAGGTAGCCCCCATGTTAACCTATGAGAGGGACAGGCCTTGCAACAGTGAAAAACGAATTTAGCAATATTTCACTGTCAGGACATATACTATATGTCCTACCTTAACCATACACTGCACCCTGCCCTTTTGGCTACCTAGGGCCTACCTTAGGGGTGTCTGACATGTAGGAAAAGGGAAGGTTTAGGCCTGGCAAGTGGGTACACTTGCCAAGTAGAATTTACAGTTAAAACTGCACACACAGACACTGCAGTGGCAGGTCTGAGATATGTTCACAGGGCTAGTCATGTGGGTGGCACAACCAGTGCTGCAGGCCCACTAGTAGCATTTGATTTACAGGCCCTGGGCACCTCTAGTGCACTTTACTAGGGACTTACTGGTAAATCAAATATGCCAATAATGGATAAACCAATTACATACAATTTACACAGAGAGCATATGCACTTTAGCACTGGTTAGCAGTGGTAAAGTGCTCAGAGTTCAAAAAGCCAACAGCAACAGGTCAGAAAAAATAGGAGGCAGGAGGCAAAAAGATTGGGGATGACCCTGCATAAGCAAGAAAGTCCAACAAAGCCCCTTTTAAGACTTATTCTAAACACAATAGATTTCACAAGAACTATGCAGGCGAAAGCTAAAAATCAAACAAAGGGGGGTCAAGGATGTGTAGGCTTCAGGAGGAGGAAAAAACAGTTGATTCAATGTTCAACTTTTCCTTAAGCTACTATATTTTCATTAGTCAAGAAACAAGCACTGCATGCCAATAGGTCTGGCTATAATATGCTGCACCCTGCACCCACAAAGGGGCAGCACTTATCTTGAACTCAGAAACACATCATTCACAGTACAAAACGCTGAACATTCACTCACCGCTCAAAATGCACACCACTCACTATACACTACCACACACAGATCTTCCTGTACCTACAATACTCACCATTTTCCCTGCACTCATAATAGAAACCTCTCTCCCTGCACTTGCAATACACACATCGCTCTCCTTGCTCTCTGATCATGCCCTCAGTATACACTGCTCACGTGCACTCATTATGGCATGCTGTTCTGCCTGTAGTCACAATGCACACCACTCACTCTGTACTTGCCTGTCACTCACTCTGCACACACACAGGTACACAGCTCACCCTGTACTCACAATACACACCAATCTGCAGGTGCTAACAATACATGCAGCTCACCCCACAGTCACAATGGCACACAACTCCCCCTCTGCTCACACCACCACCTCTCTCCCTTCACTCAATTCACACCGCTCTCACTGCACTCGCAATACACACTGCTCACAATGCACCCATTCAGAGTTTTCTACCCAACACTCAGTGCAGACGAAGCGGTGTGCATTATGACTATGCTCACTGATTCCACTGCATGCACAAGACACACTGTTTACCCTGCATGCACAAGCAACACTACTTTCCCTGTATCCACTATACACACATCTAAACCTGCAACCTAAAAGAACTGCTCCCATCCAGACACTCCCCTCATCCCTACACTCACAATACTGACACTCCTACACTCCGTGCACACTGCTCACTCAGCACCCAACATACAGCTCCCTGCACTCACACTGCTCTTCCAGCAATCACAACTTGACCATACAAAGATAGTAACATATATCAGCCAGATCTCTGGGCAATTTGGGACTAGATAGTCAGATAATATTAAGTAAATAAGGTCAATTCGGGATCAAGAGTAATGTGTCCATTTTATAGAAGGATAGCACCTAGTGATTGAGCCCACACAGTTGATTGTACCATGGAGGAAACAGTTTAAATGTATGAAGCGCAAGTCATTAAAAAAATTAAATATTAGAGCACAATTAACATATTCACATATTTTAAGTAAAAATGAACTGATAGCATTTTTGATCTTCTTTACATGCAGACGTCGTAAAAGCACTTATATTTTTCTGATGAAGAGCCAGTTGGCGACAAAACAGTGCAGGTGAACTATGGGAGAATATGACAAATGTGATATGGGTGTCCTTAAACAAAATTAGCATTTTTTATTTTTACAATATCCATCAATAAATACATTTATAACAAATAAATCTCTTGATAATGTGTATTCCATCTGTTTCTGAAATATATCATCGTAGTCCAGAGAAGGGCAAAAAGGCATAAACTCTTCATTATAAATTAATCTAGTACAGTAGTTCTTAACCTGTGTCCGCCAAGCCTACTCAGGAGGGCTGCAACTGCTTAGAAAATTAAATAATAGCATTTTAATTTACTATAAATATAGAACGTAAAATCGAAAATTGTAAAATGCTCTGTAAACATGAGGAATTTCAAATTTCATGCTAAAGATTAAATTGGTTTCCTTAGCTTGGGTCGTGGGTGCAGTGCGAGTAAAGCAATTTGACTCTAGTGTTTACGACAAGTAGCCGCAGTTAAATCAGAGCATACATTAGGAACAAAAAAGACAGTGATATGCTAGAGTCTAGCATATTAATTCATCTTTCACTACTTTCAAAGTCTCTAACCTTCCTTTTAAAATTGAAATTTCAATTAAATATTTTGGTGTGTGTGAACTAAAGAAAATATTTCATAATGTGTATATCTGTGTGAAGTATACTTGTTTCTGTATTTGTGTGTATTGTTTTCAGATTCAAGTTATAGAAGCTGCTTAGGTGGCAAACCCCAGCTTCCTGTAGTGATTCACTGGGAGTCCACAGAAGTCACAAAGGTAGGAACCGCTGATCTAGTGTATTGCTGGGAGAAGTGAGGAGGAGACAGCACAGATACAATAAAATATACAACACATCTTTATAAGAGGATAAGATAACATATTGTTAGGGCAGAATCAGTATATTTTAAGTCTGTTGCTAAATCCTCATCATGTGGAGGAGGGCCTAGTCTTCAACAGAGGACTGACAAGTCTGTGCTTTGAGTAGGCAGAGCGTCTGGAAATGTATCAAATGTGCGTAAGGAGCAAACGGTAAAGTAACAATCAAAGACCTAGCCAGATACGCAGGGCGAGAGAGGGAGAGCAGTATCCTTAGGCTTGCCCTCACTTTGGGCATATACATGCCCTCACCACTGGCCCTCTTTACTAAGAGCAGACGTGTAATAACCCATGCTTATATACCATGCCGATGGACCACATTACCATACGCACTCCAAACTCTGTGTATATAATTAACCGGTTATAATAAACATATTGGCTTATGTGCATCATGTCCTGGTATCCTAGGTGCCCTGTGCTAGTGTCTGGTTTGGTAACTTTTCAATGCTGTAAGGAGGTTCATCGGGCATCAGAACAGTGGTCGATCTTTGCAATACCTCACAAATGACGTCATGTGAGAGGTAGACTACGCACCCCTTGCAAGCTCTCGGAAACTCACCTCCCGAAGGGACTGCTAGCTGTTCCTGCCACTCCAGATGCTCAAATGACTGCTGGAGATCATGAAGCAGATGGTGTGCTGTGGGTCGGGCTGCAACTGGAAGGGGTGCTCCACACTCCTATGTGGGTAAAGCAGCTGCCTTGAAACTCCCACTCAGCAAATACATGGTCCTCTAAAGGCAGCTGTTCCTCCTCCCTCGCAGTGCAAACCTTCTCATCACATTGGTACTGGATGGGTATCTGTAGTGATAACTCCCCAGTCTCTGCCAATGTTGCAGACACCTTTCCTCCTGCTGCCACCACCATCTCCCATGTTCCTGTCCGGTTGCTGCCCAGGACAGCACCTCCGAGACCAGACACCATGAAGAAATAGTGCCATGCTCCCACTCACAAGACAGTCTTAAAATGTTTTACTATTCAGTCCTAAAGACATTTAAGAAAATATAAAAGCTATATAAATTAGTTGAGTTTAATAATTGACTTAAAGTAAAAGAGTGTACAATACGAGACCACTCATTTGCAATGTTTTATATTGTGTTTTGCTCTTTAGTTTTCTTTCAAAATCAAGGAAAACTTGTTAATATTGACATTTGCCATCCCATTTATTTTACTATCACTCCGCTGCAAAGAGTTGTATGAATGTTTATGTATGTATGTATGTATGTATGTATTTGTATTTATAAAGCACATTCCGGCCAAGGCATTGAAGCGCTCAGTAGGTGAAGTGAGGTGCCGAAAGAGCAAAGGAGAATTCAAAGGAAATTAACACGGGAAGAGCCAAGTTTTAACTAGCCTCCTAAAGGCCAGAAAGTTTTGTTCCTCACAAATAAACATGTGTTGCCCCACTTATTTAACTCTGAATCCATGCCAAGATGTCTGTCTGCTCTATTCACAGGACTGGTCGCACAGACACAGCAATCCCAGCAGTGCACCTGACAGAACCTCACTCATTTTCCAGCACCCTGCCAGTAAACCTCACCGATCGATCGAGAACCAAGGGAGGATTTGCTAGTGGGGGAGGTTAAGATGAAGAAAGAAACATGGTTCGCTCCAAGGGATTGAGACTGCTGCTATATTCCTGGGACCCATCTAACGTTTGGCATTTTCGGGTTATTAATTGATCGTGACTGTCCTGATATTATTTGTATAAATGCAATAGGCGGGAGTAATCTCACCTCTTCTTGGATCCAATTTTGGCTTAACTTAACAAAGTGATGGCCATTTATAAGCTGTTTCACAGATGATATATGGTTTTGTTTCTGAACAAGCTATCAATATAGGTGGGTTGGAGCTGGATTGTTGAGATATTATCTATTGTGGTTTTTGATTCCTGTTAAGGTGCTAACACCTGCTTGTACCACTGTTAATTGAATACTAAGGAAAAAAAATAGCAAACTGTAAATTCTGAATGAATGGGCCTAAAACATTAACATTAGGCTGTATGATGTACGTTATGTGTTATTTTTAATTTCATTGGCGTTCAGCTTTATTTCAATGTGATAATTCTTGTTTTGAAATGGTGACTTTTTTGCACATATTAGAAGTTGTTTCTTCATGTCTCTTTCTTGTTTAACCTTTTTTTTTTTTCTTCAATTAACTATGTACTGATTCGTTTCAGTATATCAATACATCAGGTGCCTTAAACTGTTAAAGTTATAATACAATTAGTGTCTTCTCCAACTATACAATTTGGTAACACAGTTCTATCTATTGGCATGTTGCATGATGAACTGAACTGAATATTGTGATTAATTTGATTTTAGGCTTACGGCTCGATTGTCAGACAGCGTTTTAATATGCTCATGTATGTATTTCTATGTGTTTTGTTACTTACAGCCCTAAAGAAGTTTATAAGAACAAAACTTGTTGGCTGTATTGGTTTTAAAACTGGAATTCAATAAAGAAGATTTTTTTGTGATATATCAAAACTGTTGGATCAAATGGATTTAATAGATGCTGGAGTTTGAACAGAGTTCTCCCTGATTGATATCTTTGATTTTATCTGTCTGGACAGAAGTATTTGGAGCATCTGGTAGTGATCGGGGTTGCACCACTAGGGACGGATTTGGATGTGCTGTATTTTTTGGACCAGCCGCTTTTGTAAGTTTCTTTCGCCACCGAAATAGTTGAGTTAAAGTGCTGCCTCCACCCCACTGTATCACATCAAACGTAACTTCGACCTCCAACATACACTACAGAACATACACTATCGACTGCATCCTATCTGAAAACCTCATCATCATATAACTCACCATGCATCACACCAAAATTTTTTCATATATCAAATGCCCACGGAACAGCAGACACACACAGCTCCAATCATATAACACCATCAAATGCCACGCACAAACCATCATATGCCACGCACAAACCATCATATGCCAACAGTCATTCATTCACATACCCACCGTAAACCAATTCACTACAATTTAACCAAAATAAAAACATTATATGGCTATTTACGCAACATCTTATGTTAGTACACACCTGCTATTATATGTCTGAACATCCACAAGTACTTTAGATAGTGTTTTAGGGGCTCCGACGTCACTTACGACTCACCTCTCCACTGCCTCACCCTTTCTTTTTTTTTTTTTTTTTTTTTAAATTCTCGGTTTGCATATTTGCAGGGACTACATCCTGTGGTTCCTCAACACAGTGGGAGAGTGGATGTCCAACATGGTGAAAAAAACCGCCTTAATGTGTAGAAGTTTCCAATGAAAGAAAAATCATCTTTGTTCACTCTAGGCTGTTTCTGTGTGTACATGTACAACGGTCTCTCCCCCAAGATTATCAAAGTCAACAATAAGAGGGGACTGCTCAGATTGTTACATGAGTACCAGTATATATCATCTCCAGGCTCTACCACATTAAAGCAAACTGCAGAGGCGGCAACTTTGTTAACAAGCAGTCACCATCGTTGTAGTGCAAATCCAGAGTGCATACAATTCAGAAATTGCAGAATTCAACAAAAAATAGTTTCAAGTTGAAGTTCACCAACAACCATCCGGGGCCTCCGTAGCCGTTCCTGAGGAGCACGTTGACCACAGCATTACTCACAAACCACTGTACGTTCAATGATTGAGCCCCTTTCACAGCAGCTGCACTGCACATCACCAAAATGGAGTCCAATTCCAAGGATCCACAATAAAAGTCTCCACTCAAAAATAGATCTCAGATTTTTCTGCGGGATCTCTCATACAGGTCATTTACACAGGCCTCAGGGTCAGTTTTGTATCTCAGACTTGGGGCCAGCAGGTAACAACCTCGACTCTTCTATCAGCACAGATACGATAATCAGAGTTGGGAGAGGCAATCAGATTCACTCGAGTGCCAAATGTAGTATGCTTCAACTCCACAGCCTCGACAAGCTTGGAATATTGAAGGTAGGGGTTAAAGGTTTTGTACCAGGTAAGCGGGACACTCCCGCCCAAAAAAAAAAAAGCAAAAAACCTTGTTTGCAGCATCCACATAGGTATAATCAATTCTGGTCTGATAGAATTCAAGAATTAAAACCCACTGTATAAAGTATTTGTGGGTACTGGGCCAAAGAGCAATCAGCTGTCCTGAGCTCCTCTTCTTTGCAGCTATCTTGGTCCACACAACTTTACATTGTGTTGTTATGTAACTAAAGTTTAACACTTGAATAAAGTTAATATCACTGCCCCTTAAGGAATCTTACAGTAGAAATAATATATCTCAATGGAGGTCTTAATTTCCATTACTAAAACAATTAGGTCATGTCCTTGCTTAGATTTGGCTAAACTTTCTAAAGCAACCCTTGCCTGATCCCAAGCTAGAGAGTTGTGTTGAGCTAGGTTTCGCCTGCGTTGGTACACCCACCTAAAGGGTAAACCAAAACACTGCTGCACTTGGTTTGCGATCCTGTTAACACATTTTAGGACACTGGAGCTCCACTGAAGATAACGGAGTTGCTCTGGGGTTACCATGGCTAGTACATACAGGGAGCTCCAACACTCTAATGTTTGTCTTCCTGGTTCTGCCTTTTTAATTTAGAACAGTGGTTCCCAACCTTTTGACTTGTGTGGACCCGCATTTTATCATTACTGGAACCCGTGGAATCCCAGTGAATCATTATTGGAATCCCCCCCAGTGAGTTATTACTGAAAGCTGAGGACCTAATCTGTTGATATTATTTAATTTTCTAAGCAGTCGCGGACCACCTGTGAAGGCTTCACTGACCCAAAGGGTCCCTGGACCACAGGTTGGGAACCACTGATTTAGAACATTCTGCCCTTAGTGCGTGGAATGTTCAAACAGCGTTCTACTCCTCTCCCTCGTTATAGGCCCTTGTGAGCAGCTCGGATTCAGGGCCCTTAACTGGTATAGCCCTAGGCAGCTATCGTACACGAGACCAAAGTTTGCTACTAGGAGTACATTTTGACTTTTACTTTAAATCGACTTGGAGATGCACACCTTAGACCAAGTGGCTGTTACCAAAACATTTTCATTATTTTACATTAATCTAGCCAGATGCAAATGTCAGAATTTAGAAAAAAAAGTTAATTACAAACACACCTGTGCTTCTTGGAGACGAGTAACATAAACCTGAGACCGTTTGAATTCAATTCTTTGTAGGGATAGCTGGATCCTGCACCTAGCATATGATTAGTACCACGTTTCCATACAGGCAACAAAAATAAATCCAGGTAATCTGACTAATGTAGACATAAGCAAAGACACGTGAACAGTTCTCAGTACTGGTAGCGCTGTGCAGCTGGCAAACAAAAATATGTATGTCATACATGTATGTGGACTCAAAATGTAGAAAAGGGAAGTTGCAGGCAAAACAGAACCCAAAATACATAGACTTGCGAATACGACAATGTCTAAAGATATCTTGAGCGAAGTTTCACTTCTTCAGACCATACGGATATGTTCAGTTTTACATCCTAATCTGAGCACGAAGTGAAATGTATTTGATCATGCAAGGTTCAAAGTTGGGATTTGTTTCGTGGCAATAAGAATATTCTTTCTGCTTACATGTAAGGTCTCTCACAGATACTTTATTTATCCAGCTCTGGGTTATTTTCGGTATTAAAAAACCAGGGTAACTTAAAAAACAAAGTTAAAGAACACAAATTGATTTTCTATAACTAGGAAAGAGTTTGCTTCTTTCATGCATTACAAGTGAGCCCATTTTATACATTTTGAACCTACTTGCATGCGTTCTCTGCCACAAAACAGAAGACCGAGGGGAAGCTTGGACTGCTGAGTATTTTAACTCACTGCCCACGTCAAACTATTTTTTCTCTGCGCCACTGGTCACTACAGTCAAGAATGCCAGTACATGATGAACCCTGATTGAGCTATATTTTTCCTCCACGTGCTAGGAAAGAAGATCCCCTATGCTTGGGTTAAAATTACCCTGCTGCCTTCAATAAATATAAAACAATGCGACATTAATGTGTTAACGTCAAATGGTGATTGCTATTCTTCACTAGAGCAATTAATACTCTAACCTTATTTACTTGTATTGTTATTGTAGTATAAAAGCAACACGTGGGGCCCCTACTAGCTTCATGGATACTGGTTCGAAGCTTATTGGATAGTGGTCTGAATTTGTACTTCTAAAATGGAATGGGACACACCAAGAGACTGCAAAACAAGCTAAACCCTCAGGTACAAGAGAACCAAACAATTACAAAATAATGAGTAGGTCGCTAGACAAACAAGCCAGTCAGCTCCTATTTACAGGGGATGGTTTCAAATTACCACCTTGAGTGTTAATGTGACACGGCTCTCCATCTGCCGCTCACACCAGTCAGGAGACAAGGCAGATAATGCGTTTTAAGGGTTTCTATAGAATTTGATATTACAGCAGACAAGAGAGATGCATAAAAGCAGGCAAATTACTCAATAGCCAGAGTGGCACGTAAACTCCAAAGTAGGTCCAAAAATAAGGTGAACAGATTGGGAAAAAATAAAAATAAAAAATAATATCAACTTTATTTCGCTTTGTAAAAATTTAATATATCTACACTCCCATGCCTTTTCATAAATAGAGCAACTGCTAGGCAGTTGATTAGCACAGGAGTTATATTATACACTTTGTTCATGGTGCTTCTAGCCATACCTAAATATGCATTAACCAAAGTAAGGATCTTTAGATTACTACAAATGTAATTGTACTTAGTAGTATTAGTTGTACCAAACGTACCAAAGTCCTTGGCGCACCAGAAGTTAATCTCTCTTCCAAACACATTACCTGTGTACCATTATAGTCATTCCCTGCCTCCAGTACCATTATAGGCATTCTCATCCTCCTGCCTCCGCACACCGGATCCTCCAACCACACTCCCACCCAGTACCGGAACCAACTACCTCAGCTGCATCCTCATCAACACCCACTACCTCAAACACGCAATAGAAATCTTGGATCTGCTCGACTCCATCTCTCCGGACGTCACCTTCTTCATGGAAACCTGGACGACCCCCCCACCTCAGCCCCAGCCATCGCCACAGCCATTCCAGACAGCTATAAAATCAGACACAAGGACTGCATCAACTGTCCAGGAGGAGGCATCGCCATTGTCCACAGAAACACCCTCCGCCTCACTACTAGATCCAACGACCACGGTCCTGGCATGGTGCACCTCCATTTCCAGATCCAGACCAACCTGAACACCACTCTTCGCGGCACACTCTTCTACAGACCCCCCTGGACCTTTGTCCTCCCTTCAACGAATCCACTGCTGACTTCATCGCACACCCCGCTCTTGCCTCAATGGCCTACCATCCTCCTTGGCAACCTCAACTTCCACCTGGAAAACCGTAATGACCACAACACATCTTCCGTACTGGAGAACTTCACCACCCTGGGACTCAAACAACTGGTCACTTTACCAACCCAGTCAGCAGGACACACGCTCGACCCAGTCTTCTCTGCTAGCAAAGACATCCACGTCACCCACACCTGCTAACTGCACTGGACTGACCACCATTGTGTCCAATTCTTCTTCACCAAATCCACTGAACACCACCGCGTCCACCGCCTTCCACGAAGGAGCGTGAGCAAGGTCTCCAAAGACCAACTCACCACCACCCTCCACCAAAAACCACCGCCGGCCACCAATGCCAATGTAGATGCCAATTCATTAGCATGCAACCTCCACCAATTTATCTCTGACTGTGCCAACATTCTGACCCCCCCCTTAAGAAATCCTCTGACAAGCAACCTCTCAAGAAGAAAGCCAGCAGATTTTTCCCCGCCCACCAAGAGTCCAAGTGCACCTACAGAGGACTCAAGAAAAGATGGAGGAGCAGCAAGTCCCTGGCCCACCATGCAGCCTTCGAAACCACTGTCACCGCAAACCACCACCTCATCAGAACCAAAAAGAAAACGGCCATTCAGGAATTCATCAACGCCAATGCACACAACAGCACAGAAATCTTCGCTGTGATCAAAGAATTCACCAAACCCTGCACGGATTCCACAGACATCCCCGCCAAGAAATCTGCGACTACCTTGCCACTTTCTTCCACCGCAAGATATTAGACATTTACGACAGCTTACCCTTTTACGACCCTCCCATCCCACCTGCATCCAGGGCACCCAAAGAATCAAGTTCCCATCCGTCCCTGCACAACTGAACCACTCTCTCTACTGACAACGCCCTGAAGATCACAAAAACCATCCACTTTGGAGCCCCTTGGACTCTTGCCCCCATCACATCTTCAACCAAGCTGGTGCCACCGTCGCCCCCGAACTATGCTGCACCAACTGCTCCATCGAGTCTGCCACCTTCCCGGAAGACTGAAGCACCCAGATATCTACCCACTGCTGAAGAAACCCTCAGCAGACCCGACAAACCTCAAGAACTACAGACTCATCTCGCCGCTCCCCTTCCCAGCCAAAGTCATCAAGCAGGCCATCAACGCCCAACTCACCGAATTCATCGAGACCAACCACACCCTGGACCCCTCCCCATTCGGGCTTCAGAAGCAGCCACAGTACAGAGACCGCACTCATCGCAGCAACGGACAACATTCACAATCTGCTTGACCGAGGCAAAACCACAGCCCTCATCCTCCTGGACCTCTCCACTGGCTTTGACTCCATCTCCCAAAACACCCTCTGCACTAGACTCCATGACGCCGGTTTCTGCAGCAAAGCCTTAGAGTGGACCTGCTCCTTCCTCACCGGTCAAACCCAGAGAGTCAGGATCCTACCGCTCCCCTCACAACAGAGATCAGCTGCGGAGTTTCTCAAGGCTCCTCTCTAAGCTCCACCCTCTTTAACATCTACATGGTCCCACTTGCTAACACGTAAGAAACCACAGACTCAACATTGTCTCCTAAGCAAATAATACCCAACTGATCCTCTCCCTCAACAACAAGCCCACTACCCCAAAAAGCCATGAAATGAAGGCAGCTGCTGGCTGGATGAAGGACACCTGCTTGAAACTCAACTCCTACAAGACTCCTCCGCCTGGCACGACTAATGTTTACCCTCATCACTCAGAACTTCCCCCACACCCACCGACCATGCACGCAACCTCGGCATCATCCTCAACTCCTCATTCTCAATGAACTATCAAGTCAATGCCGTCTCATCCTCGTGTTTTCACACCCTCCGCCTGCTCCGAAAGATCTTCGAATGGATTGCGATTAAGTCCAGGAGAACCGTCACCAGCAAATTAGATTACAGCAACACACTCTATGCCGGCACCACCCAAACACTCCAAAAGAAACTGCAGAGAATCCAGAACGCCTTGGCCAGACTCATCGGACCCACGTACCTCAACCTCAATTAGCCGCTGTAAGAACCGTGATTGATAGATTGATTGAAGGGGTCTGAGTTGCTCACGTTTACAGCTGAAAATACCTCATTTTTGCTCATCAGGAATTAACAAAATGATTCCTGGCAGGCATAATTGACTATTACTGCAGATTTCATTGCCAAGAATGCAGAGAAAACAGTCAAATAAAACCCCAAAGAAGGTGTAGAAAGTGGGTGTTTCTGGGTGTTTTGCACCTTTCAAGTTTGGGAGTGCCCACATACTTGACATTTGAGGACATTCACAAACTCCGATTTAATCCTTTCTGATCCTGGAAACAGTCAAACATGTAGTCCAGCCAAGGGCTGGTACCAGTAACCGATCACCCCCTAGATCTGATAGAGGTATGGAGTAAGAGCTTTCAGCCAAAAACTACAATGTTCTTAAATCTACATCACACAGCATTTGGAGTGGTATGGCTCGAAGTACAAGGTACTTACTTTAAGTAATGCTTTTTCTCGTGGATACTTTCACCTTTAGAATATCCCCAGATACAACTGGATCCGGGAGATTTTTCAGCATAGACCCTGCCTGCCGATAAGTGGTGTCCCACAGCTCCAGGTATACCCTGTTTCACTCCAGAAGTGACAGCTAGACCACATGCAAGCACCACTGAAGCATTGTGGCATCAGTTTCTTTCTTAACTCTATCCGTGCCCTCAAACACAGAGCAATTAACTGTGCCAGCATACAGATGTCTAATTTGGGACCTCATTTAGTGGAAAACAGGCCATTCCACAGAACAGGGAGGTTGGAGGGCAGGAAGGAATCTGTATTTAGATATAGATATAGTATCCACCTGAAAGAGAGTTACCGAAGGTACATAACTTATTTTTCTGATAGATACTTTTAACTGAAGATTCCTCACCGAAGCAGTACTTCCTCTGATGGTGCGCCTGTGGAATGATTCAGACCAAAAAAGCCTGCAGTACTAAACAGCCAAAATGCCTTTTCTGTTGGACCTGGCTGTCAAGGCAGTAATGCTTCATGAATGTGTGTAATACTGCTAACATTGCAACCTGACAAATATCCAGGACAGGCACTCTGCCTGCCAATACAGTGGTGGTATCTTTGATCCTGATGGAATGGGCCCTCAAACCTTCTCGAGACCAGCGTGAAGCAGATCTTCAGAACTTAATGGGGAGGACTATTCACCAGCACAAAGTCCTTTTCTGCACTTTCTTGCTTTTCTTTGCCCCTGAGAACCCCACAAAGAGCCGATTGTCCACCTGATGGTCATTGATACAATTGATGTAAAACTCAGCACTTTTTAGGTTTCAAATGATGGAGTCTTATCCTTTGAGGGGTGAGATGGGGCAAAGAACATCAGAAGTGTGATGGACTGTCCAGCATGAAAGGGAGTCACAACTTTCCAAGACCTCAGCACCAGTTTGTCCTGGAAGAAGATGATGTAAAGTGGCTAGACTTACAGAGCTTGTGACTCGGTTACGCGATGAGCTGAAGCTATAGCAATGAAAAAGACCATCTTTAGGGTGAGGAGACATGGTGGACAGCCAAGCAATAGCTCAAAAGGAGAGCACAAAAAGGAGCGGTGCAGATTAAGGTCCATCTATGGCATCATGCAGGGATAAGTAAGAAACAAGGATTCATCCTACGTGAAATTGCATCACAACCTGGGAACTGAACAAGGGTAGTTTGTTAAATAAAAGCATAAAGGTAAATGCCCAATCTGCAAATCCTGGTGGGCCAAAGATAAAATCAGCAAGACATTCAACAGGTTGGCTTTCATCAGGTCCATACTATGGGTGACACACCAAACTACAAGCCTGTCCTGGCATCAGATGTAAAAAGACCTTCTGGCACAAAAGATGACATCCACTACTTCAGGAAGGAGACTGATTGCAGTCAACTTTGGCCACTCAACTTACATGCATGGAGGTGCAGATTGCACAAACCCCGGTGCAAGACCGTGTCCTGCTGCTGCGACAGATCCTCCCAAACCAGCAGACTGATTGGAGGACAGATGTTCTTGCACAGAAGCTCTGGGTACCATATTCTACTGGTCCAGTCCAAGACCATGGTGACTTGGGCCCAGTCGTGCATCAGACTAGATAGAAAGCTTGTCCAAGATAGAGCCTTCTTGGGAACTCCAGTTTGAAAAACTATTGACATTATCCATTATTGGTGGTGCTAAAGAGATCCAGTCAGAGCTCTCCTCATTACTGTAAAAAGTCCTGTGACCTGAGGGTGTAATTGCCAATTTCAATCTGCTAGGCACTGCCAGCGGAGTTTGTCCACCTTGGCATTTAAAGATCCCGATAGGTGGTGCACAATAAGGGAAATGTCCAGACAAGTCAACCATTCCCACAGGCACAGGACCCAACTCCAACCTGTCTGCTGCAATACCACTTTGTGGTGGAGTGGTCTGTAAGAACCTGCCACGGCCAAGAGTAGGGCCCGCAACTCCAACAGGTTGATGTAGAGACAGTTCTCAACCAGAGATAGGAGTCCGTTGATCTCCACTTCTCCCAGGTGGCCACCCAAACCATCAGTGATTCATCTGTTAACGTTGTCAGCTCTGGGTGGTTAGGGAGAGAGGTCAGGCGCTAGTCAAACTGTGGTCGAGCAGCCACAGATGCAGATCTTTTGTTGTCTCCTACAAAACCTAGATGGAATCAGACAGGCTCACATGGTGCTGGACCCACTGAGACTTCAGATGCCACTGCAGAGGCTGCTAGTCATTGGCATGGTCAACAAGCAGGATGCAGGAGGCCAATAGTCCAAAAAGTCTCAGAGCCACCCTCACTCAGACCCTTTTACTTGGGCTGGAACATCGGGATCATAGCTCAAATGTTCTAAACTCTCTGATCCAGTGGGAAGGCCAGGGACTGCACCATATCCAGAATGGGTCCAAAGAAAGGGAGCTGATGCAAAGGAGTCAGTTGTGACTACAGCACATTGACAGTGAACCCTCAAAGATGTCCGGAGGTTCACCGTTGTCTAGGGTTGGTCCATGATGGTCTGCAGCTAACCTGCCTTCAAAAGGCAGTTGTCGAGCTAGGGGAATACTGGCACACATGACGTCCATGGTATGCCACGTCAACCGCCATAACCATCATGAATACCTGAAGGGCACTGGTGAGGTCGAAAGGAACATGGCAAACTGAAAATGCTGTGGTCAGTCTTGAACTGCAAGCAGTGCCTGTGTGCCTGCTGGATCAGACTACTGAAAAAGGCATCATGCCGGTCCAGCGCTACCATCCAGTCTGTCAGACCCAGCGAAGATAGAACCTAGGCCAACATGACCATCTTGACTCTGTTCCTTCGCAGGAAGAAATTGGAAGGATGGAGATCTAAAATAGGTTAATGGTCTATGTCCTTTTTGGCACTAGGACATAATGAGATTAACAACCATATTCGATTTCCAAGGCTGGGGCTCTCTTTGTGGCTCCTGTAACCAGCTTGAACTTCTTGCAGCAAAATGGACAAGTGCTTCTCTGGAAACTGCTCTGATGTGGGCAGAAGAGGTGGTGGGATGGAAACGAAGGGCATGCCGGATGCCATGACTTGACACCCACATAGAATGTGGGTGAATCTGCCTCCCACAGGGTGGACATGTGCAGCTAAGGGTAAACTAAAGCAGTATGAAGGCTGCTGCTGTTGGCGCAAGGTACTAGGAAGATTGCTGTTCCCTGTGGATCTGGACACCGTCTGCTGGATCCTCTATCCTAACAGGACTAGGCTGTCCTGTTTCTAGAGTGGTGGGCCTTGGTGTTACCCATTTATAAAGCCTATGTGGAACTGTTGAGGATACTGCCTTGCAGTTGTGGAGACACCAGGGTAATATGCTGTGGGACTCTGCTTTCTTTAAAACGCTCTAGGGTGGAACTGGACTTCTCACCAAATAGACAAGAATTTTTAGAAAGCATATCCATAAATGATGACTGGCCATCATGTAAAAAGCCTGTGGATCTCACCCATGAATGAATCCAGAGAACTACTAGAATTGACAGCTCTGTCTAAACAGTCATTCATGTCCAGTCCACACCTGTCGGCGTCCTGGCCATCATGAATGGTCTGAGCCAAGATGGCATGGAATTCCTCTGAGACTGCAGCAAGATCTCTGGAGCCATGTCCCATAAGGCATGAGAGTAAATACACAACAAAAAACTGTCGCTAACTGACTCAACAGTGCAGCTAGCTGAGGAGAACACTTGTTTCCTGAATGCCTCAATTTTCTTTCACTCTCTATGTGGGGTTGGCCTAGGGAACAAAAAAGTAAAGTGTTTTGTACAACAAAGCTAGGTCACTCTGAGCTTTTCTTATCCATCAGTAAAGAGACAGGCACTATTTACAGGTGGGTAGGAAAAAGATTTAGCCCAGGTGACCATTAAAGCATCAGCCAGGGCTTCGTTGAATGGAAGCAAGAGCACGGATAAGATGAGCCCAGACTACAAAGTGAGAACATTGGTTTTTATCTCAACAGGCAACAACTGTAAGGTTGATGACACCAGCAAATGAGGCTGTCGCTTCTATCGAAGGAACAGGGGGAAAACTCGCCTCCTGTCAGCATTTGTGTCAAATCCAATGGCCTCTTAATAGGTCCAAGTAGAAACTGTCATCATCATAAGGGTGAAATTCATCACAATAATCATCATTATTGCCAAAGGCTGACTAGTTTCGGTCTCAGTTTGATCCAAAGAGTAGTTTGAGTGCTGGAGGGGGACTCCAAGGCAAAGGTGCGGCGGTGCCTAAATCAGAGTGAACCGGGGCTCGTCGCATAGGGACTGCTGCAAGACGCGACCTCTGTCAAGTCTGATCCAGTGCATAGTCAGGCACGACAATAGGACCAACGTGCCTCTCCGGCATCAGGACCTATGTCGACAAGGCAGGCACAAGCTTGGATCGTGGTGGACAATGTGGAGTCAGCCCTTGAAGGAGGGCACCTAGAAACCAACCAGGAGGCCCATAGTCATACCAGAAGGAGATGATCGGATGGGAAAGGAGTATATCATGGCTTCTTGGGACGTCACCAATGGCCCCAGAAAATCGGAGTGCATTGTAATCAGCTGCCAGATGGGATCCTCACTGGGGAAATGGGAGTGGGGGTGGGTAGGTGCCTTTACATCCTCACATCCACACTTTCGAAAGCGAGGGTAGTGAGACCGGGACGAGTCCCATTTTACTTTCTTATATTTATTTTTGGACTTAGACTTACCCGAAAAACTTGGACCTTGAGAAAGACTAGTCACAGGGGCAGCCTCATGAGTGGGAACGAGTTCACGCTCTTGACTTCGAGATGGATCAGGGCTTACCAACTTTCTTTGGTGCTCTGTAACCTACAGCTTGGCTTCACAATCCTGGATTGCCTTTGGGTGCATAAGGTCACACTCCTTGCACGACTTGGAGTTGTGCCCCAAACCCCAGAGACATACATCATGGGCACAAGTCACCAACACCTGATTGGATAATCACAAGGCTTAAGCCATGTACATTTAAATGGGGACATGTTCCCTTGAACATTGGAAAATAATTTTGAGAAAAAAAACTTGTCAACTGAAGAGAAAAAGTTACAAGCTATGGATCCATGCATGAAGGCACAAAGAAAGGAACTGACGTCAGGGCGCTTATATGCAACTCCAGCCATCACTTTAAGGGTGCAACGGGGTTCATGCAAAGCCACACAACACCACCTACCAGACCACATGGGTTATGATTAAAAATCTTCCGGATCCAGTCTGGTACTTGAGGATATTATGAAAGTGAAGAATCTGTGGTTGGCAAAACATTTCAGGTGAACTAATGGGAATGTTTCTGATTTTTAAAAACTGGAAATGTATGAACAAGCAGAGATGTAACTCACCAGATGTATTTTTACTGTTTTTTGTGAATCACGACTATGAGGTTTTACCAGCACATAAGTGCGTTCAATTCCCATCATTAAAATACCACACTCAGTTTTGTTGGTTCGTTGATATTCACCTGCCATGCTTCTCCACGATGATCTTACAAATGCAACAGCTTTCTCATGAATTAAAAACCTGAGTACTGTTGTAACTATAAAAATTAGCAAAGCGTGAAAGTCTAAATCCGTGCCAACATTATTTGAAAACATTTTAATTTTGAGAATATCTCCATTCTGTTTATGCATGTATGTGAACCTAGACAAAAGGCTGCCAAGTGCTGTACATGATCAAAGACAAGTATAAAGTCAACGGACTAATAGGAGTGGAAGCTGTGTTGTGGGTGGGTAATGCATTGTGATGTAGTTTCTCTAAAGAGGTGAGTCTTCAACTCTTTCCTAAATTGGAGAGTCCTGATTGATATGTAGATGTTGTTTCAGATGCTGGGTGCAAAGATTGAAAAGGCTTGCGGTCTTGTTTTTTTTTCATTTCGTAGTTTGCAGTCTGATGGTGCCCTGGCTGCGGGTGTGCTGATAGCGACCAAAGATGGTGAGCTGGTCTCTAATTAACAGCGGGTGCTGGTTGTGATGGCTGGCTTTGAAGATGGTGCGGTCATTACATTATTCCTTATACTTACACACAGATAATACAAATGTAACATTGTATGGGAACAGAAGAGCAAGCAAAATTGTGATGTTCTTATACCATTTGATCAATTATTTTTAAAAAGTTCCAATATGCCTATGTTCGCTAAAATCCACATGTTTTGGAAATTTTACAGTCTGCTTCTTCAACCCACAAATAATATCTCCACGGAGAAACAGCTAATCTGCACACATCAATTAACTGCCTCTGTAATTTTGCGTCCCACTGAGATCTCTTGAAATTCATGCAGTATTAAATTACCGCTTGTTTTCAAGTCAAACTCCGAGTGCAATGGTCTCATGGATGCAACACGAATTTCAGAATTCAAGTCAATCATTATGCACCTTTGGTATTGTGATGTACACGGTTCGCCAAGGCCCCACCCTGCACCACCAGGGAACACATTAAACAAAGGATGCAAGGGTTGCTGGTAGCATTGTCTAAATGTATTAGAAATTCACCGTTCTAACGGTGGGCAAAGTTAAAACTGGACGAAAAAAAATTCCCATCTGCCGTTCAAGGATATCCTGCAGGTGGGAAGTGACTCTAGGATTGCAAGTATGGTCTGGAACGGTACAGCTAATGGGGGTGGGGATTGGTGCTTACAGGTGGTCTGGGGCCTTGGAGTTAGAGCATGAGAGGAAGTGGAAAGAGGACCTTCCTCAAAGTGTAGGGAAAACGACCACAGAAGAGGAAAAGGTGGGGAGTGAGACAAGTCAGGGATTGCCACTTCTGTGGGAGTCGACTGGCAAGCAGCTCCATTCCCACCCTCTGTAGCTCGCACCATTAGGAATGATATCAGGGTGCAGGGATAGCCTGCAAATTATTCATAAAAAGAGACAGAAGCGTTGCACTTCAAAAAGTTCACAGAAGGTTTAGGAAAAATAGATCCAATTTGCAAACAGCCGGACACACAGACTATTGCACCCCAACAACCTCTTGCTAGACGACTGAATACCTCGCAGGCTACTATAACCTGATTATTCCTCATTACTACTACTTCTATGTCGCTATAAACATACACTATGGTAGTCCCTTATTAACACATGAGCTTAGTTACCCTTTCCCTAAGGCCCGTGCATAAGAATGTCATTGTCACATGTCCCACGTTGGTACGCTCTCATATGGCTTTACTTTATCCAGGCGGTCTTTAACAATGTTTATACAGATACTGTAACTACTTCTGTTAAAACGTCAGTAGTCCCTTTCATTCAGTGCAGCATTAAGATTAAACTAAGGGAGTGGTTAGCACTCAAAAAAATGGCAAAATAAACTAATAATTGCTTTTAAAATGTACTGTGAGGGCTGTGCAAATGGAGACCTTCTGAAAGACCTTCGCAGTATCATCGGTGTCTTCTCTGTGATCATTTGTAGGTCGTCTTATACAGAAGACATACTGGCCTATATATTTTGTAACTGTAACTGTATGAACGCTCTAATGTACTTGTAAAGATATTAATAGTATGGCAAGTAAAACAAAAGCTAAAAGGCATTTCTACTATGTGTAAAGCAGAAAGGAAATCTTGCCTGTGATCATGTATAACACACAGGAAGGAAGAGAAACAGCCACTCTTGGAAGGTATTGAGACTCTTGAAATTGTATTTGAGAGTGCACTCGTTCCAGTGAACTCTAAAATCAAAGATGCAGTGTGAGACTAATATTACTTGTTGCAGTAGTCAACCAGCACGGTTATTGCTTTAGAAAAGTTGAAGCTATACCCCAAAATACTGCTTACGTCAAGCAGAAATCCTGCGTGAAATGATAAAACCCCACAAGCCCCAAATTGGGTTTACTCAAGTGTTACAAAGGATTAGGTACTTGAAACATGTGTGTTAAACAGGGCAACTGTGTACAAGATAACTGTTGGTGCAGTCAAAGCCCAATGGGATACCCCGCGTTTCCAGTATTAATGTTATATAGGTTTAATATCTGGGCACCAGAAGAATGACAGCTGCTTTTAAAACAACATTTCAGTCAATCTGCCAAAAGTGGTCAAAAAAAAAAAAATGCACATTACCAGTTGTGCTTCATCAAAAGAAAACCACATTTACTACAAATTATTCACCACCTTGCTTCACGTTTTACTTTCTCTTCTTATGGATGAATTTCTTTATTCTGACAACACTATGTACAATACACACCCGATAAAAGCCAACTGCAAGGGGCAAATAATGAAATATAAATAATGTAGAATTCTCCTGCTATGCCACCATCTTTTCGAATGAACTATCCAATCGTCTGAGACCAACCATCACTCGCCTGTCATTATGTAAAGGACTAAATACATTCATATTCTCCAACAAATTCCCTTCATTATCCTGTCCCTTAACTCTCTGACACTGTACAGTCCTCCAGGCCCGTTCCCTAAAAATCCGCTATTAAATGTGGGAAGTTGCATGGCCCTTTCTGCTGGGCTATTCCCTATCTTTCTGCCTTTCTCCTATTTTTCTGACTCTTGTTTTGTTGACGTTAGGTCTCTCCGCACTTTACCACTGTTAACCAGTGCTAAAGTGCATGCTCTTCTTCCTAAAAACATGGTAACATTGGTGCACCCACAATTGCCATATTTAATTTACATGCATGTCCCTTGTAAAGTGGTTTATCACATACCCAGGGCCTGTAAACTAAATGCTTCTAGAGGACTTGCAGCACTGACTGTACCACCCACTTAAGTAGCCCTGTAAACATGTCTCAGGCCTGCCACTGCAGAGCCTTTGTGCGCAGTCTCCCTGCCACCCCGACTTCTCACATCTAAGTCACCCCTAAAACAGGCCCTAGGTAGGCCATAGGACAGGGTCCCATGCAAGTAAAAGGAACTTTTACGTTTTTATTTCCTAGAAAAGAAAAACTCCCGAAGTCATTTTTCATTGCAGTGAGGCCCGCCACTCTCACACACCAGCATTGGGAATTCCTTATAATGCTCTTAAGTTGTAATTCCAGACCTGAGAGGAGTAGCTACATCATGTTTACTACCATTGAAACTGTAATGATAAATCC
The DNA here is from genome assembly GCF_031143425.1 of Pleurodeles waltl. Taxonomy (NCBI): domain Eukaryota; kingdom Metazoa; phylum Chordata; class Amphibia; order Caudata; family Salamandridae; genus Pleurodeles; species Pleurodeles waltl. Next base: position 331,849,970 of record NC_090442.1, on the reverse strand, counting down.
TCTTTACTGGTAAAGTCAGATTTATCACTACTATTTTAGAAATGACACTTTTAGAAAGTGGCCATTTATCTTCACTGACTGCCCTGTGTGCCTACAGCCTATCTACAATACACATCTAGCTTGGGCTAACTGACAGCATTCCCTTCAGACACAAGTTAAGCCTGCCTCCTCTGCACCAAGCTACCAGAGTGAGCACAGGCTAATTTATGTTGTGTAACTGACTTACCTTGAGTAGAATTGTGGTCCCAACTTGAACAGTGTGCATACTTCCACCAACTAGAGACCCAATGCCTAACATTCGTGATGAGCAGTGAGGATGGGACCATACAGTGATTCAGAGTCCACTTTAACTGCAGTGGCAGGCCCTAGATATGTTACCAGGCTACTTAAGTGGGTGGCACAATAAGTGCTGCAGGCCCGCTAGTACTATTTAATTTACCGGCCCTGTGTACGTGGTATACAATTTTACTAAAGACTTCTAAGTAAATTAAATATGCCAATCAGGTGTAAGGCCCAGGGTTTTGGAGGGGTGGAGGTCGTCGGGTACTTTTTTTTTTTGCAGTGTGAAAGGCTTTAGGGCTTAATGTGGAGTGGGGCTTCGGCTTGGGGGAGGGAGGTTTTTAGACTGAGTAGTTTTAAGCCTCAGGGCATGGTTGGGGTAAACTTAACTTGAGGGGGAGGGTTGTATGGCTGAACTATGCATGTGTTCAGCACATATACCTTTACTAGGCATGCTTTTACAACAAAATTTGTTGTAAAGGCATGCATGTTAAAGGCATGCGTGATAAAGACGCAGTTGTGATTCCGAGCTCGTTGTTCAGCGACGCGTTTCTACCATGCGTGGTTCAGTCATACACCCCGTAATGATGCATGAGAGATCATTTTGTTTGCACCAAAGTAAAATGTTGTGTGGTTTCTATTGGTCATCTTTTTGTCACAGGCATGGCACTGTTTGAAACCTGATGTTTTAGGGGAGCAGCATTCCTGCACTCATGAAAGACATTTTGGAAGAAGTTTCAGTAAGTAATGAGTAGGCGTAGCTTTATAAAGTATTGGACGTAAATGCGCAGGGGTGGCACCTATTTGTTGCTCTGTCTAATCATGTCTGGAAGGAGTCAGAAGGGAAAACTATTGCAAAACTTGCTGGTTTCCACATCTAGACTGGCCCCTGAAGAGATTCCCAAAGTGAGGAATCGGTAGAAAAAGGTAGCCACCAGTAGCTTAGCCTTTTCATGAACCTAACATTGCTGCTGTCAACTAGCTTTTGTAAATCTGCTTTCCCTGAAATTTGTCCCAAAACCAGTATCATACAAGTGATATGCAATGGCTTTACATGTAATTCTGAAGCAGACTTAACACTGCTATAACACAATGATTAGAGATTAGATAGCCACAGAACATAACTGTGCCTCAAAAAGTAAAGAAAGATAGTTTGGTCAGTAAGTGTTTCTGTAACAAAAGTATACCAGTCAGTATCAGTGAGGTACAGCTTGCGTCCCTAAAACACAAGCTTGAGACCCAAAAATGACCTTACCCAAGTTAGATAGGGCGATTCAGGTAGTACAAATGTGATAGATGGAAATGCTAGACTCATTCTGACCCACTGTATTGCGTGTGGCCCAAGTCCCATAGTTTTTGGATTGCGTGCTTGGTCATGATATGTTTGTGCCAAGAAGGCTAGCACATGTACGCCCAGACGTGAGTCTCAAGCATGCTCAAGCTGCACCTCTTTGATAAGACCCAACAAAGTTAAAAGACACTAGGGGCTGCTTGTGCTCCTGTTCAATTGAGGCATAGCTAGGAATTTAGGCTGAGCTCAAATTTTGAAATGGAGCAAAGATCGATTTTCATAGAGCTTGTATGTACAGAGAGAAACAAAATAAAGGTAGGGCTTCCAGAGTAGTCATCGGGTGATCCAATTAATTCAGGCATCTTCATTTGTCTCTTTTTGTAGAGAATAAAAGGTACACAGTGCAAAGGGTTGAGGCTTGTGTCATGAAACTGAGCCCCAAGTCGTGAGTAAGTAAAAGTGTTTCACACTGGAGTTGCAATACTTTCTTAAATTAAGTAGTTTCTAAAAGGGACATAAAAAAGTCAGCAATTTTAGTCTTTCAATTTCTATTGCAGAGACTTAAAATCCAGTCAAAATTGTCTACTGCTAAAAAAGCAATTGCAGTGTTTTTACAATTTTTGCAATCCGAAATATCCATCAATGTATTGGTAATGTAATCCCTAGTTTTCTGTAGGTATGGGGTCTGATTTTCAGACTGAGACTTAAACACTTTCATTATCAGGCCTTGCCTACAGGTAGTTTTTAGCACTTCTGTCAAAATAAGTACTGTGGACAATACCAATACTTACAGTGGGCTTCGGGTCGGTCCATTACTTACCACTGGTTGGTTTTCTTGCCAATCTCATTTGTTTGGTTCTTGTTCAATGGCTTTCCTTCCTCTTCCTGGAACGTAGCTTCGTTACCATCCTTTTAACTGGATTACCTATAGCATTTAATTGATTACATGCAGGAAACCCATCATGTGTTTTTTTTTGCACTCATGTTGGTGTATGTGTGTTCTTGCTCTCTACCTCGTGTTTTCTTCTTGCCCACTCAAACCCGCCTGCGCTCAATGCATTAATATCATCACCAAAGTTCTTCTGGTCCTCCTCTGGTTCTCACAGTCATGCTTGGTATTGCCTTTTTAGGGGCGAGCGCAAAGCACTCCATCCCTCTTTTAATCTCTCTTTAGGGGGATTTTAACCACACCCATGTTACGTCAGTCACTATTATTGGTTCATGGACTTGCCTTTTAAAATCAGTTTTTCATTTGTGACACGCATGCATCGTCATGCCTTTTCCGGTGTTTAGCCCTTCTCGAGAGCACCAGTAAACTACTGGAAACATATGTGGCTTTTTGTTTTCTGTATGGTTTCTGGACTACTTTTTCCTCTTTATTTTGCAGCACGATCACTCTGTGTTTTACACAGCGCAATCATTTTTGTTTGTTTGTGCCTCAACACCAACGTCTTCTCTCATCTTCCCCCGTTACGCATCATAGAAGAATGGCTGATCTTTACTCTTTCCAAATAATAAGGATTTGGGGCTTTTATGAGAAAGCACCACTACCTCTCTTACTTTAGTTATTTTTAACTCTCTTATTTTAGTTAATAAAGAACTTGGGCAGTTCTTTTCGTATTCCAATATCAAAATATCATAATGCGAGACGCGTTGCATTGCAAATGCTTGTTTATTTTACACCCCCACACACATTCTGTTACTTCCCATCACTGCTCCTGCTGCTTGTTGAATCCACTGCCCACCACCTACATCACCATTGCTCCCCTCCAATCTTCCTCAGCTTTTGTTTATTTATTCTTTAGGGCTGTGCAGGAGCAATTTACAGCCAGGCCGCTCTTTTCCAAGAAACTTTCACTTTGGTGCACATGTTCTATTTTGTTTCAATTTACAGCTCCAACAAGGACGTCAGCCATTTTGGAACAGCAAATTAAAACAAAATATAAAATGTGATGACACGTAGACATATGCATAATCAAGGTTTTCATGTCTTTTCTGCAGATGCTGTAGAGCAGCAGCAGCAAACAGCTTTTTTTTCCCTTTTTACTGATGCTTTAAAGCATCAGCAAAAAAGCATTAAAAAACAGCAGGACTGAATAAGCAGTGAAAAGTTGAGACCTACTGGCTTTGTAACACTAGTTATAGCGGACAGATCACCAACACAGGGACTAAAATGTCGGTGCTATTTCAATAGGTTTTTGCCAAAGGCTTTATAAGAGTGCCAGGAAGATTGCCATGGAAGTTGAAATAAGTTTATACAAGAGCTAGATAATAGTTTTTTGATGGTTGATAAATGGTAGGAAAGCTCGCACCTCCAGTCCTTTGTGGTTTATACAAAATGATTTCTAGACAACTTAACCATAATAATCATTCTATTACTTATTTTCTGTAGATGCTGCTTATTTTGAGAAGGCAAATTCTACAATTGATCCATTTCCGATTGTTCTAGCATCTACCATTCCTCACGTGATTTGTTTTGGCTAGAGCAAAGCTAAGGAGAAATGATTCTTATCCTTTTGAACCAAGCTTGGTTTCTAGAGTCGTTAACACTTTATATATCATGTTTTTAGACCTCTTTGCCGTTTTTCATTATATTGGTTAAGTAATACTGCATGATGAAGAGAGCAGTCTCTAGTACATACTGACTAGGGTACAGTGTCTAAGTGGTTAAAATATACGCAATGTGACCTGTTAACTCCCTTACACACAAGCAATAACTAGCTGGAAGAACTAGCGCTATTCGAAAGCCCCTCGATCCTAGATGTTGCTTCGGGAACAGTCTATTTACAGCACTGGTCACAGAATGGGGCCTTGCCACCTCCCTGCAACTAGATGGTCCAACGCGTATCAGGTACTTCCTGTTGTGACAGCAGGAGATCTGTCCACAGCCACAAGTGAACCGCACCCAAACGGAAGGCACGCGCAGGGAAGACGGGCCTTCTTTGTTTCTGTTCCCCTAGGGTCAGTTATTCCTTAACTCTTCACAGCCAACATTTTACTAGAAAACAGTTTTCAGAAACTGCCCTGTAAAACGACCTGCACGTATAATTCTAAAAAGCCATTACAATGCTCGTAATCTAATCTAGCCTCAAATACCATGGCCGAGTATCTGGCATATACTAGTCCTGGATGAGTTTTCTGCAGCGTAGATACAAGGCTGTTAGCCAACTCTTTAAACGATTCCTATATTTCAGAGGCATTTTTTTATTTCAATATTTTAATAATGATAATATTAATGATATTTTAATTATTAGCCGTAATCTGCATTGCAAGGTTCGCTGCACTTCCCTCCCATGGGACTCTGATATGGTGATTTCCAATGTTATCTTCTTTTGTGCACTTTCCCTTATAAATAAGGTTGACACACAACATTAGTTAAGGCTGGCTTTAAAAAACAAACGTGCACCAGCATCTGAAATTCCTAAGAGAAAGGAACATTATTAGACGAGAGCGGGAAATATGTGAACAACCGCGGGTGTGCCAACTTTGCGTATGGGAAGGTGGAAAGGAGCTAAAAGAGACATGAAAATATGTTTTTTTTTTTTTTTTAGTGGGCTCACAAAGATCAAACATTGCTCGTTTTTTAGGACCCATGAGAAGCAAAGCAAATATGAGAATTGTTGCCATCTCATGGAAGGCTGCTTCTGGAGAGGGCTGTGGAATATGCTCTGAGTGACACCTCACTCCATTAGCAGCCTCCAGTTATTGGTGTTTTTCGTAGTTCCATTTGAGACGTTCCACATTGATTTGCCGTATTTGGTGCTGGATGCAACTTTTCTGGTCGAAAACTTCAACAACAAGCTTCTAACCAAAATAATGTAGCGAGGAGAAAATAATTGATCATCGACAAACTGTTATATTCGAATAACGCAGATGAAATTAAAGTAACGAGTGGAAACTATACTCGAGGATTTTAGTAGATAGGCTAATATATTTTAATAAATAGGATGAGTTTCAAAAGACTAGAGTTCGGGGGGTTGAAAGTCTCTTGAGCTTCCTATTTACATTAACTAGTGCAGAAAGCCAACATCCCTTTTCATGTCAACCAGGTCAGCGGTTACTGCCACTGAAAGCACGATGGCGTGTTTAAAACAATTCCAAACATGGAATTTTAGACATGAGTCGAAGCTTTGCATCACTAATCCTGTTAGTTGAATGCACAGTGCACAATCATGAATATCGCTGAATAGTAAAACAGCAAAATAAACGTTTAAATGGCAGAGCACGTGACCAAGAGCTGCCAAACAAAGGCGAAAGCTAGACTCCATTGAACCAAATCCAATCCCACACTTAATTCTGCCGCACAATGGCACAAGCACCGAGCCAACTGCCGGCTGCTGACTGCTACAATGCCACAGGCGATGTCCGCGGATTAAAACAACAAAATCCGCCATCCTCCCCCCTTGCATACCGCCGCTGCGCTCTTCCGTTTTTTTTCGTAATAGGAAAACGTGACTCGGTTTGACTTTAATATTAACGCTGCGAGTATAATATTGTTTATAATACCCAAATTGCGCCCCCCATCCTCCACCTGGCATTAAGAAACACAATAAGGCCACTGCTAAAGTCACTGCCTAAAGGCCAGGCAAAACTATTTATTCTTCTTCTAGGTATTAATTTGCCAATAAATATCAGGGCTTGGCAGGCGGCCTAGATAAGCTGTTTTTTTAAGCTAAAGGTAAGGTTGTCGGCGCCTGTTCAGAAGAAAACAAGAGTTTGAAACTATTTTCATTACGAAACGTCTAGTGCCGATAAATCGTTTTCGCATAAAGTGACACTGACCAGAGAAATAAGAAAAAGTTGCTGAAGTAGTAAAGAAACTTTATTACCTGCAGGATGCATTGGGTCTTTTGCTTACGATGTTCCCACCGAGAACGAACTTTATTTTACATTTTGGGCCTTGTCTACTGCATATTAGGTCTGTTTGAAAGCCAGCACATGGGCATCGTACAATTGACTTGCACCAATGAAGTGGGCCAATGTAGGACTGTGTTCTTGCCGCTTATGTGTGAGAACTTTACAGGGCACTTTCATCTTTGTGCCCTGCGCAGCGTCCACTGCTAGCGCACTTTGCATCATGGGGAAAGGATAAAAAAAAATTCTAGCATAAGCACTAGGAATTTTTCAATTCTATTAAGGACACGGAGGCGAGGATTATGCTTCTCTTTCCATACTTTATTTTTAACAGCAGCCAATGAAAACCATGGAAAGTAAAAAAACGACAATTCCCAACATTAGTAATATCACGTGATGAACCATAGAGGAGGAAGACTATAAAGTATTGCATCACACCCAGCCACTCCTCTTTCTTTGTCCAAAATTCGCAACAGAAAAAAACAAAGTCTTAACATGAACTTGAAAACGAAAATCCTGAAAACAGAAGAACTGGAATCCCACTTGACTGGAAGTAGAGCGATATCGGAATGGCCAAACTATTTCTCATCATTTCCTAGGAAAAAGGAAAAAATTCAGGCCATAAAAACTGAATATCATACTAGATACTTATAACAATTACTAAACAGGGTGGGATAGCACTGAAATACAGTAACTTGTGCATGAACTTAATGAAAAATAATATGTACCACAATAAACATATATAACAGTGCAGCGGGATAATCCTCGCCTCCGTGTCCTTAATAGAATTGAACAATTCTTAGCGCGAATGCTAGAATTTTTTTTTAATTCTATGTCAGGACCGGAGGCTCAGATCATGCTTGTTCAAAGCTGATTCACCACCACAGATGCAATGTTAACAATAGGTTTATAACAAAACGTTTTAAAAGTCAAAGGGGAAGACCAGTCTGCTGCCTTTAAAATGTCCTCTAAACGAGAACCCAAAGCCAAAGACTTCGAAGCCATAGCTCCTCTGGCACAATGAGCACCAAATCTAGAAATATCAATGCCTGCTTCTCTCAGAACCCAACGTACCCACCTAGCGAGGGTGGCTGACGAAACAGGATGATAAGGTTTAACTAAAGAAATAAGCAATTGCCCTCCCATATCAGAACGAAACTCTTCTGTACTCACCTCGTAAGCCTTGAGGCACTGCACCACACAAAGGTTGGGGTTGTCCACAAAACAGGGATAAGAAACAGTCTTCAGATTGCATTTAGTTTTACGCGAAATAGAAAAGGAGACCCCATCTGGGGAAAAAACTCTCCCAGCCAAATCCAGAGCCTTGACTTCTGAGATTCTCTTGCAGGAGATTAAACATAATAACATAGTGAGTTTAGCAGATAACTGTTTTCTAGACAAAAATCTATTAGATGGCCAAGAATCTAAAAATCGAAGTACAACATTAACATCCCAAAGGGAAGAATAACGAGGGCGAGGGGGGTTGGCCAATCTGATACCCCTCATTAATTTGCACACAATAGGGGACTCGCCAATGGGTTTACCCTCCACTGGAGAGTGGCCTGCTGAAATAGCAGACCAATAGTTGATAGAGCGATAAGCCAGACCTGATGCCGCTAGAGAAGAAAGGAAATTTAAGACCAGACAGCAACCTGCTGAAGAAGGATCCGCACTCTGAGAACTACACCAAGAGCTCCATCGCTTCCAAGCCGAAGCGTATCTCTTGTGAGTACTGGAGGACCAGGAACCTGCAATGAACTCGGAAGACTCTTGCGAAAGCCCTGGGATGCTCCATCTTTCCCTAAAAGACGCCAAGCCACGAGGGATAGCTGGCCCGACAGGATTAATGGATGCCACAGACCCTGAGGGTCGTGGAGAAGATTCTCCCGGAAGGGAAGAAGGATCGGATGATCGCAACTCAACTCCATTGCCAACGGGAACCAAGCTTGGGATCTCCAAAGAGGAGTCACCAGGACCAACTCCACTTGCTGACTTCTGATTTGAGCCAAGACCCTGGGAATCATTAAGAATGGAGGAAAAGCATAACTCTGCTCCTGAGACCAGTCCTGAAGAAAGGCATCCGTCTTTAATGCTTCTGGATCTGGTCTCCAACTGAAAAAGCGTTTTATCTGTCGGTTGAGGCGAGACGCAAACAGGTCTATTGAGAAAGGACCCCACCGTGCAGAAAGAGCTCTGAAAACTCTGGGATGTAACCTCTAATCGCTGAAGTCTCTCAGGTGACGAGAGTTCCAGTCCGCCACCAAATTGTTGGCCCCCGGAAGGTACTCTGCCACAACTGAAATCCTGTGCTGAAGGCAAAAGTGCCAAAACTCCTTGGCTATCTCCGCTAAAATGCAGGAACGAGTTCCCCCCAACTTGTTGACATATCTCACCGCCAAGATATTGTCCATGCGAAGGAGAATACAGCAGTTCGCTCTGATGGGAGAAAGACTCTTGATTGCAAATGAGACGGCTAGGAGTTCCAAAAATTGATGTGTAGATACAACTCCGTGCTGGACCATCTGCCTCCTGTGGACATTGATCCGCACCGGGCTCCCCAGCCCCAACGACTGGCGTCGGACTCTATCACTACATCTGGATAAGAGCTGAAGATGGCCCTGCCATTCCAGGCTTCCATATGATCCAACCACCAATTCATCTCTGCACGAGACTCCTCGGATAGGGGAACCTGATCCGCCTAACTGAGACCTTTCTGAAGATAAGTTATCTTCAAACGTTGAAGGGCTTGGTAAAGCAAGAGACCTGGAAAAATCACCTGAATCGAAGAAGAAAGCAGGCCCACCATGCGGGCAATCGCCCTCAATGATAGTCTGTTTGGATAATAGAGACCTCAACTCTCTCATGATTGAATGAATCTTCACGGGGGGGGAATCAATAGAGATTGTATCAAGTCTACCTGGAAACCCAGAAAGTCTATCCGTTGAGAGGGATCCAGAATGGATTTCTGGGCATTGATAATGAAACCCAGACTCTGAAGTAGAGACACTAAACATTCCAGATGGGACAACAGAAGGTCTCGGTCTTGAGCCATGATCAGAATGTCGTCTAGATAAATTATTAACCGGACCCCTTGAGAGCAAAGGAATTCCACGACTGGGCACATTACCTTCGTGAAACACCAAGGGGCAGAAGACAGACCAAAGGGGAGAACTTTGTACTCGGTCTCTCAATAGAACTGGAGAAATCTCCGGTGTGGAGGAAAAATAGGAATGGTCAGGTAAGCGTCCTTTAGATCTAAGCGGACCAGCCAGTCTCCCTCTTGGAGAACGTCCCTCAGCAAATGGATACCCTCCATCTTGAAATGGCGATATAGCAAAAACCGTTGAAGTCTTTTAAGTTTAGAACCAGGCGAGAACCGCCACCTTTCTTGTCCACTAGGAATACTGGGCTGACAAAACCGGACGGGTGACGGGGAACTTTGACAACGGCGCCCTTCTTTACTAGAGCTGAAATTTCTGCAGAAATGGGACTGTGCTCTTGAAGGGAAAAATATATTTGACTGGGAAGGCTGTTTTGATGTGGGGACTCATAAAATTCTAGCTTGAACCCCTGCACGATCTGTAAGACCCAAACATCTGAAGAAATCAGGCGCCAAGCCTCCAAAAAACACTGTGTTCTGCCCCCCAACATTACCTCTGAACTTACAATCAAGCTCACCTGTGCCTGCCGACTCTTGGGAGAAAGATTGATGAACTTTGGATCTCCCCCTGCGGAATCTGCCTCGACCAGATCTTGGTCGCGACGGGTAGAAGGTAGAAGAGGAGGAATCGTACTCCTGATAACCTCCTCTTCCTTGCTGGTAGAAGCCACGTTGAGGGCCAGGTTGGTTGAAGCGGCCGAAGGCACGCCCTCTGTAGCGTCCGGCCCCTCTAAAAAGTAGACATAGCACTCTCCTGATGGATCCTTGTGCCTTGTCCAAACTGGCGTAGGTGGAAACAAACTTGGACAGTTCCTTCATAAAGGGGGATCCAAACAGTAAACCCTGAGCCACAGGACCAGATTCAGATGCAGCGAGGTCCGCCAACTTGGGGTCTAGCTTCATCAGTACAGACTTGCGACGTTCTAAAGATATGGCGCAATTGGCATTGCCCAAGAAGCAAAGAGCTCTCTGAGCCCAACCCACTAAAATGTCCGGGTTGATCGGTTCACCCGACTCCTTGGCCTGAAAGGCTAACTCTAAAATCTTTGTTAAGGGACCGGAAATGTCCAACAGTTTATCCTGGCATCCGCGCCAGGCACGATCAATACCCTTCTTTGGGTCCTTTGCAGATTTCTTGAGGAAAGTGACCAGAGTAGGATCTAATTCGGGGGTTTCAGTAACCTTGGAGGGAAAATCTGGCCTGGGGCACTCAGACCTTAGCCTAGAGCGAATATCCTTATCGAAGCTGTGTCTAATGTGGGCTTCCACATAATCCGCCACCTCCGGGGGTGGTAGCCAAAGCGAAGATCTGGGGTGGATAATATCCTCAAGTTCGAATGTCAGAACCTTAGGAGCAGGTGCCTCTTGGTGATGAACTTTCTTTTTGCGCTTACGAGGGGGGTCATCACCCTGCTCGGACGAATGCTCAGAAGAAGAGGAAACTGGGTCACTAACAGCTTTCTTATGCGATCCCGCATTATAGTCATGCTCCCTTGCCATATTTCTTAGAAGGGATTCAAAGTCCGCAGCATGCGGATTAGAAACCTGCTTAGCAGCCTGGGTGTTAGTTGGAAGGGAAGATTCCCCTATGGGTTGGGGGCCCGGCGGGGCAACTCAGCCCTGTTGTTCTACCAACCCCAAAAGATGGTGCTTGATGGGTTGAAAGGCTTGAGCTAAAGCCTGATTGACTGAATGGCGCACTCTTGGGTCAAGAGCATACACTAAATCTTGGTCAAAAGGACCAGAATTGTCCTCTAGATAATACAATTCCTCGGCTTGGTTATCATAGCCAGCCATACTGCTGAACAGCAGAAGGAGCTCCAAAGGAGCAGTATAGACAGGTGAGGCAAAAAACAGGGCAGAAAAACACAAAACAAAATAAAATAAAAGGAGGGACCCCTGGAGGGCAAACACTCATGCGAGCGAGAAAACGCCTAGAAAAGTGCTTAATTGTGCCTGAAAACGCACTCCGGCGCTATCGATATTGAAGGGGGGCCCCCTGTGGCAAAGTAAACACGTCGAACTCGGCCCGGCTGGAAGCGCTCGGGACGCGAGTGAAGTAGGGCCCCCGGGGCAGAGCTGTGCAACACGCGGCAAGCTCCGAGGCAGAATAACGCTTCGGGAGGCGTGCACATGTGTTGCACAGCTCCGGACCACGCGCTCGCGTAGAGCGCGAGTCATAAATCAAATAAAGGCAATAAAGGCAATAAAATTTGGCACCACACCGGCTATAAACAGAGGACTGCGCGGAACACGCGAGTCCTCGCTCCCCTGCTCCCACTCCACCGAGGAAAAGCGATCCAAAAGGACGCTTTATAAGGAGGGACTATACCGCTCCTACCACAATTTAATTAAAGATATGTAAACATGAAAAATAAAGGAAAACCACTTAACTGGCTGCGAAGCAGCAAAGAAAGAGGAGTGGCTGGGTGTGATGCAACACTTTATAGGCTTCCTCCTCTATGGTTCATTACGTGATATTACTAATGTTGGGAAATGTAGTTTTTTTTACTTTCCATGGTTTTTATTGGCTGCGGTTAAAAATAAAGCATGGAAAGAGAAGAATAATCTGAGCCTCCGGTCCTGACATAGAATTAGCACAGATCACAGTTACCACTAAATGCGGTTGCACACACACGCAACAATAAATATCCTATCAGGATTCACTGAAAACCAAATGATTTATACCGTATGCAGGTTAAAGTATTGTGCAGTGCCACAAGTCAAACAAGCATTTGCAATGCAATGGGTCTCGCGTTTGCTCGAGTTAGAGCTATTAGCGTTGTTAATTACTAACTGAACTTTTCTTGCCACGCAAACTGAAAATAAAAAGTAAAACATTTGACCTAAGCAAGCCAATTCAAAACGCCGCCGTGAGCATGAAGGAGACACAAGGAAAAAGAAGTTCGCTTGCAGTCAAAATTAGCGGCAAATGTGCAGTTATCCATGTAATAGGGTCGATCCCCAAGGCGGTAGCAAAACCGCCCCGAGGAGGGACAAACGTAAACCAGTTACCAATGAAAAGAACAGATTTTTTAAAGGAAAGCCCATGAAGAGTGAAAGTGATGGGTATGAGGTGGGCGTGGTTAAAAGCCCAGATACATATCAACACGTCGAAAAAGCAGCGCATGCGCTGCTATGCTCGACCTATAAAGGTCGAGAAGAGGAAATGATCAAATAAATACCCTTATAAAAAAGCATTATCCTTATTACACATATTTAAATGCAACATAACTATTCACAACAGGTGAAACAAGTGCCCAATGTAATGTGAACACACATTGCTCAACAGTTTGGGCAAACAGCGCAAAAGGCGATCAAAGATTAAGTCAAGAGAACGGTGGAAAGAAACCAGTAGTACGTGCAGATTCTGTAGTATTGAAGAAACCAGAGTCCCAGTCTAAGCAAACGAATTTCCGCACATTAAATCAATAATTAAAGTTTCTCTCAGCCACCTGAGCCTCGGAAACCCAGAGCAGCAGAACAGTGCTCCTATAAGGCCCGCCTCGGAAAGCATAAGCCCCCCCTCAGTTTTCCCCTTAATGAACAGATATCTGTACCATGATATTACTTGAAGTCTGAAATGTTGACCTCATAGAATGGAACTGGGGATCAACCTACCTGCCTAGAAATCCATCTTCATGGATGGTCTCAAATTGGGCAAAATACTTTGCTACTGCCCAGTGAAAGACAAGCCTTTCGGGTAGACCATGTAACATGTAGTGATGGGCGTGAGGTGAGCGTTGTTAAAAGCCCAGATACATACCAACACATCGGAAAAGCAGCGCTTGCGCGCTGCTATGTTCAATCTAAAAAGGGAGTACCAAATTAGTATGAATGTGATAAGACTTTGACGTGCACAAGATCTATAAAAAAAGGGAACAAAGTCAGAACAATGGAATAACGCAGGTAATAGTGGAGATGAAAAAGAACCAAATACAAAAACACAGATAATGTACTTATATTGGCTCATGTTAAGCTTAAATCAGCTCATATTAAGGTGAAATGCAAACCTATGAATGGAAAGAATTTCTATTTGGCCATCAAAAGGTAGGTCTTTAAAGTCTACTTTAAGCTACCTTTGTTCTTTAATTTTTTCATCTCCAATGGATAATCATTTCACAGTTTGCTCCTCGCATCTTGGAGAGAACTTTCACTCTTTTTTAAGAACTAGATTCACTGCATCATTAGTAGATGCGCTAACGAGTACCTTGCAGAACAAAATACATCTACTCATCCAGTATAAAAGAACTATTGTGCTGGATCTGAATATTATTATGAACGTTCAATGCTGAGCTGGGGGTTCAAAATGAAACAATTACATGTTTGAGAGTAAGTGACGTATGCTCCCAACCAGCTACTATCTGAGCTCTCTCACTAAACTAATGCTATTTCATCTTCATTTTTTAGACAAATAAACTTGCATTCTACAGAGGAATCTCTTTACTTCTATCATTTGTAGAAGTTCAGCGGTGCAAACCCCTTCTTCACCTATACATTCAGCATGGTACAAAGTTTGCCAAAGTGTGGAATTGGCCAGGGCCCGCACCTTCCAAGGGGCCCCTGGAAAAGTGCCTTGCAGGCAGGTCGCTTCCTCCTCACCACTGCTCCGGTAAGGGCTGCCATTGTTTTGGGCTTGTTTGGGCTTCTTGAATTCTCCTCTCCCGGAAGGCCCCACCCCCTCCCTCCTCCTCGGAGCTCTTCCCGCTCCTGACTCCTGCTGCCCCCGCCCCCGCACTCCCATTGGAGGTTTCCCTCCCTCCTCCCAGCTGCCACTCCCTCCCACCTCCCCTCTTATGCCGGCCACGCCTCTGGCACACCAAAGGCAAGCCTGCCTGCGCCCGTCGACGCTAAGACCGCGCCCAGCGCCAGACCCCCTGGCCAACATGCCTTCCGCGCCACCAAACACCTTTACACTGCCACCAACTTCCACGCCCTTAATCCAGGACGCTCCTCGATCTGCTTCCAGTCCACACCGACGCGCACCATAGGACCCTTCTCCTGCAAAGCCTGCAATTTCACCTGCAACCTAACCTCCAAACTCCAAATCAAAACAGACAACCGCCTAAGATGCATCCTACTTAACACCCGCTCCGTCCACAAACATGCAATTGAATTCTGGGACCTCCTGACCACATACTCGCCAGACATCGTATTCCTCACCGAAACCTGGGTGAATTCGGCCTCAGAACCAGACGTAGCCATAGCCATACCAGAAAACTACAAGATCACCTGAAGAGACCGAATCAACAGACCAGGAGGAGGAATCGCCTTAGTCCACAAAAACACCATAAGAGTCTCCACCAACTCCCACGACACCATCAACTCCGCCGACAACACACTCAGAGGAACACTGGTCTACAGACCCCCTGGACCCAGACCGCAGTTCTGTGATGACATCGCCGACGCCATCAGCTCCCAAGCCCTCACCTCAACAGACTACATCCTCCTTGGTGACCTAAACTTCCACCTAGAAAATAACAACGATATCAACACCACCAACCTAAATCGCCAACCTCGCCAACTTCGGCCTCAAGGAACTCGTCACTACACCCACGCACTCCGCAGGCCACACACTCGACCCCATCTTCTCAG
The DNA here is from genome assembly GCF_031143425.1 of Pleurodeles waltl. Classification (NCBI taxonomy): domain Eukaryota; kingdom Metazoa; phylum Chordata; class Amphibia; order Caudata; family Salamandridae; genus Pleurodeles; species Pleurodeles waltl. Next base: position 331,834,791 of record NC_090442.1, on the reverse strand, counting down.
ACAACAACCACGTCTCTTTCAGCCACACCACCGAACTCAGTTGGACAGACCACCGCTGCATCCACTTCTCCTACCAAAAAACAGTCACTCACCACCACCGCACACAACCCCCCTGACGCAACTGGAGCAAAATATCAACGGATCAACTGATCTCCACTCTCGCCTGGGCCCCACCCCCTGGGGCCCCGGACCCCAACATAGCCACCACCAACCTGCATCGCTGGATAGAAGATTGCGCCAACACCCTCGCACCGCTCCAAAAAAAACCAAACACCTCCCACAGAATCAAGGCCAGCTGGTTCACCCCAGAACTACAGGAATCCAAATGGTTATGTCGCAGAATGGAAAAAACCTGGCACCTTGACCCTACCAACTCCAACCACATCGCTTTCAAGGATGCCCTAAGCAAACATCACCAACTGATCTGCACCACCAAAAGAACCCACTTAAAAAACCGCATCAATGCCAACACTCCCAACAGTAAAGAGCTCTTCGGCATCGTCAATGAGCTCTCCACCCCCAGGACCTGCTCCAACGAACCCCTGCCATCACAGGAGTTCTGCAACTCACTGGCAACCCACTTCAGTCGAAAGATAGAAGAAATCCACAATAGCTTCAAACCCCAGACCCACCATCTGACTACAAACACCCAAGAACCCAACGCTCCAAGCAACACCCGCCTCATCCACACCTGGCCCCCGTCAACATAGAGGACACCGCCACCACCATGGCCTCCATCCACTCCGGATCACCATCGGACCCCTGCCCACACCATATCTTCAACAAGGCAAACATCATCATCGCCCCCCACCTCTGCAAAACCATCAACAGCTCCTTCGAGTAAGCCACCTTCCCAGAAAGATGGAATCACGCAGAAATCAACGCCCTGCTAAAGAAACCAAAGGCAGACCCAGATAACCCCAAGAACTACCAGCCGATCTCACTCCTCCCCTTCCCAGCCAAGGTCATCAAAAAAAATTGTAAACAGCCAACTATCCCGGTTCCTGGAAGACAGCAAGGTACTCAACACCTCCCAATCCAGATTCTGCAGAAACCACAGCACTGAGACTGCATTCATTGCTGCCACAGACGACATTAGGACTATGCTCGACGAAGGAGAAACAGCAGCACTCATCCTCCTGGACCTCTCCGCAGCTTTTGACACGGTATGTCATCACACTCTCCGCACACGCCTACACAACGCTGGAATCCGCGACAAGCCACTCGACTGGATCTCGTCATGTCTCTCAGGCTGAACCCAGAGAGTCCGCCTCCCACCGTTCCTGTCAGAAGCTTCCAGAATCATCTGTGGCGTTCCCCAAGGATCCTCGCTCAGTCCCACGCTCTTCAACGTTTACATGGCCCCCCCTCGCCAACATCGCACGAACCCACGACATCAACATAGTTTCCTACGCAGGCGACACTCAGCTCATCCTCTCCCTCATGAAAGACCCTACAACTGCAAAGAACAACCTCCACAACGGACTTCGCGCCATTGCCAGCTGGATGGAATCAAGCCACCTCAAGTTAAACACAGACAAGACCGAAATCCTCATCTTTGGCACCAACCCCTCAACTTGGAATGACTCCTGGTGGCCCACCTCCCTAGGGACCGCGCCCTCACCCACCACCCACGCACGCAACCTAGGCTTCATCTTGGACTCCACACTCAGCATGACTCAGCAGGTCAATGCCATCTCCTCTTCCTGCTACAACACTCTCCGCAAAATCTTCATGTGGATTCCCGTTGAAACCAGGAAAACTGTCACCCACGCCCTGGTCAGCAGCCGATTGGACTACGGAAATGCCCTATATGCAGGAATAACAACCAAACTCCTAACAAAACTGCAAAGAATCCAGAACGCATCCGCCCGCCTCATTCTGGACATCCCGCACCGTGACCACATTTCCCTCCACCTCAGAGACCTTCACTGGCTACCAGTATCAAAGAGGATCACCTTCAAACTCCTCACCCACGCACACAAGGCCCTCCACAACACAGGCCCAGTCTACCTCAAAGACAAACTCACCTTCCACACCCCCACCCGCAATCTTTGCTCCGCCAGCCTCGCCCTTGCCTCCATCCCCCGCATCCGCCGCACCACCGCCAGAGGAACATCCTTCTCTCACCTAGCCGCCAAGACCTGGAACTCCCTACCGCTCCACCTTCGCCAGACCCAAGACCTCTTGACATATAGGAAACGCCTCAAGACATGGCTCTACGACCAGTAGCTCCCCCCCCACCGCCTTGAGACCCTAACGGGTGATTAGTGCGCTCTATAAATCCTTGATTGATTGATTGATTGATTGAACGTTCTTTCTCACATCTGTCCAATTCTCCATCTCTCCCTTTAATGTATTATTCAGTTGTGTTTACGCACCATGCGGATTGAATCAGCAGGATTTATTACTGGAAGCTGCAACAATATTGAGACTGAGGAAAATTCCAGGGAACATTATAACACTGGGGGTACTGGTGCTATTTCTAGAACCCAGTGACAGCCGAGTAGTCCTAATCTACATTCATCTTAAAGAAACTGCATCCTTAAACAGTCCTAATAGCTGTGCAAACCATCGCCGACCTTACGTATCCCAAAATAAGCAATATTCAGACAATAAGGAATTGTTTCAGAACCAGAAAGACAAGTATACTGATTACGTGAAAAGGGAAAAGTCCAGTTTTCCTCGTCTTGACAATTGTACAGGAGAAAGTAACAAACACAAAGTAGGCAAGGTAGCGCCGGCTCATTTCTATGCAGTATCACGGTGCTTGAAACAGCACAAACATGGCTTTTTCTAAACTTATGCCATGATCACGCAGACAAAAACGAATACACCGCGGCACCGTTTTTCTCTGTTCTCACTATGAATTGCAGCTCTTTACACGCGCACCATGAATGTTACTAAAACCCCTCCCTCTTGGTGTTCATTTGCATACACTAGTATCTATACAAGAAGACAGCAAGTGGGCTAAGGAAGCAATATATTTTTTGAAGTACAAAAGTCTATAAAGCAAGTCTTCACAGAGCTTTTAAAAATGTTAGATGTCCACTATTTAAAAAAGTGAATCTCAATCGGGTCCAATCAATAGATTTCTGAGAATAATTTGGCAACTCTTAGTATGCAAGGAATGACTTGTGCATGGAAATGTGTTTTTGAACCACAAAGCGATCATACGTCTTTGGTGAAATATCTAAGTATCTTGGACTTGCATAATTCAAATGCATTAAAAGTGTTTAAGCCAAACGTATGATCTTCTGTGTAGTCCCAATCATACAGTATAAATGCATGCAGCACATTCTGAAAAGCAGTCCTGAAAGCTGAAAATGTCAAATGTTGTTAGAATGCTAAATCTCCCAAGGTAGGAGGCTTTTGAAAAGTGTTGTAAAGACTGAAATCTATATAAAATTACAAACATACAGAATGCAAAATCAGAGAGTCCTTGTAAAGAACTGCTAACGCATGTGATCCTGTATGATGAGATGGTGTAATGGTGGGAAGAAATGATTTGGAGGATAAGCTCAGTTGTAGAAACTGGACTTGAAAATCTGACCTAGAATGTTGTCGTTCAACACTTTAAATTAAGTAGTGCAATTGCAACATACTATGGATTAAAAAAAAGGGTGCCAAACATGTTAGAAATGAAAAAACGGAAATTCTCATATGAATGAATACATGATTTGATTGGCGACTTTCAAATCTTAATACAATTGGAGTTTAGTCAGAAAAAATACTTGATTTCTCTGAATTTACAAACTGTAACTAAACTGTTCAATTTAGCATTGTTAATTCTAGGTAAGAATATGAAGTGAAAGAGAGCAAGAGAGCAAGAGAGAGAGAGAGAGAGGGAGGGAGAGAGAGGGAGAGGTAAATAAGAACCTGTAGGAGCTTGCTTGGCCCTTTTTCAATATTATACGTTTTAACTTAATTCCAAATAATTGCACTATGGTTTTAAACTATATGTATCCATTGATTTTAAAATCACTGACCACCCTACAAAAACTAGTGACCATTGTATGAACGACCCATGGTACAGGCGGAGCCAAATCTCTTTAATAATTAGGTTGCAATATTTTAGCACCCGGGGGTTTTGACCTTGCTTCACCAGATAATAAATCAATTAAAGATAAGGTGTTCCTAGTATAACTGTGAGCTCATCCTCAAAGAGGTCTTTCCACCTAAAAGTAAAAGAGGGTTCGGCGGGAGTGGATTGGGATGGAAGGGAAAGGAATAAAATCAGACAACCGTCCACAAAGTGTGGGAAAAATTTACTTGGATGCTACCAAAGCACCAAAGGAATTGGAAAAGCAGCACATCACAAGAAAGATAAGAGAGTAGGATGTGCTCTCATTAGTGGTAGAGTGCTTCGCACTGCTCACACAGATAGCGGAGGTGAGCAAACCACCTAACTTCTCCTCTCCGACAAGCGGGACTATTGAGCAGTGGAGGCAGCCGCAAACCTCAAAGGAAAAGGTGGGGGGAGGGAGAATTAGGGGAATAAAAAAAATAAATTAAAAAAAAAAAACACTTGCCTGTCCTGCCACCGATGCTGCCTGCTGCCCAGTTCCTCTTCTATCCTGCTTCTGATGGTGTCCCAGCAGTCCCTGGAACACCAGCACAGGCTCCCCCCCTGCAATCCTGGCACTGCTCTCATGCTACACCTAGCATGAGAGCACCACCAGAATTGGTCTGAGCGGCTTGGTCTGCCACTGAGACAGTGCATGGGAGTCTGTGCTGTTTCTCCAACTCGGCTATGCAACACAAGTGGGTTGGAGAAACCTAAGTGGGCATGCCTGTTTGGCCGACCTAAGTCGGCCGGCCAAACTGACATGAACACTTTTAAGTGCACTCCAGTGACTTCACTCCACTCCACTCGCTCCCATGGCATGGCCCCTCCCTGCACTTGCTGGCTCAGCCAGCAGCTGAAAAATAAAACGATGATAAAATATTGTTTTATTTTTCAGCTGCTGGCTCTGAGCCAGCGGGTCGACACTCCTACCCAACTCTAGAGGAGCCGCCACTGATATTGAGACTCATTGGCAGCGGGGGAGTCATTAATTTCCTTGGCACTTCAGGCTACCTCCAGGTATGGAGGATCATGGAGAAACGTCAATTATTTTTCCATGGATAGAATCGTACCAGAGGAAACTACAGTCCTCCTCCCTTGGCTCCTCTAAAAAGCCAGACCATGAGACACCTTCAAACCGGCTCTCATGTGCAAGGGTACACTGGCACTGCTGATACGATTACTTATATAGAAAGGGGAGAGGCTGGTCAGCCTACTTAAATGCCAGCAATCATATGTTGCAAAAAAATATTCATCAGAGTTGGTTTGTCAGGAGACTTCCAGTGTCCTGATCTGGGTAAGTAGATCTAGTGTTTTTATGTTGGTTTTCTTTTTTTAATCTAACTTGATCTCAGTAGGCATAAGGGGCTCTCATTCACATCCATTCCATTCTGGATGGTGTTATGTTATGTAGATTTATCTAGCACAATTAATCACCCAGGAGTGTGTAGAGGCACTGGAAGAGGTGTGTAGGCATAAGACTGAAAGTGTAGGGTGTCTGCTCCAGTTCTGGGTATCAGCCCCAGTGAGGTAGTCGAAGAGCCAGGTCTTCAGCTTCTTGCGGGATTCTAGAAGTGAGGAGGAGGTCCCGATGTGTTAGGCAAGGTTGTTCCAGGTCTTGAATGTGATGTAGGAGAATGCTAGACCTCCCATTTTGCTTCTGCAGATGGGGGGTGAGGGAGATGTGGGGGCGGTGATGAGTGCGAGTAAGAGTCTAAAAATAGGTGTCTTATGGGATGGTGGAAGGTGTGGAAGTTGTTAAGGTATGTTGGACCAATGTGCAGTGCCTTTGTGTAGTACTTTTTTGGAGGGGCACTTTACGTTTTGGCACAGTCATTTAGGAAGTCAATGCACACACACTCCTTTTGACTTAATACCTGTGACGTATGAGTAGTAAAAGGGGTCCGATTTACTGGTCAACCTGGTTTCAAGTTTTCCTATGTTCCCTGGATCTGTGTCCCTGTACCAGAAGGGTTGATTCTCTGTCCAGTTAAGAAGGGCAGCAGTCTTTTACTGTAGGATAGGGATGGCCTGATATTTCAATGTGCCAAACCTCCCGACACATTTGAGGTTGTAATATGCTGACTTTTAGTCTGATGGCTAAGGTATGAAGTTCTGCAGTCACCTTAGTCCTGTGTCTGCTTAAAGGTATGTTCAACCACAAGACCTTTAATAAGTGAAAGTGAAAACGCCAAAAAAGCTTACTGAAAGCCAACTTAACAGGTATTACAACAAGAATTTTTCTTGGCAACCAGACACACCCACTACCTTGCTGATGCATTCAATTCACCTGATTCACAGTGTGCTGATCAAGTAACATAACATTTTAACATTTATGACATTGATAAATTATTATGAGAAAAAGGATTCCATTATAGCTAAATCCCCCTTTATATTTTCCTCTAATTTTTGGAATACATTGTATGCCTGGAGTTAAGATTGCATGCTTGAAGACGATGGTGTGGCTACATTTTCTTATAGCTAAATTTGTAATAGAATGTAGGCTTCACTTCCATTACCAATTAGAATTTTATAAGCTTTTACTGCCTTTCTAAGTTATGTCCCTGAGCAGAACCTGAAGATAAAACATTTGCATACATGCACACATATTATCCCGCAGGATTTCTGAATATATGTCCTGATGCTTCAATATGATCGCAGTGAAAGGCGGAGATTATGGTACTGACCGCATTTGTGGACATTTGGATGGTGCAATCTAATATTACCACTGTATCATCTCAAGTGGGTCCTGCTAATACTTGCTAATAAACACAGTTTCAACTTATCTTGAAGTGATAAACTCCAATGGTCTAGACTACTCAGCCTTACCCCCCCCAGTCGGAACTCGTTATCAAGCAAAGCCCTTTAATATGGACATTTTTTATCCAGGGTCAGCACGTTAACACCTTTAGAATATAATTCCCCACATAAGTGTGTGCCCTACTGTGATTATGGTGCCTGAACAATCCCAAGCAACTTCATTAATAGGCGGTGCCTATCTAAACATCTTTTTTAATGGGCCTACGTTTCCCAAGATGTGGTCAAAGCTCTTTAGTTTCCATGCACTTATCTGTAGCATGATACAGCTGTGGAAGTGTCAATGCTAACTGGAAACTGCCCAATCAAGATACAAGACAAAATATGACTATCCCGGTGGCTCCAATCTATAGAAGACTCCAGTCAAACAATAATGTAAGCATAATACACAAGCAACACATGTTGTACCTTCAATAGAAGGTAAATTCTTAATCAATAGCTAACTGTACACCAATTAAAAAAGAGAAATTCACATGGCTTGGGAAGATGGGAGCGGGAGATGTCGAAATGGGATGCAAAAAGGAGAAAAGGGACAGGAAGATCCACAACCCTGCCAGGGACATATGGAGAGAGATCGATTCTCTTTACCTAGAAGTTGGAACTCACCATTTACAACTTCTGCTTGGGTTACTAGATTCCTATTTACTACAATGTGCGCACATGTGTATTAGCTCAGTTCACAGATGTATCCATGATGGAATGAGAAGGTGGGGGTTGGATTAGCAGACTCAGAAATGGACGCAATATGTTTTGGCCCCCTTTGAAGTCTACTGGTGCTTGTGCTCTATGAAAATGAGTCTATCTTCGACAGAAACCCAGCCATACTCGGGCGGGATGATGGTCGGTTACATCAACCTAACGCTCACAAAATATTACACATATATATTTGATAACCGCATCAATGTCTGCTGCTTGTGTATCAGACAGCAATTAAAGTTCCTTCTTTAACGTCAAGATGATTGAATATGTCTAACAAATGTAGAAAAGTTTATAGTAATTTTTGAAGATGGAAATGAAGATAACCTCACTCTCCTGGAAATCTATTTACTACCAGCTAACATATTCAGAGTGAGACACTTATCTGCAGGAACGTAAAGATAGTTACGGTGGACACAGGCATGCATAAAGAGCACCACTTTCATAGTATTGCACAATAATGGAGATTCTCTAATGAGACTTGTAATGATGAAAGCATATATTCTTAAAAAGCTCACTACAGACAATTTCTGGAACAAATATCTACAAACTGTAATTTTCGTTACCCTTTTCCAGTTAGGTAAATACAAGTTTAACAGTTCAAATATTACGTCATGCCTTACTCATGTCCAGGTATGGATGAGGAAAAGCATGCTGTACCTCAACAGACATTATTCTTTGGCATTATGAACCCAAGGCTATTACCCTTCCAGCGTCCCTCACCCTCTTATTGGGTGAGGTTCCCCCCGTTCCCCGAGTGAGAAACCTGGGAGGCCTCTTCAACGCTGCACTTCTGGTCTCTCCACAAGTGATTGCCGTGACAAAGAGCACCATAAAGTGGAATGTGTTTTCTGTCGTATTATTACGGATTATTTAAATGGACAGCTTGTGGTATTATTGTGGATTATGTAAACAGAAAGCATGTGTGTAGGTCTCCAGAGCAGTGTTTTCACCAGCTACAGCTGTCGCTGGATTGGAAAGACTTATTCTAGGCTTGAAGAATATAGAAGGCTTTACTCCTGCCCTTGGAACCTTACCATTTTTTCTTTCACGATGCTCTCCATTACCAGAAGAGTATACTGGTCGCAGGGTACAACGTACCTGTTCACAATACTCCGCAACTGCGAGCCTTACCACACACTGACACTGACAGCAGGTAAAAGCATCACTCCTATGTCTCTGAACAAGGGTGTTGGTGGAAAACACCAACTACAGCCTGGCAGAGTGTGACTTCAGCCCTTAGACAACAGTATAGACATCTCATGTTCAGAAGTAAATTGCAAGCACCCTGTACTGACAAACGATTCTTGTAAACACTCATTACTTGACTGGTTAACCGTTTTTATTGTATTTTTTATTCTTAACTCAACTAACATGTTGGTTCTACACCGGTTAAAAGTTAAGTCTGGTGTAACCCACGTAAGCTCTCTCAATCAAGTTTGATTAGACGAAAGTACGTCCTTCACTGGTATCAGAACAATTGGAACGCAACCTTGTGGGTGTTTGGATGCTGCCTATGCTTTATCTCTTGCTGTCTGCTCATTTACACTATGTCACCTTGCACCACCTCCAGATGGAAACGTGATTTATGATCTACTAGGCATATTCGGCTGAGTTCGTCCACAACTCCAACCACGCACGGTTTGTTGCAGTACCACATGCCAATGGTGTTGCTCGTGAACACTGGCACTAGCCGTCCCTTGATGGAGGGCAGAAAGGCTTTGATGCCAGTCGGATTGCATGGAACTCCAACAGGTTGATGTGGAGTCTGGATTCCGCCGGAGACCAGAGGCCTCTAATCTCCAAATCTCCCAGATGGCCACCCCATCCCAGGAGTGACACATCTGTCCCTCCTGGTAGATCTGGTTATGGAAGGGAGAGGGTTTCAGTTGACTTTGGCATGTTGATAGGGAACCCTAGCAAGCGCAAGAGGTCTGCCGTAATTTGGAGGTGGGAGAAGACAGCTTGGGGCAAGCCCGCCTTCTACAGCCAGTCGTCAAGATAAGGAAAAACTGGCACCCCTTGTCTCCACAGATTAGCTGCAACCACTACCATCACCTTAGTGAACACCCGAGGGGTCTTGATGAGGCCAAAGGGGAGCATGGTGAATTGGAAGTGCTCCTGGCATACCGTGAACCGCAGGTAACACTTGAGGGTGGCACTACGGGGATGTAAATTTATTTGCCTTGAAAGTACAATGCTCCAGTCCAGGGTCGAGGGCAAACAGGATCTAAGTGAGCGTGGGCATTTTGAATTTCTCCTTCCTGAGGAAGGAATTGAGAGGGCGCAAGTCTAGGATAGGATGAAGGCCCTTGACCAGTTTGGGCACCAGAAGCTAGCAGGAATAATAACCATGACCTACTTCTGGCATCAGCAACCTCTCTATGCCTCCCTTGGCCATAGAGCTGTCACTTCCTAGCAGAGAAAGGATAGACAGCCCTTCATCAGCCTGTCATAAGAGGGTTGCATGGGGTGAGGGGTGGTCACAAAGGGAGGGGAGTAGCCACTTCGAACAATCTGCAAAACGTACCAGTCTGATATTACAGACTGCCAGTGGGGCAAGTGAGAGCGGATCCCACCTCCCACTGGGTGTCCATGATTGTACGAGGGCAAACTAAAGGGGTTTGGTGGCTGCGGATGGCAAGGGGCGGTGGATTGGCCCAACCTCTAGTTGCCTGACCCACGGGGTCTGTGGGTACTGCATCCTCTGCCACACAGAGGCTGTGAAGCATGCGCGCTGTGGTGGCTCAACTGGTCAAGACGCAGTTGAATGCCCTTTCTAGGGATATGAAAGGTGCAAAAGGTAGACTGGGGTTGACAAGAGACCATGGGCAGGCCAAAAGATCTGAACGCGGCTTGACTATTCTTGAAGTGCTCCAACTCAGAGTCTGCCTTGTGTCTGAAGAAACGGGAGCCATCAAAGGGCATGTCAATAAGAGATGCTTGGACATCCCCCAAAAATCCAATTGTCCTCAGCCAGTCATGGCGCCCAAAGGCCATGACAGTGAAACCGCTCAGCCCAGCGATTTGTGTCAACAGCACATCGAATTGTGTACTTATCTGCATCTCTCCCTTCAGCAACAGCTTGGGAGAGTATGGCCCAGGGCTCCTCTGGGACAGTTTTCAGCACCTGCGCAACTGTATCCCGCAGAGCGTGGGAGTAGTGTCCTTAAAGGCATGCAGTGTTCACAGACGGTAGTGCCAGGCCAGTGGAAGAGGACATTTTCTTCCCTTAGGTGTCCAGCCTCTTGGACTCCCTCTCTGGTGTGATGGTAGGGAATGTGCCAGGATTTACTCAGGACATCGAGGCTTGACCCACCAAACTCTCAAGGCTAGGATGCTGGGTTAGGAAACCGGGGTTAAATGGTACAGGGCAGAGGCTGCGGCAATCGTTTAGTTCACAGGATTCCCTGTGCAGTGTTTGGGCCAAGAATGAGAGGGCTTCATTGAATGGGAGAAGAGTTTCTGAAGCACCTCAGTCAAGACGTTAGTCATGACTGCCAATAGAGGCAACTGAAAGTCAAGAACCTCAGCCACCCTCCTCACCACCATTTCGAAAAGTCTCCCTCCTCCATGGCCACAGTAGGAGGAGAGATCATGCTAGTATCTGGAGAAGTATCAGGTCTGCTGGCACCCATCACATCCTCAGAACAGTCCAAGTTGGCATCCTGGGGCTGGTATTCTTCAGGGTCCAGCAGCCCTTCCAAATCCTCCCAGAGTCCAAGCCCATAAGAATAAGGCTCAAGCGCTAACCTAGGAAGCATGGACCCATCCGGCTCTGTATCAGAGTGAGGGATCAGAATGGGAATGGCGCCGCTGGGAGCGTCAGCATCAAGCTGGGGAAGGTTGAGGTGGTACGACAGGCAGTAGTCTGGATCCATCACTGAATCCAAGGGGCCAGAGCACCCGTCGCAGAACCAGTAGGGATCTCTCCCGAATCCATAGGGCTCAAAGGCACACCAGAAGGAGGGGCTGCCAAAATATGAGGTGTATGGCCTCATAAAACTCTTGAAGTTGGGTGGGCGTTGCTCAGGCTACCAGAAACTTAGGGAGGCACGCAAACGGTCCAGGCACTGGCTCCGCTGCGGCGATAGGCCTCAAATGATTACTTTTCCTCATCTCGTCGCCTGATGGATGAGGTGAACTCTGTTTCTTTTGGTGGGGCCTAACTGAATGATCCAACAACTTTGAGTGTGATGAAGATCTTGGACTCCACAACTGCTCCTGGGCCCTTCCTCTTGACCAGGATTGAGACCGTTGCGGTGTCCTACATCAAGCTGAGTTTGAGGCACCAGTCTCTCAAGGGCTTTGGGTTTATTGAGCAGTAATAGTTGCAGGCCTTTGGACTGAGATCGAGCTCGAGGCACCAAGGACAAACAAGGTGCGGGTCCATCACTGACATCTGATGGTGAAAGGCACCACAGGGCTTGAAGCCCGTCTTTCTATATGACATCGCTGCCAAACCATGAGAAAAAGTACAAAAAAAAAAAAAAAAAAAAAAAAAGTTTGTCAAAAAGTGACTAAGGGGTAGCTCTCTCCAGATCTGTGTTGACTGACGCTTAAAGAAAAGAAAGGGGTCAGCTTTTTTGATGGTGCATGTACAGGTACTGCGCACATCACTTCCAGTATGACACCACCTTCCGGCAAGTAGGGGTAAGCTTGAGTAAGGTTTCTGGATCCAGTCTGACGCCGAGAGATAAGTCCAAGGTATGGAATCTGCAGCTAGAAGTCTCTATCACATAAAATACTTCAATGTCTTATACTTATAGATTATCTGATGCTTGTGCACAGGCAGGCAGTAAAGAATGGCTTTCATGATTGGTGGTCTTGTATGAAGATATTTACTGATAGGCAATCCTAAGCAAAGTAAAGTGATATCAGAAACTAGGAGACCATCAGATGGTAAACTGGGAAATTCATTCCTTACACCGGAGACACATTCTGAGGAAAAGATTTTCTTTTTAATTTCACCTTCTCCTAGTAGCCAAATTGACAATCAAAGGAAATTAGAAAAGGGAGGAAGCAAGATGGTGCGCATTGCCATCATAAAACATGGTATGCCATGGCTATGAAGCCATCATAGAATATTGAAGGCCATGGCTATGAAACGATCAAAGAAGGATTACTGTAATATGACAACCAGTAATTACTGGAAAGATAACCTGTCTTGTGACCCAGTGCTTTCACCAGTACTTTCACCGGCCACAGTGTTACTTGGATCATTTGCAAAGAGCCAGTGAGGGTGTCCTCTTAATAGGGTTAGAAGGATCTTGTCAAAATTATTACTTCACTGCCTCAAAAATTGCACAGTGCAACATGAAACCGCATACAAGTCAGGCAGCCTCAGAAAGACTTTGTTGTGATGGTTGGGCACAGAGCTCTGGACTGCACCAGCTATCTCTTCCTCAAAGAACAGGTGCAAACGTTATGCAGGTTATGTGCTTAAAATAGTTGATGAAACAATTTATATGGCTAAAAGGCAGATAATTGTGACATAATTTACCCAAACTAATGGAATGGGCATGAAGGGAAAAAAATACTAGAAAACAAAAAGAAAAAAAATAACAACTGTTGTAGTGGCAAGGTGCTGCTTTATATAAGCAGGTTTCAATACTTAGTGCTTGAAGAAAAAGGGATTCAGCAACAGCATGGACAGGTTATTGAATGGGAGCTTTGTAAATGATATATATACGGTACAGATCTACAAAGCTCTGAAAAACATCTACAAATGCCATTTCTGGTCCCACCACTAGGTGAAGCAGAGGAAAGGAATGATTCCAGCATATAAGGCACAACACAACTACTAGGAACACATTGTTTGAGGTCAAGGGCAAGAAGTCTACATGTTTACTTTGTTGACTGGACATTGTACAAAAGAAACCTCAACATACTGGAGGACACATCCTTTCACTCCTAATTTAAAGTGGTACTGCATTGTTGTGGGAAAGAGGATTGTCTGCTGTTAAGGAAACCTGTAGGATGAAAATAGCATTTCTGATTAATTATTTCACATCCTCTATTGTTAGTGTGAGCATGCTTAAGCCCAAGAATTTCATAATGTGGTCAAGTTGAGAAGGTCAGCCTGTGGGTAGTCTGTTTAGTTCCTAGTTGCCAACAGATGATCAAACTACAATTATAATCTGGGTTCAGATGTAGTAACATTTTGTGAAATGAAATGAAATTAAGGCTTAAAAGTGGATCTAACAGAGCAATTCATAAGATTCCTCCTAGAAGCTACCGTAAGAAAGTGACAAATGGCTCAATTAGAACAATGACACATCCAAAATTCTGCTTTAATCAGATAGACCGCTTAATGAGATGTTGGCATATTCAGATCCTTATCAAGATCAATAAACTGGTCCGTACAGTCATACACAGAGCTGAAACATACGTAAGGCCTTGAATATGCATATTTTGCGTTTAAAAAGAGCACTGGTGTGTTCTGTGGCTTGTATAATCTATGTAAGTGATCCTCAAAGTGCGGCCCGAAGGAGAACAACTGCATTGGGCTGCTGTTTACTTGATCAAGGAGAAACATTCAGAAAGATGTTGAATAAGCATTTATATAGACTAACTCAAGTTGAGGAGAAGAAGCAAATAATTTGTGCTGCACTACTTAACTTTAGGAATGCATTACATTTTAAAAAACATTTTACAACAAATCTAGAATAATAAGATGAAGTCTCTTCAAAATTCAAAAAAGTGAAATTCATTCACATGCAGATGTGTTTCTCCTTAGTATATCAGATTCTATCAGTGCATTCAGAAGTATTTGTTTTTGAACTGACAGTTTGAAAAATGGACGTAGTAACATTCATTCTTCCGCCTACCCTGACAGCAATGACAATAGTGAAGTAAGAGGCAAGTCAGTTGCCAGACAGAACATTCTGGGTGGTCTTGGTTGTTATTATGCATGGACATTACAGTTTATTAAGAAGAAGGTTTTGTCCAGCGCATATCCTGACCTCATGCATCTCAAGGTACTCTCATAATGACCAAAAAGGGGTGAAATTAAATTAGACAATTGTCTAGAATCACACAATTTGGTCAAGAGGGGAAGCCAGGCTTGATCCCAGGTTTTCTTATTTCACATTGTGCAATTTTAGGTCATTCTCATTCAATAACCAAGTTACTTCCTTTTTACACTTGAATCTCCCAAGCTAGCGATAGCACCCACCTGAACCCCTCCCCTCACAAACCCCACTCCCACTATGCTGGTAGCAGTGTGACCCTCGGGCACACCATCGAACAATCTTTTTTGCACCTTGTGAAAAAGTTTGCGAGTACCCATGATCTATATGAACCCTGGCATGATCAGAGAAGCTATTAGAAAGAGCTTTGCTATAATGAGAACGTAATATGGAATCTCAATACACTGCACCAAATGGGACAAGTACATTTTATTAGCCAGTCAAGTATATTTTTGAAGCATCTTGTTTACTGTAAAAGTTGATATTTTATAAAAATTCACACCTCTGGATATCTGTATTTAAAAAAACATTCTGCAAGCAG
This sequence comes from Pleurodeles waltl, assembly GCF_031143425.1. NCBI lineage: Eukaryota > Metazoa > Chordata > Amphibia > Caudata > Salamandridae > Pleurodeles > Pleurodeles waltl. Next base: position 331,819,700 of record NC_090442.1, on the reverse strand, counting down.
TGAACCAATGCACAGTCCTTTAGGTTTGTTTTTCAACAGTAAATTTTTCCCCAGTTTAAAACATAGTCCAGCTTCAGGATGTACAACCAGAGGTCTCATGCACATGACCACTTATGCACTAAACAAAGTCATGTCATGGGAGGATATTTGTCCATTTAAAGGGTAAGCTTACAAAAATATGTATTAAAGTAAATGATGTATTAGTACAATGGTTATTAGAATTAAAAGGTCTCCTCTAAGGCGTGTGTTTTCATACTTTTCAACCGTATTCTTTGCATTACCAAATCCTCTTGCATATTTTAAATAATTTTGGAGGCAAATATTTAATTACAGATTTTGAACTGATTATTTTTCCTACGCATTTCCAAACTCTGGCAAACCTATACAATAAACAAACCTATCCAAACCAGAAAGCAGGCCGAATAAATAAAATGAAAGAACACAAACTTCTGGTGGGAATTCTGTCCTCATTTTTCATGAATGAATGGCCAATACATTAATTCTCTGTAATTATCCCTGTGGTTGCGAGGTGCCCATCCTGAGTGTATAAATAAACCTATCTATTGCATTTGTTTCGCAAGTCCAATAACATTTAAATGTTTTTCCTTTTCTCCTGCATTCGCAGGACACTCCCTGGTGACAGAAAGCTACCATAATTTATCTGTGTTAATGATATGTTAACGTGTAACATGCTTAACCATCCCTTATATGTCTGCACACATTATTTTACATTTAGATTTAGTAAAACATGTGATTTATATATTTTCTATTACCTATAGTTAGACTATACGCATCTTAAAATTGGCTAGCTTTGACACAGACCTTAGGCAAACAACTCCATCTTGGAAATAAAACATCGTATTTCTGCCTGCTGTGCAAAACCCTTTGTTTCAGGCACTAGAGACAACACGTTTCTATAAAATGTATTACTTTATGTCAGAAAGGTCAAGTTTGTTGCAATTATTTGATTGGATGATACTTCGCAGCACCTGCATGGCATAGGAAGCAGAGGAGGTGAATACTCTTTGGTGCAATATCATGAGGACCGTGATGATGGTAGAACTGGCACTTTATTATCTGTGCAGAGGACGACACAAGGTACAGTGTGAACCTTGATTTTTGTATTAGTTCTCGGTGGGAACCTATCCAATGTATCACTTTGTCTTCATTTTCATCTTTGACTGTGTGAAGTCAAGTTAGAACACTCGTCCTGACCATCTTTGCAGGCACACCTTCTCTCCCTTTTTCTTGAGAACCAATGCTCCTCAAATTTCAGCTCATAGAATTACTTCCTAGAGCAAGAAAAGTTTTCATTTTCTTGAATGGAACTTTCATTTGGGCTACTTTCTATGCTATATTTTACACCAGCTGCTCCAACCTTTTCCGACTTACACACAAACATATCATTAGGAAGTTTCTCTTCATGGGAACGGAATTTGATCTTACTTTTCATATGCTGTCTTAAATACGTGGACTTGTTTTTACCGATTTGAATTGATTATATTATATTCATTCATGCTGTTTTCAGTGGACTATAGATTTATGCCTAATTGATTCCATTTGAGGTTATAACAGCTAATGAACCTTCAAGGTTTGCAACAATACCCTTTTCTCTCATTCCTGTGGGCCAGGTTCCGTTTCATGGCCATTGATATATTGCTGTATTTATGCTTTTAGTCTCAGTTCGAAATAAAGTTCCATCACAGAGGACTTTGCAGAGATTTGACTTTGCACCAAGTTTGCGGTGCAAACACCATCCTTGTCCCTCCTGCTATCACTCCACACATAGCCTTTCAGACCAGATCATGTCACTCTGGCAGTCTCAACCTACTTTACTTGAATTGTACCCACTGGATATCAAAAGGGGTAATTTGACTATTTTAATTTCAAGGAAAATGTGGAAGACACAGTGAAACAGCAGATCTGTTTTCAAGTATTTCATGGCAAAACTGGCTGACTCAGACAGAAGAAGGTGGGCACAGCACGGCAAGTGGCACACTGGGATCTTCAGTGTCCAGAAAGGTTGCAGTTGCTCTGCATATTCCGTGGTTAGATACCCTGCTCTTCTTGCAAAATACCTTCTTGCCAATTAATTTTAGAAGTATCTAATTATGCCAAGTAAACACAGAACACCGTCCGCATGACATTTGCTAAATACGATTTAAAAATGTTATTTACAAACCTTATGACATCCTGCTGGTAATGAACCTAGAGGATGAGAAAGTTCCAGCAGCAAGCAGCTAAATATGCACAATCTTTGACTTCATATTTTTTGCGTTAAGAATAAGTAAAGCAAAGGCCGTGGATTTGCCCCATGCTGAGCTCCTCAAATTGTTCACCATGCATGGCAGATTGATGATCTATTCTTGGTCCAATTAATTTTTGTATGATTTGCATTTTTACCCCCAATTTTACTACAGAAGGCCTCTTAGTAGTAGCCAAGTTATTTTTTCTTTTTTTCTTTTCTACTCTAGTTGGGTAGACGTTTCACACAATCAGTGGCCTCTTCTTGTACTAATAGGGGGCAGGACCGATTCTGGCACAACACTAATTTGACATAAACTAAACCTACATGGGAAGCAGTTACAGATATAAACAAACAAAGCAGGTGCCGATGCTGAAGATCCACTTTGGTAAAGTACTACTTTTCCTAACTTCTAGCACATGGCCAAAGCAAACAAGAGTGTTTTCTCTGCATTTTCACCTTGAAAAGTTATCTGTAATCCTTGATGGAGTTGTCGGCATCCTTGCTCTTTTGAGTACAATATCTCATGTAGTGACTGTGACAAGTGGATTCTTTCGTGTGATCTACTGCTGAGCCCAGAGATTGTGCTCTCCCTTTTAAAAATTACAAAGTATGTAAAATCCTTTGGAAGCCCCGCCCTTTTGGCTTTGCCCCATATACATTAGTGATATGGAACATCTTCTCGCCCTTTCCCAGGGTGATAGGGAGCATACTAAAAGGCCCCCAGAGCATGTTTCCCACTGATTTTGGAGACACATTCTTGATGCACAGGAATATGATCACATCTCCACCAAATAAAGAAGCACTTCATGTGTGACGTGGGGTTGGGTGGTTATAGGGGGTAGGCCGCAGATCTTGGTTCCCTGCCAGGCCCTGCGGCCAACCCACGCTGCACATGGCCTATGGCAGTGCATGGTGCAAGGTTGGGTGGTTATAGGGGGTAGCCAGCAGGGCCTGACTTCAGGGCCCGGCTGCAGGTCAGGGCCTGCAGCCAACTCAGACATGCGTGGTTAGTGCTTACAGGGGTTTGACCGTAGGCCAGATTGTCCAGCCAACAGCTACCGCACACAGCAGAAAGCATATAGGAGGTAGGGTGCAGGGTCTGGCTGCAGAGGTCAGGCCCTGCTCCCAACCACCGCCACGCACGGCCGAAGATCTATGACATTATTGATAATATAACTGTAAAATTTGCAGTAAAATTATTGAGAAGAAAACTGTGCATGGCAGGAGTTATAGTTATGTGGAATAACCATAACTATAACTGCTGAATTGCTATGGTTTTGTGTGTGTAAGTTTAAAACCTAACTATAACAACATCCATGTAACCTTTGTTTAAGTGAAATATATATATATATATATATATATACATACATACACACACACACACACACACACACACACACACACACACACACACACACACACACACAATCTATTTTTTTATCTAACATGTCCCAATTGTATCCTAGGTTTCTCTTCAGGTCACTATGTCTGTCATTTTCATGGTGTAGTATTGCAGGTCCTCTCTCTAGTTCTGCCATATCTTTTTTTGATCCTTTAATTTACATTTTAGCCGTTAACAGGTACCATTTAATTTACCCAGACGTACTTCACTAAGTACAACCTTATATACCTCCCATTAATACAGGGAGTGCAGAATTATTAGGCAAGTTGTATTTTTGAGGATTAATTTTATTATTGAACAACAACCATGTTCTCAATGAACCCAAAAAACTAATTAATATCAAAGCTGAATATTTTTGGAAGTAGTTTTTAGTTTGTTTTTAGTTTTAGCTATGTTAGGGGGATATCTGTGTGTGCAGGTGACTATTACTGTGCATAATTATTAGGCAACTTAACAAAAAAAAAATATATACCCATTTCAATTATTTATTATTACCAGTGAAACCAATATAACATCTCAACATTCACAAATATACATTTCTGACATTCAAAAACAAAACAAAAACAAATCAGTGACCAATATAGCCACCTTTCTTTGCAAGGACACTCAAAAGCCTGCCATCCATGGATTCTGTCAGTGGTTTGATCTGTTCACCATCAACATTGCGTGCAGCAGCAACCACAGCCTCCCAGACACTGTTCAGAGAGGTGTACTGTTTTCCCTCCTTGTAAATCTCACATTTGATGATGGACCACAGGTTCTCAATGGGGTTCAGATCAGGTGAACAAGGAGGCCATGTCATTAGATTTCCTTCTTTTATACCCTTTCTTGCCAGCCACGCTGTGGAGTACTTGGACGCGTGTGATGGAGCATTGTCCTGCATGAAAACCATGTTTTTCTTGAAGGATGCAGACTTCTTCCTGTACCACTGCTTGAAGAAGGTGTCTTCCAGGAACTGGCAGTAGGACTGTGAGTTGAGCTTGACTCCATCCTCAACCCGAAAAGGCCCCACAAGCTCATCTTTGATGATACCAGCCCAAACCAGTACTCCACCTCCACCTTGCTGGCATCTGAGTCGGACTGGAGCTCTCTGCCCTTTACCAATCCAGCCACGGGCCCATCCATCTGGCCCATCAAGACTCACTCTCATTTCATCAGTCCATAAAACCTTAGAAAAATCAGTCTTGAGATATTTCTTGGCCCAGTCTTGACGTTTCAGCTTGTGTGTCTTGTTCAGTGGTGGTCGTCTTTCAGCCTTTCTTACCTTGGCCATGTCTCTGAGTATTGCACACCTTGTGCTTTTGGGCACTCCAGTGATGTTGCAGCTCTGAAATATGGCCAAACTGGTGGCAAGTGGCATCGTGGCAGCTGCACGCTTGACTTTTCTCAGTTCATGGGCAGTTATTTTGCGCCTTGGTTTTTCCACACGCTTCTTGCGACCCTGTTGACTATTTTGAATGAAACGCTTGATTGTTCGATGATCATGCTTCAGAAGCTTTGCAATTTTAAGAGTGCTGCATCCCTCTGCAAGATATCTCACTATTTTTGACTTTTCTGAGCCTGTCAAGTCCTTCTTTTGACCCATTTTGCCAAAGGAAAGGAAGTTGCCTAATAATTATGCACACCTGATATAGGGTGTTGATGTCATTAGACCACACCCCTTCTCATTACAGAGATGCACATCACCTAACATGCTTAATTGGTAGTAGGCTTTCGAGCCTATAGAGCTTGGAGTAAGACAACATGCATAAAGAGGATGATGTGGTCAAAATACTAATTTGCCTAATAATTCTGCACTCCCTGTATGCCCTGCTAGTATTGTGGCTGTGGCCCCATTTATGATCATAGTATTATAATGATGGCATCCCTTAACCAATCTGCAAACTCCCCATCAGCCAGCCCTTCTACTTTGAATGGGCAAACAGTGCACCCCAGTGTATATCAGAACCAGCGGGAAGGGATTCCATGAGTATCTTGCCAGGAATACTGATTCCATAGATTTGTAGTAAGTCTCGCCTAAAAAATACATAATACAACATATTGGCAATGCCACACAAGTCAAATAACAGGAATATAGTTTGTAAGTCGGGGTTGTTTTCTCCATGTGTTCACCACTTCATGTTTGTTTATAATTTTCTTTCAAGAGCAAACCATTCTGGGCTTAGCGGTGTCTGACCAATAAATACGCAATTTATATTTCTTGTCCACTCTAACTAAATATCCACATAGTGCAGCACTATCTCTAACACAAAACACTTTTGTCATACTTGGGAGCATATACCTTAAGCAGAAAAATATTATTCATCCCGCCCAAGTTGATACTTTCCTGCCACATCAGACTTTAACTCCTTCATTTTTAATGGAACTCCTGCAGCCACCGAAGTGAGCACTCCCCTTGCAAAAGTTCAATTCTTTGCTGAATAAATCTTCCCTTTCCACTTCCTCCACATTTTTTTTATTTCCTGCATTCAATTTGTCTCTTGGAGCATTGTGATTCTTTTCCCTATCTTTTCGAGTACAAAGAACTTATATATATTTTTGGACCACGAATGAGGCCCCCAACATTACAGGTCACCAGTATCAATGCACAACCCATTTTAGTTAAGTTATAAATCTATTTCTTTGTTTCATTTTCCCAACTTCATTGGGGAATTCCTACCTATTTTTTAGGCAGGTGTTCATTTTGATAGTTCAGACTTCACTTCTGCGATCATTCGTCACTAGAGTAGAGTTTCAACCCCCTCCCTTAGGCTGTTCCCTGGTGTCAGGCACCAATCCAGTAACTCCCCAAGAAACTTGGGAAACCAACCCCAAATGCACTAGTATATTCTCGGTCAGTACAGCAGTGTAGGACCATGTACAGGCCAGTGGACCACAGGATCAGTTTTCGAATACAGCCGGTCAGTCAATGCCCCACCTTTGAACAATGCTACTGTTCTGTGGGACTTTAAACACTGAGTCGGGCGCACAATGCAGCCATCATTCACGAAAGTGCTTCTATTTCTTACTAGTCTATGTTGATCAGCAGAAGCACATTTCTAGAGACCAACTGCAGCACACCCTATGCAAGTTAGGCAGTGTGCAGCCCAGGATCATGCCTAACATTAACCCTAAATTAATATATTGTGTTCAAATTTAACAAGTCCCACCAAAGAGTCCCATCACTACAAAGCTACCCTTATGATGGCATTCTGCATGGACTGCCTAATAGCCAGTCCTCCAGCCCAGGATATGCATTTCTTCCTCCAATCCCACACCTTAATGCACTTTAAGAAAATGCTGAGCATTCTATTCTTTTCTTCATGTTGGAGGTGTTTATGTTTGTTTCTAATTCTTCTTTCATTACAGAGCTTGCCAGCGTCTCAAAGTTTCATTATCATTCATTACCTTAGGCTGCTAGAGTTCTGTCATCACTTACTAGTACCCTTGCTGGACTTTAAAAGAAGCTGCAATTCTCTGACTCTTTCTTGTGGGCCTAGCCCACAACAAAACCTCCTCTGCATTCCCCAATTTCCATCACACTCTAATCCCTTGTTCGACCTATTGTCCAACTCTAACTATTTCAAGATCTTCCCCAGTCTAGCAAAGAGATGTAACCTCCCAACGTTGATAATACACAGCTTTACCAGGAATACCAACACATATTTCTGATTCATGGCCCTCAGTTTTGGTTTTATGGGTTTGAAGGATTTCACAATGTTGACCTGAATGTGAACACAGTGAAACTTTGCTGTGTAGGTTCATAACAAGCCAATTGTTAAGGGGGACACTGAGAGACATTATTAAGGTGCATTCACTATAAACTGACAAATTAGGAATGTGGTATTTACATTTAATTAACGGATTAAGAATTTATTTTGGTTTCAGATGATTCCTTATGATGTTAGAAACTAGTATTTACTGAAATGATGATGAACGTCTTTAAAATAATGCTTTAAATGTTATATGCTAATGTTGAAAATTGTACTTCTGTCACACTTACTGATGTGCATTAACAAGTCTATTGTCATTGAAATTTGAGTGCAATTTAATTCTAATTTCCTTAGTTTAGCTATATTCATGTGCTAGGACTTAGTCCTGCAAAAGTGTGAGACAGCAGTTTTCTTCTTTTGCGAACATGTCATTTCCTTTCAGATGTTGTTCCCATGATGTGTTGTTTTGAAACTAGATATGTTATTGCTTCACCCATACAGAGCCTGAGAAGTAACCTTGAACAAGAGCACAAGGACTAGAGAATGTGAAGATTCACTTGACATTCCAAATTATTGCAAAGTTGTACAGGAGAGCAAAGGTGGATGCCTTTCCCACAGTGATCCCGGGAACATGTCTTGAGGTTGCGGATACCTGTCGTATGATGTACTATGATTGGACAATGAAACCTTTTGATACGTCACGCTATTGATGGCCAAATCATCATTCACTTTGGGCTTTAATTTATCATCCCCAGTTGGATTCGGAGGACTCTTCCTATGGACTCTGAGAGGTACAGACTTTGCTGCCCTTACCACGATTGCCCCAATGAAGAGCTGAGACTCAGAATTCTTATGACAATGGGAAGACTCTTGACCTTCCCCTTTTACTTACTTTTTACCAACCTTAGTTAGACTCATTTTGCCCCAGATATATTTTTTTAATTATTTTTTTCATTTATTTTCTTTTTGCTTTTTTGTTCCCATGAGTTGTAGACCAGCACATATAAACTAATGACTTGCAAATTCTAAGGGATTTCCTTTTTTTCTTAGCTAGCTAACCTAGATGAGTTTTAAACTGCCTTCATGCTCAGAAGAGTTGGACAGCCAGTGCCTCTGAGCACCAGATTATCGGTTGATGTTTTGTGTCACCCTCATAGAATGCTTAGCCTTTTTGATGTTAATGAGTTTAACTTCTTTGTCGCCTAGGCCAACCTATGGTGATTCTGCATCTTTACAGTCTTGGTTTGGGAATAACCTACGTTAACTTACGTATGAGTTTGAAATAAAACTTTATTCTAGACTGGGGAGTTCCTTGTGTGGCCAAATGGGCACACTGTAAAGGTAAATTGTTGATTGAGTTTGATGCCTAACATTACCTCCAGCTAGGGTGAAAAAATGTGTGGACCTCGTGTTCAGCATACCTGAAATGCTCCAGCAGTAATAACTTTTGTGACCTTTATAAAAGCAAAACAGTGGAAGTGAAAGAAGTCATAGCTATGAATTTAGATGAAATGTAAAAGCTCTGGATTCCCCAAGCGTATCCTAATTCCATCAAGGCTTACTTTCAAGGAGTGTGCCTGGTGCATTTAAAAGAGTCATTTAGTGAATAAAGTAACACTATGATTTAGAACCCACGAAAACATCAAACAAACAAAGGAAGATTCCAGAACCCTTACTTTTGGAGACTGTTCTCTTCCATCAACATACGTCATCAACAAACTTTTGTCTTTGTACTGGACAGTTACTTTAATGGCTACCCATTGTGTATAACGGAATCATAGCACACTAGTATATTATGTGACTTGCATAGATTTATGTACCAATATTCCACAAAGGTGGGACAGATTTTCACTTTGCAAATATAAATTCCTAAAGTTAATCCGCTAAATGAAAAACAGTAGAATGGTTTCCCTTGAAAAAGGTCAATTTAGATATTAGTCTTGCACTTCTGTTTGCCTGAAGAAAGTCCAGCCTTGTTTACAATTAAATATTAGGGCTACCTACGTCTTCCACAAATTTTAAGATGATCACAGGACTAGTGTTTTCATATCTGTGGCTCTCCATATCTAAGGTAACTAACTAAACAGAAGGACCACTCAAGGAGACAACGCCAATGCTAACCGCAATGTTAGTTATACCTAATAGTCATCAAGCATGTTTCCTTCATGAACATGTCTGCTTCCATTATCTAAGCAAACAGAAGCACCAAGGTCGAAGACATACAAAATCATGATCACAAAGTTAATTTGTTACAAAACAAGCAGGAAGTCTCCTGACTCAGCTAAATGGATCTGCCACATATATGGCAGTTGGATTCGGCATTCTGTAGTTCGGGCTCTTTGTTGAGCACAGAGAGCATGCTACTGCACCATTAGGCATTTGCAGGCGGCACTGGAAGACTCCCTGCATGCCTGCATTACATTATTACAGGCACTGAAACATCATTCAGGAGCAGTGAAGGGAGTAAATAGAGTCTGGGGCACAATTAGCAAAGATGAACTATAGCACGGAGATGGCAGAAATGCAATACAGAAATGTGAGGGCCATCACAGCAGACATTTTGCAGATAGTATATTATGGATGGCCACAAATAAAAAAACTCCCAACATAGTACAAAATAAATATACGAGGAATATGAAGCTGTAGGAAACAGGAAAAGACTGGCTAAACTGTTTAGATGGACAGACTGGTATAACCTAAGAGTGGATGATGATCTGCTACAGCCAGCATATGAAATTGGACTCCTGAAATAATAAAAAAATAAAAAATAAATAACATTTCTTTTTTATCTCTTACTTCCTCACCTATCACACCGACCGATAAGCATTTTCTCCCTTAGCCACACCTCAGTGGTTCTCATGCATGGCATGAAAACACTTCCAACAAAGGCTCAAAGCAAAGAGGAAACACTTTCTACCACACACCTACACAACACAGCCTGCTCTCATGTGCTAAGTGCTTCAGGGCCCCACATATATGTAGAAGATACCATAGAAATACTATAATACAATTAAAACAAGAATACCTTGCAAATGCTTTAGAAGTGCCCTTGCACTGTTTCCATGAGCAGAAATAAGAATTTGTTTGCCTCTTTTGAGTTCAGGTACCATTTCTTTGTTCCAATATGGTAATAGCCTTTCATGTACATCTTTCAAGCTTTCAGACTTGGGGAGGTCCTCCTTCCGCACATCACAACAACTGTACCGGCGATCCGTGTAGATCTCCTGATAGTAAGGATGGGATTCATCTATGGGGGGAGGAGTAACATCATAACTTCTCCGCCATATCTTCACCTGCTCCTCGCCATGATTCAATGCCATCTCTGCTCTGTTGAGGCCAATTAGTGCTCCATAGTGCCTCTCATTTAGTCTCCAAGAGCTATGTATGGGAATCCATTCTTGTCCCATCTCTTCTAAAATCAACCAGGCAGTCTGAATGGATCTGGTTAAGACTGAGGTGAACACAAGATCAAACTCAAAACCCAAAGCCTTCAAATGTTTACCACAGGCTCGAGCTTCATCCATGCCTTCAATGCTCAGCCTCTGATCCACCCAGCTACAGAACCGGTTTTCTACTGTCCAGGCACCTTCCCCATGTCGCAGTAAAACCACTTTATAGGTTGCCATTTCGGACATTGATTGCTGAAGTTCTTCAGTGGTTTCTGGTCCAGTCAGCGAGGACAATCTATCCGAAAAAGAAATGAGACACAAATTTAAAACATTACCTCATGTTTTTAAGACAAGATCACATTTAACACACTTCGGTTCAGAGAAGTCACACTGAGCTCAAATGGGTAAGGAGAATGGGTGTACAGACATTCCGCAAAACTCCGAGGACTGAAACATCCTGTAAAGATCTTTAGTATTTGTGATGGGTTATAGAATATATATATATATATATATATATATATATATATATATATATATATATATATACACACACACACACTTTTTTTTTCCACATGTATTTTCGTGATTCCGTTTACATTTTGTCCCAGTCTGCACTGAACCTTCCTTTTAACCATTTTTGGAAAGCTGCATGCACTTTTGCTCACCTAGGTCAATAGAGAGCACTCATATTCTTGTTTTTCATCTCAGTACACCCTGGATATAGAATTATTTGGCTTGTTTTTACCATAGAACTGAATAGTGCCTTTGTCGCTGGCTTTGGCCTTCAGGTATGGGGATGAGCGTGGAACAAAGCAGTCCTGTGAACATAGTGCTGCCTCCATCACTGTTGCAAAGTGTACTACAGAATGGAAAGATGTGAATTGATTCTTTAATGGAGGAGCAAGTAGGTAATACCAATCTATCTGGGCATTCAAATTGCATGATCTTTGTATGAAAGGCAAGGACAGATGTAAAAGTCCAGGATATGACATCAGTGGAATAGTGTGGGTAAAGCCAAGCACCAGCATATTATCAAAATAATATCTGGTTTACGGTCGGTGTCCACTGCTGTTTATTAAGTTGAATTCAGTTTTGATTGATTCGCCTTTGAAATAGCATAATGACACTCAGAAACTAATGTGTTCCAAGCAATGCAAATCCAATGCAGAGACTACTGCATGTGCCATCAATATACTGATGAAGGGTGCTATCCTGTTTTGCAAGCAAGACCACCAGGAGTTCCTTGCCCATGTTGAAGTTCATTAGGGCAAGGATGGAATCTGGGGTTGCTCTATATTTTCCAGAGTGAGGCGAAGAGTCAGAAGAGTTGTTGCCTGGAGCTAGAATGTTGCAAAACAGGAGTTATATTTGAGTGATACTCGTGCCAGGGGAAAGAAGGGTGAGTACGATTTGATAATGAACTGTTTCACAATGCACAAATGGTATAAAGAGGACCAGAAAGCAGGAATATTCTTTGTCCGATCTTTAGGGCATTGTCAACAGCCTGGATTGTGGTGGTTTATATGCTGCAGGAGAAATGTAATTGACAGATAGGAATGAAAGAGGCTATGTTATGTTTATTTGTACAGCTCACTATTATGCTGGAGGGTATCCCGACTGAACAGGTGTGAGTCTAGCCTTGCCAAGGGCAGATGAGCTCAATTAAAAAAGCCAGGTGCTCAGCTTCCTGTGGAACTCAATGAGTGAGTAGAAAGCTCTGATGTGTAGAGATAGTTTGTTGCATGCTATAGGAGTAAGTTAGGTGAAGGCCGACTTCTGGATCTGGTTACCTGCATATACATGGGATGTGTGCTAGTAGAACTCCGGCCGAGCGGAGGCATCTGGAAGGTTTGTTAGAGGAGATGGGCTGTTGAGGTAGGCAAAGCCAATGCTGTGTAGTGCTTATCAATGTGTGAGTGAGGGGTTTGACCTGTGCATGTTTCTGAGTTGGGAGTTCAATGTGATCTTGATGCAAAAGCGCCAATGCCTATGAAACATCTGAGGAAAGAGAGGTCAGTGATTCAGCAGTGACTTTATCAAGGTTGTGAGGTGAGTTTTTTTCTTTAATAGGAGGAAAAGTTGGGCAGTTATTTTCGGGGAAGTTCCAAATGATCTAGTGCAAAGGGAGGTGCTGTTCAAGTTTAGATAATGAAAAGTCAGGCAGAGAGAGATTTGATAAGGAAGGCTTAAGTATGGTATTGTTTTATAAGACTGATTTGAGGGAGGTCAGAATGTGCACTGGGTGCTCCATGGAGAGAGGTTGCAAGGTGCTTTATGAGGAGAAACAGTGTGTTAGAACATTGGTTGTGGCGTTGAGAGGGTTCAAAAAGTCAATGCTTACAACATAAAAAGTGGCTAATGATGGTTGATTTTTAAAAGAAAGAGGAGGGGCCAATTGTGGAAGTAAAGATCAAGTAGTGTTTGATCATGAAAGCAAAGCATTATTCAGTGGTCTTAGTGATGGTCTTGATGTGGTATGACTTTGCTTTGTGGACGAAGATGCTGCTAGTGGGGCATGGCCCTCTGTTAAAATATGAGGTAGCATGTCTTCTGTTTCGTGAAACAGGATGTTCGTCAGTAATTGCTGGGTTTTGGTTTGACCATGGCGCAGACAGATGTGTTGAAGTCAGTGAAGGTATAGTGTATAGAGTTAGGCTGGTCAATGAATATCATCATTGCTTTTTGTGTTTGGTAAGTGTAAAGTACAAAGTTTGTTGAGGGCTATGCATTGGCAATTGTTTGAAGTGCTTGGAAGGGTCTCGTTGGTATCTTCTTTGTGAGGAGTTTAACATGTAGGGAGATAGAGCATAGACAAGCAAGAGTGGAAAGCAGCAGAGAGGTTGAGGTCCTAGGTTTTTCCAAGGAGGCTGTGAGCTAATGTAATTTAAAAAGGGGGGGGGGGTGGGGGAAATGAGGTTAGGGGATGAAGAGAGCTTCAATTACGAAGTGTCAGTGTGAAAGATGTAAGAATGTAAAAGACGTGATGTTAGAGACATTGGCACAGTTGTCAAGAAAGTTCTTTCATGCAATGTGGGAAAGGGGATCGGCAAGCTACTTAACTGAGGGATTCATCACAAGGGGTAATCTGAGCACAAATCTGACTTTTGTATGGTTCTCATATTTGGGCATTACGCAACTTGTTAACTACAAGTAGAAAGCTAGAAGTCCTAAATGAGATGCCCATCACCACTCTCCTTTCAGACACCCTGCAGAGAAGATTGCTCCAATCGTTACGTGCCAATCATAAAATGAATGCACAAGGTTTCTGGTCCTATGGGTGGGAGGGGAAATTCAACATCATTTCCAGTGATTTATTCTTGATACATCAAGCAAGATTATATTACCTCAGACCTGAAATGACTCCAATGGCTCTCCACTGAAAGAGGCCCTCTTAACATGCATAACCTGGTCTACTGTTATAGACCCCGATAAAATGGATTAAAGTATGCAGCACACTCATGCAAACCTAAGTCTAAAAATAAAAACAGATGGAGGAAGAACCCTGGCACCCTTGGATTTCAGTCTATGAAATGCACTAGATCCAGCATTCATATTCCAACTAAATTACCTTAAGCTTTAGTAGTATGTTGTTCAGCAAACCTTGGTCACACCAATTAGATTTCCCTTAGCTTCCAGGCAGTGCAGGTAAATCAACTTAACATATGCACAGGGGTTGGGGGGGGGGGGGGGGTATTAACAGGTGTCAAATTAAACTTTCCCAAAGATATCTGGAAACAGATGTACATGAGGAACTGACCAAATTTCTAAACACAACGGGTATAGGATTATATTTTCCCCTCAACCTTACCCAGAGCTAGCACATTCAAAACATATAGGCCAGCATAACAGGATTTACAAGAAGCCTAGATAATGCAGATTATGTGTAAAATAGCAGTTGCAAACATCACATTTTGTATTGCCACTATGGCTGTGAAGAATGCAAGTATTAAGACTACACATGTATATATATCTATAAATATACATACATACATATATGTATATATATATATATATATATATATATATATATATGGAGTGCAGAATTATTAGGCAAGTTGTATTTTTGAGGATTAATTTTATTATTGAACAACAACCATGTTCTCAATGAACCCAAAAAACTCATAAATATCAAAGCTGAATATTTTTGGAAGTAGTTTTTAGTTTTAGCTATGTTAGGGGGATATCTGTGTGTGCAGGTGACTATTACTGTGCATAATTATTAGGCAACTTAACAAAAAACAAATATATACCCATTTCAATTATTTATTATTACCAGTGAAACCAATATAACATCTCAACATTCACAAATATACATTTCTGACATTCAAAAACAAAACAAAAACAAATCAGTGACCAATATAGCCACCTTTCTTTGCAAGGACACTCAAAAGCCTGCCATCCATGGATTCTGTCAGTGTTTTGATCTGTTCACCATCAACATTGCGTGCAGCAGCAACCACAGCCTCCCAGACACTGTTCAGAGAGGTGTACTGTTTTCCCTCCTTGTAAATCTCACATTTGATGATGGACCACAGGTTCTCAATGGGGTTCAGATCAGGTGAACAAGGAGGCCATGTCATTAGATTTCCTTCTTTTATACCCTTTCTTGCCAGCCACGCTGTGGAGTACTTGGACGCGTGTGATGGAGCATTGTCCTGCATGAAAATCATGTTTTTCTTGAAGGATGCAGACTTCTTCCTGTACCACTGCTTGAAGAAGGTGTCTTCCAGGAACTGGCAGTAGGACTGGGAGTTGAGCTTGACTCCATCCTCAACCCGAAAAGGCCCCACAAGCTCATCTTTGATGATACCAGCCCAAACCAGTACTCCACCTCCACCTTGCTGGCGTCTGAGTCGGACTGGAGCACTCTGCCCTTTACCAATCCAGCCACGGGCCCACCCATCTGGCCCATCAAGACTCACTCTCATTTCATCAGTCCATAAAACCTTAGAAAAATCAGTCTTGAGATATTTCTTGGCCCAGTCTTGACGTTTCAGCTTGTGTGTCTTGTTCAGTGGTGGTCGTCTTTCAGCCTTTCTTACCTTGGCCATGTCTCTGAGTATTGCACACCTTGTGCTTTTGGGCACTCCAGTGATGTTGCAGCTCTGAAATATGGCCAAACTGGTGGCAAGTGGCATCGTGGCAGCTGCACGCTTGACTTTTCTCAGTTCATGGGCAGTTATTTTGCGCCTTGGTTTTTCCACACGCTTCTTGCGACCCTGTTGACTATTCTGAATGAAACGCTTGATTGTTCGATGATCACGCTTCAGAAGCTTTGCAATTTTAAGAGTGCTGCATCCCTCTGCAAGATATCTCTCTATTTTTGACTTTTCTGAGCCTGTCAAGTCCTTCTTTTGACCCATTTTGCCAAAGGAAAGGAAGTTGCCTAATAATTATGCACACCTGATATAGGGTGTTGATGTCATTAGACCACACCCCTTCTCATTACAGAGATGCACATCACCTAATATGCTTAATTGGTAGTAGGCTTTCGAGCCTATACAGCTTGGAGTAAGACAACATGCATGAAGAGGATGATGTGGTCAAAATACTAATTTGCCTAATAATTCTGCACTCCCTGTATATATATATATATATATATATATATATATATATATATATATATACACACACACACACACATATACACACACACACACACTTTTTTCCAATCACCCTGCTTTATCCATTAACTCTAGTCAATTAATACTCACAGTTTGCTTCTGCCCACCACCATACTGCTTTTGAAATGGGTGAGCCCACTTTTATCCACTGGGGGTCTTAAACTGTAAGGAACGAATCATGCCTAATCGCAAGTGCACAGTCAACTAGGAAAGACAGTACTTCAGTACCACGGTTGAGGGCCACTCCTTTATTTTCTATATATTGAGTTTGCAATGTTCTGTATAATGCATATGTTTTAATAAATATAGTACAAACCATGGGAAACTTGCCAAGGCTAGAACTTTTGTTTTTGCCAATTATTATTTTCTCTTAGATAGAGATAGAATACACCATTCCATACCCATTTGCATTGTGCAGGCAATCCTCAGCTTGCAGGACCCAGTCTGTGAGTGCCTAACTAGGCTATCTGTCAGGGTCCATAAAAAAGCAATGTCCCTGGATTTCAGAATGTGCTGCAAGTCTCTCCGTCTCAGACCAAAGTCTCCTATTTGTACTGTTTTGCAGGAACATTAAAAGAAGGTGTCCTTTTGATAACTAAGGTACAATGTGAAGAACCTCATGAGAACTCACAATGTTTAGGCAATGTTTAGGGAAAACAATAGGGAATGTGTCATGTAGCACAGGGAGCGGTAGGTTAAGACAGTTTCTGAGACAGGTTTGGCTTACTTGTGTATTATTTTTTAACTGGTCGGACAGCACTTGTTTATAACCTTAGACAGTGGAAAATGGTTGCTTGTGAAGGTAACTATAAAAGAATGTGCTGCTTTTAGATAGCAATGTAGCAGCATGTACTGCATGCAAAGCAACTCAGCTACTAACCATTCCTTGCCACCCACCCATAGCAGAACTGAACCAGATGACTCCTCAAAGTCCATCTCCTTCTAATCCCCACTAGTCCCTAAAGCAATTTCACACAGCTCCTTCTTTTTACAATGCTTCTCAGTTTGTGTCCAAACAAACAGCTTCACACTACACGGATATTTATAGCCTAAAAGACTATAAACTGTATTTGGGTCTTTTCTGGGGCACAGATACACTGTTGTGTGCTCAGTAAGGAGTCAGATGTTGTTTGGATTTTTTCTCAGCCTGCGAAGAAATCCAAAGACCACCTGGCTTCCTTTAGTGGCACAGAATTGTTTACCTGTGTCCCAGACAGGTTTTGGGTTGCCATTTTCTTAGACTAAGAAATAATTAAAACAATGACTTGCTACCTGATATAGCTCAGAAATGTGGTGTTAAAAAAAAAAATATAAAAAAAAATGCTGTGTGTCGCAAGTTTTTCATCTGTAATGTTTTGCACATCTTCAAACGTAACATAATTACATCCGTCAGAATCTTCCCGTATCAGACACTGTATTGCTACATGCACTACGTGCATGTGGCAGCACTACGTGCAAGGTAAACAGTGGTGCAGAGTGTGGACCATTGGCCTCTGCTTTCATTGGCCTTCGCTTCCATTTTGGTTCACGACTCCATTTTGTCGAGTCTGGTTCGGTGCGTAAGGCACTGTTCTGTGTTTTTCCACAAACTTCGGCAAGCTGAAGGGTGGGGTGTTTTTCTGCTCAACTTCGCTCCATCTGCCTGGTACGAAGGGCGCTATTTACATTCCACGAGCTATCAGTTAGAACAACAGGGGGATGCGCCTGTACACAAGGAGGAATGCAAGCTGCCTGTACACAAGGAGGAATGCAAGCTTCACCTTGGAGTCCTCTCCTGGGAACTTGGCCCGTTCTGAGGAGACGTCTCGAAGGGTGAACAAGGTACCGCCGATTGCACAATTTGTAAAGGAGGGGGTCTTTTTCTAGAAAAGACTCCTGGGCGTTAGTAAATACTATAAAAGTTGGGGGCCTGGATGGGCTGGTTTAGGAACTCTCTTCTGGGTTGGACGCAACGCCAGGAGGACGGATTGTCCCGAACAGAGGCTCCCTGTGCTAGCTGATTTGGGTTCCCCAGCTTTGTGTACGGCGGAGGGATGCAGACGCTCTTTTCGGTGAAGCTTTTCAATTTATTAGGTGTATTGTGTGTGCACGCGTAATATGTACTTATTCTTGCAGTCATTTTCATGCTATTGAGCATTGAAGTATATTGTGTGTGCGCGCGTAATATGCACTTATTCTTGCAGTCATTTTCATGCTATTGAGCATTGAGGTATATTGTGTGTGCTTGTATTATATGCACTTACTCTTGCAATTATTCACAGAGTGCTTATATCTTTCCTGATGTGTATATATATATATATATATATATATATATATATATATTAGTGTGGTTTAGTTTTGCTAGCTGAGAACTTGCCCCTTAAATAAACTTGATTATTCTACTTACGAAGGTGTTGGAGAGTGATTGCTTTACATTGTGCCTTAAAATATCCTGAAGTGCATAGTTTTGATATTCTGAAGAGTAAAGCAGCACAGACACACAATTTGTAGTGTATTCAAAAGCTCATGATACGCACAGCCAGCAATCAAGCTGTACTTTACAGTGTTCTTCAATGTGAATTGAACGTATCACTTAATGATAATAAATATCTAATGAATAAAAATAGGGGTGAATGAAAGCTATATTTTCCTTATGTAACCAAGAACCAAACTTTAGGGATAGGAGACATTTGCACCACTCCGAAATCTGGATTACCCGTAATGCCTGGTGATTCTGAGAAAAGTTTTGCAAAAAGTGTTTTTGTGGACACTGACTCAACAGGAAGCAAAAAAATCAAGAAAAACTGAATAGATATTAGCAAATATCTTACCAGGGTGTAAGAATCTCCTATTTAAAAAAATAGTCCAAATGTCTATTGCCTCAGTCAGGAAAGGCCAAAGAAAGCGACCATGGAAAGCACAAGGAAAAAATCTTGGAATTAGGTTGCTTTTTGGGATGTGGGTAGGAGCAGTATGTGGGCTTATGGAGGACCGGCAGCTTAGAAACCTACCAACCATAAACATTTCATTAATTTAGTCATGTGGAGGAGTCCAGAGTAGCGAGGCTTCAGTGGATGCCACTAAGGGCAGGATTACAAGTCTGGTGGTCACAAAACCGCCAGACTCACAGTGGTGCTTAGATCGGCGCAACTGTGGCAGTCGACTGCCACATTACAAGTTTGGTGGCGGATCAGCCAACAGACCACCGTCTCCACCAGGATCCAAGATCCCGATGGGCTGAGGGCGGTCTTGGTTGTAATCAGCAAGGGCGGCACTGAATTCAGCACCACCCTGCTAATTACAACCTTGTTCTCGGACAGACCTTTTATGGCAGGTTCCCCCCCCCCCCCAAAAGGCTGGTGGAGAACAAGTGCTGGGGCCACAGGGGGGCCCTAAACTGACCATGCTTAGCATGGGCAGTGCAGGGGTTCCCTTGCTCACCACCTTCGGAATGCGCATTGTCTGCCTCGCAGACGGTGCGCATTCGGAGGGTGATGGTCGGCCCCCTCTGTGCTACGAGATAGCACTCTGTTCCTTAAGAGGGAGTCGAGTGCTATCTCGTAGCACTGTTTCCACCAGTCAAATCGGCGTGAACGCTCGATTTCAATGTTCCTGCTGGTAAGCCCGGTCAGACTGGCGGAAACATTGGAATTGTAATTGTGTTGGGATCTCCCAACTTGTAATCAGGCTCTAGGTATGCCGAATGCCCTGCCAAGGTAGAAAATTGGTTAACAAAAAGTGAATTTCCTCATTTCTGTGATAAAGTTCTGAACTTCTTGGGGAATAACAAAATTCATAACTCAGTGTTCCCCCACTTTTACCAATAAAAACAGTTCCTCACATGTGTGTGGGTGGGGCTATCATATTTGAGAGGAGTATGCCAAATATGTGACAAATTTTTATAGTCAATATGGTCTTTACACTGTCACAATATAGTCTATTCCTGATTAATAGAAATTAATGTTTTGATAGCAGCCTGAAGTTCTGGAGTTTTCAATGACAGAAGTAAAGGAATTGTGATTTTTGTTAGACATACCTTTATCTCTTCAAACAATTGTGTAAACAGATACTTGCTGGGATTCATACATGCCTCCTCACCCTGGATTCCCGTGGTTCCATTTTTCATAAAAACATCTGGGGTTGGTAGGTTCCCCTGGTTGACAGCTGTCACAAGGCCCAAATAACGTAGTCATCCTCAATGGAATCTCTACCCATCAAAAATTCCTCTTGTGTTTAATGTGTGGATTCCAGCTCAAAACAGTCTCTGGTTGGCAGTCAGTTTGCATTCTGTCCAAGCAGGGACCCTCACTCTACTCATAGTAAGGGAGGTACACACCTAGGATAACCCCTGCTCACCCCCCTTGGTAGCTTGGCAAAAGCAGTCAGGCTTATCTCAAAAGCAATGTGCAAAGTATTTGTACAATCACACACAGTAACACAGTGAAAACAAAGTAAAAACACCACAAAAGCACTCAACACCATTTTAGAAAAATAGCCAATATTTATTGGATTTAAAAAAAAAAAAAAAAAAAAAAAATCCAACATACCAAAGCAAAGTTATGAATTTTGAAAGGTTAAACTTGAATATAGCGCTTAGAAACACAAATGCTTGAATTTGGTGTTGTGACTGAGTTCTTCCCAACAATCTAACATCAATGGCGCCGGTCACCCAGTCGCACAGACCCACAGGTACAGTATATTTTGAAAGTGAGGAAACAAACCAGTGCACAGAGTTGGGGAAGCGAGGCATCACTGGATCTGGTGCGGTGTCGGTTCCGGTGCTGCAGACCAGTGGAGCAGAGGCGTCAGTATGAAGTGTCGGTGATGAGGCGGCGGTGCAAAGCGTTGGTTCCTTACGCTCTTGCGGGGTCGACGTCTAGCGGGTGAATACGCGGTGGGGCACCTCACAGGGTCGCAGCCACGCCACGAGGCTGCAGGTGCTGCGGCGGAGTCGGGTGTCACGGCACTCAGAACTCACAAAGTCACAGGACATCAGTGGGGCAGCGTCAGGTCTGCGATGTCAGTTGGGGTCGTTGCACTCCAGCGGGGACCACGGCTTCGGTTGCAGGCGGTGTCGTGGGTGGCATCTGGCATCGGTGCACTTGGTTTTCCTTAGTTTTCACCAGCTTTCACTCCCAAGGGCCCAGGAACTGGAGTAGTCCACAATAAGTGAACCCAGAGGCTGGTAGGTGAAGTATTTGCTGTCCCTGAGACAGCTTCACAGGAGTCAAGCTCTGTCCAAGCCCTTGGAGAATTTTCACAAGTAGGATACACAGCAAAGTCCAGTCTTTGTACTCTCTAATGCAGGAGCAACAACTGCAGGCCAACCTAGCAAAGTGCACATAGCAAAGGGGCAGTACTGCTCCCCCAGTTCTTCTCCTTGGCAGAGGTTCCTCTTGATCCAGAAGCGTTCTAAAAATGTCTGGGATTTTAGATCCACTACTTGTATCCACTTCTGCCTTTGAAGTAGGCAAACTTCAAAGGAAACTCTCTGTTGTTGATAGGCCTGGCCCCAGACACACACCAGGGGGTCGGAGACTGCATTGTGTGAGGACAGACACAGCCTTTCAGGTGCAGGTGTCAGCTTCTCCCTCCCCACCTTAGCCCAAGAGACTCATCAGGATATGCAGGACACTCCCCTGCTCCCTTTGTTTCAAAGTATAGACATAATTCACAAACAGGCCAACCGTCAGTCTGACCCAGACATGTATTCCACAGGCAGGCGGAGGCATAGAATGGTTAAGCAAGAAAAAGCCTACTTTCTAAAAGTGGTATTTTCAAACGTACAATTTAAAAACCAACTTTACCAAAATATGTATTTTTAAATTGTGAATTTAGAGAACCCAAACTCCATATCTTGCCTTAGCTGGATTCTTGCTCTAGGCAAGACTGATGGTTTAGGGATGACAGCACTTTTGTAATTAGGCGACTAGGCCACTCCTACAACAAACTGCAACTGTCGGCCCAAACCCCCAGGCTCACAAGCAGTACCTCACCAAAAACCCAAATAGTAAAAGGTGATTTGTGGCAGCCTTTACGCATGGACTCGAGTGCGACATCTCAGGGGAGTCGGGTTAAACGGAGATTACCCTTTTCTCAAATGAGCAACAAGTCTCATTCACAAACAGGCAGTGTAGGTGGTGCAGTACAATTTTCAATAGGTTTTATTAACAAGACTCCAATCTACTGTAAATTGCATGGGCGGCAATGATTAGAATAATGAACAATGCAAGAAACAGAATGTTAAAAAGGAGTCACGAATACAAAGACCACCACCATCTTGCAACATCATAAGATGTAAAATAGATGTGAAATGAACCCTAATACCCTTATATGATGAACCTAATCTCTAACCTAAAGAGAGCTAGGTGTTGTAACCTAATCTGCCAGTACCACATCCATGAGAAGAGCCCTTCAACCCTTGTTACCTTGGAATGAGGTCTCTAGATCAGACATCATTAGTGGTGACACGAAGGCTAGGTCCGCATCAAGGCGAGGTGTAGCACAGATAGCGTTGATGGCATTTGGTAGGAATACCTCAGATAATTTGGTCTGTGTGAGGTGTATTTATACACATCTTGTAGGACCCCTGATGCAGGTATGTTCCCAAACAATAAATAAGAAGGCATGCTTGGTGTGGTAATTATATAAACTTCCCTGAAAAGGTGCATTATGTTACTGTCACACTGAAGTGGGAAAGTACATGATGTGAATACCTATGCATCTCATTTTTCTTTGACGCGGATAGGGACTCCTTTACAGAGTGGCACTGATAACGTGAAACTAGAACATCTTCCTAACTATAAACGTAGCAGCCATTTTGGAAGAAATAATTAAATAAATGTGCTAAAACAGAGCAGGCTAAGAAGGTTAAAAGTCACTAGGTAATGGGGGCACAGGCCTGCAAGTCAGAAGGCTAAGCTAAACTACAGGTTCCCCTTAAAACTAAATAGGATCCACTACAATCTCTACCTGCTCCCAATGGGAATCTACACCTAAAAGATATCTAAAGGCAGTCCCCATGTTAAACTCTGGGAGGGATAGGCCTTGCAATAGTAAAAACCGAATGTGGCAGTATTTCACTATCAGAACATGCAAAATACATCAGTACATGTCCTACCTTTTGACTACACTACATCCTGCCCATGGGGCTACTTAGGGCCTAATTTAGGGGTGCCTTACACGTACAAAAAGAAAAGGTTTGGGCCTGGCAAGTGGGTACACTCTTGTCAGGTCGAGTTAGCAGCTTAAAACTGCACTCACAGACACTGCAGTGGCAGGTCTGAGCCATGTTTACAGGGCTACTCATGTGGGTGGCACAATCAGTGCTGCAGGCCCGCTAGTAGCATTTGATTTACAGACCCTGGGCACCTCTAGTGCACTTTACTAGGGACTTGCTAATAAACCAAATATGTCAATCATGGAAAAGCCAATCACCAATAAAATTTACACAGAGAGCATTTGCACCTTGTTTTCAGCGTGAAGTAACAGAGAGGCTATCTGACCTTGTGGACTACTTCTGATCATACGAGGAGGAATACACATCTAATATGGGAAAGGGCAGCAAATAAAATTTCTCAAGCATGTAACTACTATTGGGACACAGGTCATAAGGCAGGTTTCTACAGCGGACGCTCAAGAATCTTATTAACGACACTGTTAGTGGTATAAACGTTTAATTGTTTTTAAAGTTAGTAAAACCTCTAACTGAAGTCCCAATACTTACTCAAAACAACTAGATATGTTTTGACCAGCTTAATAAGACCTTTTAAATGACCTAAAAATGTATGGGTACTTCCTTGGCTGCTGCACTGACCATCTTGAACAGTTTACCGTCAGGGTGGACTATCTTAGCCATTGGCAATCACGTTTTTATTTAATAGCAGAGGGATGGATGGTGGGTGTCAGGTGGGGAATTAATGTTTGGGCTACTCTATTGATGCTCACTTGCTTTCTTTATGTTGATTGCTAGTTTATCTTTGCTTGAGATTTATAACCTGTACTTTGTTGCTTGGTGTTCATAATCTGAAGTTTGTTTGCTGCAAAACTAACAATAAATACAATGTCCACCAAATCGTGGTTCTTGTTCATGTTATCCCACTGGGTTACGTCAGGCACATTTAATATGACTGGAAAACCTTTCCTAGCCTTCCCACAAGTACACCTAAAAATCTTATAGTCAAAGCCTAAACCTAGGACTACAATTAAATGCATATGCCTCAACACAGAGGAACTGAATGTCCCAGTGAAGCGAAATACATTCTTAGAATATTGATTTTAACTAAAATGTGAAATTGCTTTCCTTCAGGAGACAAACGTAGGTATAAAAGGGGCTAATTCTCTCAGTAGGATTAAGGTTAATTGCTCCTCAGCCGTAACAAGAAAAACAAACATTTGCAATGCAACAGATCTCACGTTTGCTCAAGTTAGAGCGGTTAACAATTTCAATTCCTAACAGGACTTTTCTTGACACTTAAATTGAAAATTAAAATTAAAACAGTAGACACAAGCGAGCCGATTCAAAGTGCCATGGCCGCCATGAGCACGAAGGAGAGATACCAAAGGAAAAAGAAGTTCGCTCGCAGTCAAATGTATGGCAAACATGCAATTATCCATGTAACAGATTCGATGTCCAAGGCGGTAACCAAATCACCCCAGGGAGGACAAATGTAAATCATTTAAAAGCAATAAAGGATTTTTTAAACAAAAGCCAACAAACGAATGATACTGATAGGCATGTGGTGGGTGTGGTTAAAAGCCCACAGCTAGATTACAGCACGTCAGAGTGCTTGCGCGCTTGACCTAACAAGGTAGTCACTGAAATCACAGAGAAAAAAAGAAAACATTAAAGGGTCATCATAGCAGAAGCAGATGCAGATGGATTATCGGCAGACTGCAA